>NC_141771.1:15559533-15878783 GCF_051362555.1 Lingula anatina | reverse complement strand
AAAGAAACACCTGTTAGCAATGAATATTAGTACACTTAATGCAACTAACATACGTATTACTATCGAGAGGTAATAGATATTTAGTTTAACAAATAGATAAAGACATACGGTTACAAGTAGGACAAATATCTAGAAGACTATAAGTGCAATCATTTTCTTCTTTTGGCTTAATCTTTTGGCGTGAATGAGCAGGGTTTAACGTATATCTTATGGTGGTAGGTTTCACTATTATCTGGTTTCTGCGACTATTAAAGCATGCTTAATGGCAGAAACCCACGTCCACTGTCCAGTCTAGTTCATTCTCTGTCGGTGATTACTCAATCTTTTTAATGGTCAAATTTAATAACCAATGGTTAATTTTATAACCATAAAAATCATAGTTCTATATAGCATATGTGTTTCTTTTACTGCACATAATAGAATCATAGAAAACCTGCTTTATTAAAATTCTGTTGCTACCAGGAATGTTCTAATTTTAAGAAATTATGACTTAAAATACAGTAACTATAAAATCCACAATTTCCCCCATTGATAAGATAGCCTTATTACCGTACTCCTGTCCTGCACGAGTCTGGGAGGTGCCCTGTACTTGGACCCCTTTTTAAAGTCCAGATTTGAACGAACAAATCCACTTAACGCCAGCACTAGTTTAATATGAAAATTACCCCTAGCACAAAACGAAAAAACGATGACCAAACAAGCTAGCGGTCGTGTTTTCATCTGCTGATTTTTTAATTGCTTATAATAGATCCAAATTGTTCAGTTAAAGTACTTATTTCAGCGCATTGCAGTGTTCATGAACGGCTGGAGTTTTATGAACTTAAAGGCAGTTGTTAAAATATTAAAAATGGGGTGATACAATGTGGTACAATGGGGTGATAGAATTACTTCCCATGGTCTCCGTTGAACTTTGGGACAGCGATATTTTCAAATCTAAATTTTAACTTAAAAGTCTTCTCGTTTACAAAAAAAAGAAAAAAAAATCATTTTTACTTCTTGACTTTTCGTCTTGGGCAATTATATTAAAACTTCTGATTGATGGTCGTTATAATCATGCTGGTCAAATGTTATTATTACTATTATTATGGCTTATCTTCTTCTTGGTTTGGTCAGTAATTTAGAATATTTATCGCGGCACTTTTCGCTGGTCGTGATGATAACAACCGATTATCAGAATTTACGTTTTGGACAGAAACGTCAATTATAGACCCGTGACACATCGGGGTTTTAAGCATTTATTCTATAAGTGCTTAAAAAAATTGACACTCGTTAAGTCTCATTATAACGCGGCGGGGATGAATGTGCCGTAACTGAACGCTATCGCCTGGACATTTGACCGTTAAAAAGGACAGCAAATTGATGAATGACCATAAAGAATATTGTCGCGTTAAATGACCCGGTAAGTTCCAAATGCTACTATTAACTGCAACGCTTTGTTTACAAATCCTTTATCTGTTTTGGGTAATATGAGAAGAAGTGCAGGCCAAAGCGGGCAATTGTTGTTTGTAGGATAAAAGGTATTTTGTACAGTAAGAATTATTAACACGTAGCCGTGGTGACGTTCAGTTTTAGGATCGCAAAATACACGCGCGTGCACGTGGCATTTCTACCTACATCCTTGAGCCCTTCATGAAGCGCTTCAAGATACATCTAAGCACCTTAAAGTGTAGAGCTACATGTACTATCGTACTCTCTTGAGAGATAAGTATTTTATAGTTTTCGTTATAATGATGTGGAATGTTTCACTATTCTCTTTTGTGTGACTTTCAGCGCTCTTATAAAAAAAAAAAAATCTGCGTTTTGGATTATGACCTTAAATATAACATATACAAAGCGAATGATTGTGTCGGCCTTTCATTGCTACAGGTAACTATACGTAACTCAACATTTGTTTTAATTATAACTTTATTTTATAGTTTTAAATCTACTTCATATGTACTTGGCCCGTGCGAGTGGAGGCAATGTGAGCTTATTTCGTCAAAAATGAAAACTACAAAAACTATTATTATTTTTCAAAGAAAAGAAAAGATTCAATTTTTTCTTTTTTGTTATTTATTTCAATGACGAAATAAATGAACCATGCTCTCTAATACACAGAGAGTATTCAAAATACTAGAGAAGATCGTGTCATTTTCAGTTCACTTTTTGAGTGAGTGAATTTTGATAATTTTAAAAATTATACTTTGTCTTGAGTAACATCTGAAAAAAAAAAAACGCTTAAATTGTAAACAGATTTCTTTCTTTAACCAATTATCGGACATGTCAACATTCAGCCGAAGAAAGGGTATCAGTGTCCAAATTCGCTGACTAGATAGCGCCACGGAATATCTTAATTAAAAATATCACCTGTTCAAACGTCCCAACTACCAATTTAGTTCAACTTTTCTCCATCGCCCTAAATCTTCCAAACAACTGCTCCTTCTAATCAAGTTCATGTGACTCCATGCATTATCGTATTGCCTGTCTGTCACGAATTTAGCCTTACAGATGAAACATGTTGTGGTTGACCTAAGGCTGTTTGTGTGTGTAAAGAGATTTAGAATAAATAAATAAATAAATAAATAAATAAATAAAACGCACAAAACAAAACAAAACAAAACATAACCAGTCGAAATAATTAGTAAAAAGCATGTCCCATTCTTCATGAGGTTTTATCATAAAAGGACAAACAGACGTCGTATATAAGATATATATATATATATATATATATATATATATATATATATATATATATATATAAGGTTTTCTTATGTATATCTTCTTCATTGTTGAATTATGGTCCAGAATATCTCTGGGAAAGCACGCACCCCTTTTCACCAACTACGCTGAAATTTCCTCTGAAATTAATTGCCGCTGGTAAACGAAAAAAAAGTCAATGTAAAGAGTACAGGTGAAAGCCATTGATTACACCGGTATATTTAATAGGGACCCTTCATTTAGACACAATTAAATATAATACGACAGCGTTCTCATTATTAATTATGACGTTAAGCATTGATTAACTAGGGTCTGAAACATTAAAGAAGAGGCGTATGAATATAGCTGTCGGATGGATATGTAACCAATACGCCGTGAAGCGATGCAAACAAACACGCTTAGGCAGTGATACTGGTATTCATTTGAAATGGGGTATTGTGCTTTTTGTTGTTTTTGTGTGTGTGCACGTGTGCATGTGTGTGTGTGTGTGTATGTGTGTGTGTGTGTGTGTTGCAAGAATTTTTGTCTCGCATACAATCAGAGGTCAGAAAAAGGGAAATCACATCAGGCTGACGACTTTCTTTTATCAATATGGTAGAACGCAAAAAAAAAAAAAAAAAATAGATACATAAAATAAAACTTTTAATGAAAACAAATGAAATATCAATAGGCCTATCATCAGCATGTGTCAACAAATAAAATGCATTCCACGTGTCGGTTTTGGAGACAACTACTACTACTACTACTACTAATACTACTACTACTAATAATAATAATACATGTTTTTTCTTATAATAATAATAAAAAAAAAAAATAATAATAATAATTAAATAGCTATATTCTTTCTTGCAGCCTTCCAAGACGAATGTGAACAGAACGGGCTCCCTCCTCTGGCGGGTCACTCCCTTTCTTGGTGCGACGATAAAAAGGCCCCGTGTGTCACCCAACAGGGCCCCAAAAGGACCATGACTGCCAAAATCTGGATGCCGGAGGACCCACGTACTCGAAATATAAATGGTGAACTTATCCTCGAACCCTTATCTGACGAGGAGGAACATTCAAATAATACCGGAGAGCCGGATACGGATTCTGTTACGGATCATCCGGAACCGGATTCAGATCCCGAGAGTTAGGATTTATTTGGGAAAGTTTATGTCTAGGCAGCTTTTTAGGAATATTAGGCAGGTGCAAATGGAGGTTTTGACGCAAAATATTTACAACAAGGATCGTTCTGCTCACCCCTACCCTCGATATTGGTTTATTTCAAGACGTAGATCTGAATGTAACTGCTGATATTTATTATTTTTGTCTGTGGTTCAAATAATTTATTGTGAAATATTACACCGTATTTGTTGTTTAATTCATCCATTCATTCGCTCATTCGTTCGTTCGTTCGTTCATTCATTCATTTATTCCAACATTCATGAATTCTTCCTTGCATCATCAAAATCAGAAAAACCTCCTTGATATTATTTATATCAAATCTAATATCTGATGTAAATTAGTACGGCCTTGACCACAAAGTATGCAATGCTTCTCAATTAAGCCTCTCGTTTATGTACAGTGTTTTAGGCCCCTTACTAATAGGATAAAAAGCTGGCACCTTAGCAAGTTCTACCAGCACGAACAAATATTTCACTCAAGCTGTCAGTTATGAGTCTACTTTATATAAAATTTAAAAAAGAAAGATAATTTCACCATAGATCACTTGTTCACACAAAGTCGCGGTAAGGCCTACATCCCCCTCCCCCCCCCCAAAAAAAAAAAAAAAAAGCGATTATAAAACAAACTATCTGTGCATAACCGGTCGGTGATTGAGGGGGGGGGGCAAAGTGATTACCATTTTGTCAGAAAATGAAAAAAATGCCGTTTTTTCTCTTTCTAACGAAATGGAAATCTCTTTGCCCCGCCATGCACAGACCATAACTCCATACCCACCTGACTGTGCTCTGTGATTGGTCGAGTCGGTTGTCGTCTGGTCCCAACCACTGTCGTCTGATCATAAAAAATCCTTTCCACTCGATGTCAATCGTCCCGCCCTGAAATGCGAGAAACCCTTTCACTTCGAAGAAAACAAGAATATCAATATCGACTCCTCCAAGTGAAGAAGATGGTCTAATTATAATGAAGTAGATTATAGCATCGCTTGGCTTCATTTGCCTCACTCAACCGGACATGCTTTGTGTGCTTTATCGATGTCACGGCATGGCCGCCGGAGGAGCGGAACGAAAAGAATACAACCGGGGTCACGATGATACTTCTAGGGCGCGATAACAATGCGAATGAGTTATGAGTTGGTTGCTAATAAGACGCAGAGTGGCATGGGGTCGGTTTTTAATAGTGTAATGTCAGAGGCGTCCTGCCGTCAGTTCATCAGGCGGAACTGAGGGCCTCAGTGTAAATACAAGTCAGGGAGTCATTAAGCGATAATTTAAGTGTCATTTCGAATCAGGAATACATCCAGTGATCATCCTTGTGAATTAAATTGAAGTGCGACGAGTTTTAATTGGATTTTTGCCCCTCCCATTTTTTTCTAGTCATTGGCCTTGTCGCGTTTATTTGATATGTGGTGAATTATTTGAATCTCGTTGCTGTCTTTCATTTTCGTGTTGATCTCTCTCTCTCTCTCTCTCTCTCTCTCTCTCTCTCTCTCAGAGATGTTACCTTAAAATGTTGATCAAATACGGGCATTTACTGTGGCATTCCAAGCATTTCTATCTTAATTCCCATTAACTGCAGTAGCTATTATTTTAATAATAACCTATTACAAAACTGATGGATTTTGAATTCTACAATATTAGCAAACTTGCTGTATAACAGTTGCATGTGCAATATTTGTTGAGACTATAGGTCTTACTGTGTTATGAGAAATTGGTCAGGTTAAAATGACCAGTGAAAAAATCTTACTTGAAGATTTTAATTAAAATGTAAAAGATGTAAAAGAGCAATATTGAATATCAGAGAGTGTTACTTATCATTTTTATACCTCACTATTTTTTTCGTGTACTGTTCATATTTTTTTATTTGTATTTATATTTATAAAATTTGTGCTAAGATATTGTTCTTTATGCGGCTGGACACATATACGCAATTAAAATATAAAACAAAATTTAGAACAGGGGACGTCCACTTATCTAACTTCCAAACTAGTCTTTTAAATTTTTATTTATGGCAACTGTCTAAATAAATCAAACTCTTCTCTCTAACGGTGAAATTGTATTCGCAATCTGTGTTTGGTTTTTAGCAACATTATTACCACGTTAATAGGGATGGGCAGATAATGTTCCCTAGGCATGAGTTTCTTGACAGTTTGCATAAACTATTTTGTGCTATTTTGGGACTTACAAATATTTCTTTAGGGGTAAATCAAAGGAAGAAAATGTAAAAAAAAAAGGTTTGATGGCCAAATACATCATCTCTCGGGACAATTGTCTTCGGTGCGAAGAACAGACACGGTTGAAGAGCGGTCCATTTCGAGATCTTAAAATTACAACAAAAATCGATTTCCTTGAGATAGTCGCATGTGTACATGACTGTGGATGAACGATATTTCCATCACACTTTTCGCGTGTTCGTGTGCTTTCGACATGTGTTGGAGTGAAATTAAAACTTTTATTGACGACGCGTAACCCAGCGATATATTACGTTCGATAGCCCGTTTTATTATTCAGAGAGAAAACAGACAAGTTGTATATTTTGAATTAATCATTAGATTCCTCATTTTTGCTTGTTAAGATGTATGTATGGAAAGTACAGTGCTGTTGAATGCCTTGCTTCAGCAGGGACTTAGCACAGAAGTTTAATTGCAGACAAATGCATCGCTGCCATGGTCTTAATGTAAACCAAAAACAAGCGAAATATTTTTCTCTGACCACAGACCTGCTTGTAGTGTGTTACAAAGTTATTGTATCGCCTATACTTTAATTTTGTGTACTATTTAAGAGGCCCCTGAAATCAAAGGGTAGCAAAATAATATGTTTTATAGACGCAGCCCTTTCAGGCAGTCATGGCAGCCTTTGAGACCAAAAATGACCATAAAGATATTTGTCTACGATAAGCTATTGTGAAGCTCTGCCTTTCACTGCCTTAATTCACTGCCGTCCAGAGAGATAATGCTTTGGCAAATTACTTCAAAAATTATCTTTCACGCTCTGTTATCCAATTTTATACCGCGTTAGCTCTTGCTAAACCATCTCATCTTTTTGAATTAATAAAAATACCCTTTTCTATTTCAATATTATAATCAGTCGTTGCTTTATAATGAAGATTCCAGATATGTTGATGATTTTATTCTATTAATTTTTTGTTTTTGCATTGCTTTCGGTACCATTCTGAATTTTCTTTTTTTTATATAATGCGATATCAGAGACTGCTTTAATTGTACTTAGAAAAGAAATAATCAACAGCGTCAGCATCATAAAAAAGAATAAAAACTTTAAGGTCTTTGTATGAAAAATAACCCCTGCTTTCTTTAAAAAAACTCCGTAATTAGGGTTCTAATACTCATCGTTTCAATTAAAGAAAAGCGAACGTGAAGAATTCACCTGGTCTACATTCAATTTACCCACAGCGACGGCGTAAGATGGCCCAAAGAGCACGCACACATTTCAATCATACACAGGAAAAACATATGTTAATTAGAATAACCAGATGAAAGGACTTAAAACAAATGTTCGTCAACCTTTTGACTGTGAGGATGCATAATTTGCACAAATCGGGAGGTTTTTTAAAATGAAAAATCAATCCTTCAAAAGCTAGGGAAAAGGGTTATACAACGTGATGTAGGCGCACTTCTAAAGTGTGACCAGACACCATAAAATGGACCGGTGATACAGGAATGGTAGTCCGCTAGGAACCGTAGTCCCCTACCCATTACTTTGAACTGGTGACGTTCGTCCCATATACTAACCCCTATACTCCAACTAACCCTAACCTGTACTTATCATATGGGAGTCCGGCCGTCCATTACTAGGACTACCATCCCTGTTACACCGGCATGGACCCTAAATGAAGTCACTGAACAAGGAAATAAATTCAACTATGTTTAGGATGTGTACTACGTGGGTGTTGGATACCCCCCCCCCCCCCCCAACCCCCAACCCCCCCCCCCCCCCAACCACCTCTTCGCACAACCACACCACTGTTGATTAATATTAATTGCATTTATCATTATCAACAAAAGTTATCCATATTACATGGAGGTTTTTATCCATGCATTTATCAAATTTTTAATGAGAAATAATTGAATACTAGTTCAGCTATCTCGTTGTCTTATAACCTTGAAACCCAAACCGTCCCTAGACTTTTGATGTTCGTCTGTGTGCCACGCGGGTACATGAGCTTGCATACCTTAAACCAAACCGAGAGCCGGTCGTCTACGTAATTGCTTCAAAAGACTCCCCAGTGACGGCCAGAAAGATGTTGAACAAGTGTTTATCGTTGTATCGGGCATGAGCCTGAATACGTTTAAGCAATTTTACTTTTTTTCGCTCATTTGTTTCTTTTTTAAAAAAATGTCCGCCCTGTGGGAGGATGTTGAACAAGTGCTGTTGACATGGTAAATGAACGCGTTTGCGCATTTTTCCTTTTTTTTTTTTTTTTTTTTTTTTTTTTTGAAGAACACCGCTCTTTCTACCTAATGAGTTCTCAAGTAGATTGTCATTTTCAGGTGATCTTCAACGTTTCTGGTAAACGCACGCAAGCTTAAGTAAGAATACCAAGTAACTTTTTGATTGCAGATAGCTACAAAGATCTGGAAGATTTATAGCAATAAAACAATGTCAACTCCCCAGAAATTTGTGCATTTCGTTCTATGGATTATTGGGTAATTATCGCACAAAACTTAATGGGACGCTGAGTTAAGTAATTTACATTAATTGGCGGTTCGAACATTTAAAGGCATTTCAGAAAAGAAAAAAAAAGTTCATCTATTCTCAAAACACTTCTTTTGAAAATGAAAAAGAAAATACGCAGCCCTGAGAAACCGCCAACCTGCAAGAGGTGTTTTTCGATAATTGTCTCGTGCGTATCAAATAAAAATCAGCTTTGGTCCGTCGCCCTTTCTGATAACTCTGGGAAACTCGGTGTCTGTTAGCGATTTCGGTGCCATTGATTGGCATACAGAGTAAATGGTGGCGTTATCATGTTGAGTCGTTTTGCGTGTCCCGTCTAGGTGATCGATGTGTGAACTCGCCAGCTGGGTTTCTACTCGTCCTTGGGGTATCGCGTCTACTTTTCTGATGCGTTCTGACGGAGGCGTTTGGCAGTGGAGGCAACGAGGTTTAACCTGGGTTCTTCATTTTGAATAATTTTATAATCGTATTTTGGATGGCTTTCTGGAAGTTGACCAATGCTCCAAAACAATATGGATAGTATGTACATTTGTTATGAATCTAGTTAATAAAAACGTGTCCAAATATGTCTATATGTTGACAGTTGGTTTTCATTCTAATAGAAAAAATTAGTCAAATTACCAATAATAATTGTAGTCCACATGCATGAAACATTGCACCTGTTATAAGAACAAATATGGCGACTGTTTACACCAATAGTTTCTTTTTCTCAGTATCTTACCGGGGGCGTGTTCTTAGTAAATATAGATCACAAACTTCGATCTCAAAATTAAGATCAACTTTAAGGCTTTAGTACTTTTATGAAACCGTCCTCGAAACGATGGAGTAGTTGACTTAAAGCAACACGCACCGGGGGAGAACTGAGTGGCACTCATGTTTTTATCGAAGTAGCCAGCAGAATAAATCAAACCCATGTTACACAGAGAAAGGACACATGCTACCAGCCATACTCATACATAAAAAATAATAATAATAATAATAATATCGTAGGCCTACACTTATCTGTACCTAAAGGCCACTATTTAAACCAGTTCACAAGATGTTTATGAAATTGTTACGATACAATAAACTGTATCTTACTTGCCTACATGCTGTGAACTGGACACGTGCCTATTGCCACCCACATTGCCCCATGAACACATTTGAACGCATGGTAAGATCGTCTGTGGTTAAAGAGATAACCGCTGTTCGTTTTGGGCAAAAAAAAAAATTCCTAGGATGAGCGACATTTTCCCATACTTACCAATGTTAAATGAATCCGTTCCGACATTTAAAGTTAGTCCCTGTTTTTTGTTCCTTGAAAGTTTTTTTGTCATAATCTATTTAGAGATTATTAAAGAGGGTAGCCATCTATGGAGGTCACGTGGTCCGTCGACAAGCACAGATTCCAGATGAAATGCGATAACCGTTGTTTTGGTGGTAAAATATAATTTATTATATTTCTATGAGTTGTTTAAAAGGTATCTATTTTGAAAAATGGATCTCATGCGAAGAGTTGTTATCCCTTTAGACACCACTGGAGAAGTGCAAATTGTCCCCAAGCATATAGGGTCAAAACAATTCACCCTAGCAAATTTTATCGTGTCAAATTTTATACTGTGGAAAAGATAATGGGTGAAACAGTTCACAAGGGTGGCGGTTGAAGCACAATCAATATTGGAATACTTTTTAAATTAATATAATAATAATAATAATAATAATAATGATGATGATGATGATAACAACAAGTTCTTCAAAACCACGCTCTACGTTCGTCTCAGGGCTGTGTACAATATAAAGATTTCAGCCGGTCACTCACACTCTATCTCTTTCTCAATTCATGTGTGTTCGTCACCATAGCCTTCATAAATCACCCAGTCTTTTATAATCGTTTAATATCGAGTACGGAAACGACTGGGACGTTCAGAGCAATAAACCTCGCTCCGCAACCACCCAACAGTGAGGAGAAAGCAAATACTTCTATTATACGCTAACTACTTTTAAATTGACGGTCTCGAGTTAAACACGATACCGCGGCGACCGTTAATCGGGCGCCGCGTCACGGGGTCCATAGAGAAGATGTCCGCAGGGACGCCCCGGTAGCCGGGCAGTAGAAAGAGCGTGGTGTCATCGGGCCCTGAAGGGGGCGATTGTTTCCCTGACAGGCGCTTAGTCCAGGTGACGGTGACTTGACAATGACGTCCTTCAGCGTCCCTTGGGTGTGCCACTTGTAAATGGAGACGCCGAGGAATTGATTAAGCGACGTTTGTATTAATGACAAGGGCGGGAGGACAAACGGTCTTTGGTCTAAGAGCAATCAAAGCGGCCAAATGGCAAATTTAACGATGATGTAGTCGACTAAAGAGAGGATGAAGGCGTTTTTTGTTGATCAGAACTGATAGCCTCCCGAACGGATTGCGTTACACAATTTAATGTGATCGCGAGCGATAATGTATTCATTGATTAAATCTTTTAGAGTAAGTGCAGTATTTAGAAGAAAATGATACGCCTCGAAGTTAATATTAAATCACGATGTTTAACTATGATTTATAGCCCTAGTTTTATTTGCGCATTTCAAAATTTCCTAATTTTTTTTTCTAATTCAGAATATGAGCTACCAACCTTGCATCAAAGACGATAAATTTATTTGGAAATCACGTATAATGTCCATTGATTCCTATCTCGGTGACGCAAAGTCCTGTTGAATTTATTTGTAATTTCAAGATGTGGCGTTACTTACGGTATTATAAAAGTTTCGTCTTTTATCGAAGCAAAAATCGGGGCCAATCCTGTAACCAAAGATGAAGATAAAGACCAATTGCAAAGAAGAAGACAAGGTCAAATAAATAGCCCCAGTATAATAATAATAATAATAATAATAATAATAATAATAATAATAATAATAATAATAATAATAATAGTATATTATTTTTGGTTACTGTAAGCGAATGAGAGACAATAGAGGCTAAGCTTTGGAAGACGATGAAAGACCTTGAGAAAAACCTCATAAAAAAGAAACAATAATTGATTCATAAAATTAAAGACACAAAAATCCTTAAAAATCTCTATATATTACAGAAACAACGGACTCGCCGCTGTTTATTTAAACTGGAAAACTTACTCCAATGGTGATAAAACATTCGCTAAAATATGACGCCGGAAAACGTAATTCAAGAACAGAATTGATCTGTTATCATACCGAAATGATACAGTTGAGGACATTGTTTCTCTAGCTGGTGATATAGATATGCAATTGCATTACCTTACTCACTCCATTATCAAAAACATCACAAACAACAAACCCGATGCTGATAAATCATTTAGCATCGTAAAGTTTTTGTTAACGAAAACGGATAACATGCGATAAAATAGAGAGAAATGTGCCAAAGGGAAAGCATGATTCTGAAGTCGCAGAAAACAGACAGGGGAGCTTTTTGTAATAATTGGTAATTGATCATGTAGTGAAAGTTCGAAATAAAAAATTATAAAATAGAAGGAAAGGGAACATAAAACCTACATGTTATGATGCATTACTTATGAATGGGTACTTTATTACGCGAGATAGCCTTGTCACAATATGCTAATAGATGGGAGTAGATAATACATGTGTAAATACTACTCAATTACAGTTATTCATTATACAAAATGTGGTTGCTTTTAAATAGAATTTAAATGTGTCAATAACGACCTAGACACAAGCCCAAGCTGCTGTCTTTGCTTCGAGTATATTTTCCTTAAACAATTACTATAATCAAAATGCTTTCGTAATCATTAAAATGAGGCTTCCCTTTGTTAAGCAAATTAGCTTAAAAGGATGTGAAAGATTGTTATTCAAAATATAATATGATATAAAAAGGTTGTAATATTAAAAAAAAAAAATGTTGTTATATTGTAAACAAATGCAATGTGACATACATGTAATACCACAGAGACGAAAATATATTCAATTTTAGGAAGATGATGCTTTTCAAATATCTCTTAAAGATTGTAAGCTCTAATCGTACCAATTTATTTATTTATTTGTTTGTTCATTTACATACGTTTTTACATCGATAAAACTGTATGAACCATGTGCTATTACATCCGAATACTACTCTTTAAATGGAAGTTAATGTCACGTCGCAACTTTTTGTGGCTACAATACTAATATTTACTTTTCAATTTCAGTAGACGTGCATAAGCGACACAATTCATTGCGTCGATTTCTGGAACCTCAGGTCAAACAATTCCGGTTTGTTTTACTAACGCACTATTAAAACCGGGTCAATCCAGAAGAAATAAGCCCCACAAAAACCGCCCGAAAAAGAACGAAGTTCAAATAATACTCTTAATTACTCTTTCTGTAGGTAAAATGCACATAATGAACTATGTAAATTTTAACTAGACACCTTTTAACATTTATCGAATTTTTGTCTGCCTTTCCGTATAGGCTACAAAGGGTGTGTATCCTCCAGCGTTAAAACGCACGGTGCATTTGTATACTAGAAACATTGAAAACTGAAGAAGAAAACTGGCCTTCTCAACTGACCTTCTTTATATATAATACAGGATACTCAAATAGGCTTTTATGATGTCTGAATAAATCATTTTGGAATGTTTGTCGATTTTTCTGTTTTCTTAGTACCGTATGTCGTTCCCTTGGGCAGTTTGACTTGGAATAACCTCAGTGAAAAGTCATAATAACAATCATGGATGTGGCTCGGAAATTATGCACAAAATAACTTAATATGCTCCTTTTAAACATTTCAGTAATATACAGTAAATTATAACAGGCCCCTATTTAATTTCTCTGTACTTTATAGCACTTTAATAATTAAATTAATATTGCTGTATGGTGTTTAGAACACAGAAGTGTATCTAACATAAAATATTCATTATTTATTCAGGGGGATGGCTGCACTTTTCAGCTAACCTTCAAAATGTAGCTTTCAAGAGTATCATGTCGAAGAACTAGCCAACACGATGCTAAGTAGGAAAATAACAATAAAAGCATCGAAGGACAGAAAGGCCGATTTGTTTGATTTTTGTTGTACGAGTAACATACACTCGCTAGACTAGCTGCAGAATTTTTCCTTTTTTTGTGCAGTCAGCGAATTTCTGTGTCCAATATTGGCCTCTACTTCATGTATACTGTATGTGTTTCGCAGTGGAGAAAAGAGTCAGAGTACGATTCAAAGCAGACAACATATTTGCGTTTCACGGAACCATTTAAAGCGCAGACAAATCGATCAAGCTCGATAATACACGTTGAGGGGACTTATTTTTACACCCACACTAAAGGATGGGAATTTAAATGCTTAAATCGATGAAGGGCAGAGTCAGGGCACAGTGAGCGACGTTTATGGCCCCAAGTCTGTATTTTCAAGCGCGGTTGTCCACGTCTCGAGCAGGTGCGAGATACGACTAGATTTTCCCGGATTAAGATGCGATATGAAGAATTAAATATCAATTAGTTATATAGATGGTTATTTAGACAGGAAGGAAGGAAGGAAGGAAGGAAGAAAGGAAGAAATTTGCTTACAAGGAAGGATGGAGGGGTGGATGCAAGGAAGGAAAGATAGAAGGATGGGAAATGGAGGAAATAAGAATTAAATATCAGTTAGTTGTATAGGTGGTTATTTAGACACTGAGGAAGGAGGGAAGAAAGGAAGAAAGAATGGAAGGAAGGAAGGAAGGAAGGAAGGAATATAGGAACAAATTTGTTCATAAGAAAGGATAGAGGGGTAAAAGGAAGGAAAGAAAGTAGAATGGGGAATGGGGGAAATAAGTAATGGGGGGACGGAATGATGGATGAATAAATGAAAAGAAGAAGGGAAGGAAATACGGATGGATGGATGGGCGAAAAGGAGAGAGAAAGGAAATTAGGAAGGAAGGGTGATGAATGAAAGAGATCAAAGGTATAAGGAACAGATGGATAGATAAAATGAAGGAAAGAAAAAAGAAAAAGACGAAATAATAAGAACATTCAACAACCGCAGAGACAAGCATAAGCCCCAAGTATTAGTGGTTAATCACATCATATTTATACATAAAAAAATCCTTTGTGAAAGAACGATTGGAAGTATCTGTGAACTCCCCCCTTTAATCTGTTTCTACATGCAGCGAGCACGATGTTCACGATATCAGACAACACTCAAGATTCCACGTGTGTGCTAAAGCATCATCTTTCAGTTTTCACTGGCCCGACGCGGATTATTTAAATCTGTCAGACGTGTTGTTGCCATGGTGACGTAAACATGATGTATAATTTCGCAGCGGCGATGTGACTGAGACAGAATTGTAGTGGACTTGGGTTATTATGATTGCCGTAAAATAGTTTTAAAAAGAAATGAGAGAGCTATTATTCTTTATGGGAGTTGAGACGAGACTACCCTTCGGCTGCTTGGTATCATAGTGCTGTACATTGATCTATTTCGTTTATTCATTTATTTAATCGGAACTCACATGTCGAGTTAATTCGTGGCCATTTCTGCACAGTTTTGTATATCTCAAAATGGGAGAGAAACGAGAGGGACTCAGGCAACATTGGACAAAATGGGGGGCATTTCAATTGTGAGCAAGGGTTAGAGGCTGGCCTATACTATGACCAGACTCTTTGAGGGACAGAGGGTTAGATCATCCTACTTTTACCTTCTTCTTCTTAGTTAAGAGTTGTTTTAATAACTTAAATTTCCAGACTCTTTGAAGGGCAGAGAGTTAGATCTTCTTACCTTTATCTTCTTCTTAGTGTTGTTCACTAATATTTCCAATCGCATAACATTGTAAACACACCGTCCACTGATGTCCTTGACCGAGGGATGACCACACTGTGTTAGGGGAGACGGGGAGTAGTGGTCAGGTGTTAGCTGGAATCTCAGGCCAAGCACAATCTTCAGAGAGAGAGAGAGAGAGAGAGAGAGAGAGAGAGAGAGAGAAGAAAAGAGAGAAAGAAAGAGAACGAGGTGAAATAGAGAGCGCGCGCGTTTGTTTGTGTGTGTGTGTGGGGGGGGGGGGGGGGAGGGGGGATGAGCCACCATTCATATGACAGTCGCTATACCCCGACCATCTATGGGCTATAAATAAAATGATAACGCTGCCTTACGTGAACATTTAAATGTTGCAGATTTAGTCAATTCATCCAGGAATGTCGCTCTCATAACTCTGCAAGAGAGAACAGACGGGGATGAAAAGAAAAAAAAAGATAGATCTATTATCCATTCAAAATAGTCAAAGTAAAGACCTGTTTCATGTTTAATTGTGACATATTTAAATGATACATCATTGATATATCCCTAAAGAAGAAGAGACCTCTGGGGTAATATGAAAATAAAACAATTAAAATCATTGCTATTTGCATTTTATTGTTATTTCTTATTTCACTTTATTGTATTTTATTTTTTATTGTACATTCTATTTGATTACGTTGATTAAATACTAGAATGGAAATCTTTAAATACAACTCTATTATAGCATTAATGAATATATTTCGTAGTGACTGAACAAAGCAATATCATCAATTACAAAATTGAGACTTAAAGTATTACTTTTATTTGAAGAGATACATTATGATATTCAATAAATATAATACCTACTTTATTTAACGTTAGTATTAGTAATACAAACAGCATAATGTATTGCGTTAGAAAAAAAGTTCAACTACATACTTCTGATAGCGGCTTCCTATTCAAACTGTCCACTCCATAACAATACCCTTTGATTAAGCTCGTCTCCAATGATTCAGTTGTACCGCAACAATGATAAATTCATGACCTT
The DNA here is from genome assembly GCF_051362555.1 of Lingula anatina. NCBI lineage: Eukaryota > Metazoa > Brachiopoda > Lingulata > Lingulida > Lingulidae > Lingula > Lingula anatina. The sequence continues at coordinate 15,862,503 of NC_141771.1, read as the reverse complement.
TTTTTTTTCTTCCGCGCGATTAATAGCCTAACAACGTCTCTTTTCTTGGCTACGATTAATGAAAACTTAATGAGAGACAGCAGCAATATGACCACCTGCGCAAAACACTCTGGCAGAGTCAATAGAGTCACGGTTCGAGAGATATAATGAGCAGTAATTAACAGATTAATTAGTTCAACTATTACCAAGCATATGAGAAGCAGCGGTAGTTGGTCTATTAGAACGGCGTTTAAAAACGGTGGTCGGTTAGAGGCACGCTGCGTGATATTTGCCCGATGTTTCTGGAGACGAAGCGATTTTTTTTTGCCTGCAATTCAGCTGCCGCTATGCACGAAAGGCGGACGGCGGAAAGAGAGAGGAAAGTTTGTGAAAAAACGAGGAGGAAATGGTATTTTGAGATCGTGACTTAGATGTTGGTGAACTCGCCGGGTGCGACGCTGAGTTATTTAATTAATTAATTAAAAAAAAAACTGATTGTCGCACCAGATGAGTTAATCGACATATAATTTATTTATTTATTTATTTATTTAATCTATTTATTATTTTAATTTATTAATTAACTAAAGAGGAGGAATAAAGAAGTGAAGGGACTGACCGAATGAAGACGTCGTGGAGAGTAAACTTTTCGAGGAAAAAAGGAGCAATAAGACATCGCAGTAAGTTTGAAGGGGAGAGTGTTTCGTGTACTATGCCACTTACACCCACCATAGCGAATCTCTGTTAGGAACCTCCTAAAATAAAACAATAAAACGATACATATACATACATAAGTTGATGAAATTTTGGGGCGTAGATTAAAAAAATGAACTATTATACAGCACAGCCAGCAAACGTTTGTCAACTAACATAACGTTCTCGCATCGAGAGAAAAAGAATGATTTAATGATTTGTTCATGACAAGAGAGAGAGAGAGAGAGAGAGAGAGAGAGAGATTTAAGGGTCAAGTACACCTTAAATGACTTCACCTTGTCGCTGTCCGCTTTTTTTACGTCCATACAGACTACAAAACCTCTCCATTAATTCTTTTCTGAAGTTACACGCAGCCGACCCTGTAACTTAACTCCACTGCAGCAAAAGTAACTCGTCTTCGTAAGTCCGTTTTCGCGTGCAGCGAGGTCAAGTTAATGGCCGGAGTCAACCAAGTGACAGAAGTGAAAAATAAATAATTATTCTAGCGCCGGCAATAATACACCATCCTCTTTCCTTAAAAACGCACATATTGTAATCAATACGTTAAGATCCAACTCGATTAAGTAGCTCGAAGCGCACTTAAACAATAACCAATAACGGACACAGGGCAGATGGACCTCCATTTTTTAAAAAGACCATGTCATGACCACAAAGCCAAGATGTTTAGCAGACGACACCTAAATACGTGATGCAGGCGATCTTAATCCATCATGGAGACTGCGTTCACATTGTGTTCAGATTGACCGACGATCAATCAAAGCAATGCGTGATTCATTTTCACAATATTCGTGGAACTCGGCTGTCGGCAATCTGATGTTGATGTCGAAAAGACACAAATAATAAGTTCACTTTTATTTCATTTTTTAAATTTCATTTCTTTTTATTTATTCTATTTTAATTTATTTTTTAATCTATCTTATTTTATTTTATTTTATTCCTTTCCTGTCATTTAATTTAATTTAATTTTATATCTTATTAAAGAAAAAATTAGCCTGGACTGCACGGGAAATGTTGTTACGAACACCAAGGTTGTCAATATTCTCATTTCTGACAAGTTTCTTATTTTAATGATATTTAAAACTACATGCACACACATGTTCAAACATAGAAAACAGACTGCACACAGTACAATACTTTGGTTAAATTATTGGCCTGTTATGAAAAAAGGGGCATCGGAGGTTTCAGATTGAAACCGTTAAAATGCCTGGTTAATATCTAATCTACATTGCCGATCAATGCTTATCCTTATACTTTGGAAGAATTAAATGAGAGAGAGAGAGAGAGAGAGAGAGAGAGAGAACTAGTAAGAGTATTTTACAATTGCTCTTTTATGCACGAGTACATGTGCATGCGTGAGTTGAACAGTTAAAAGCATTTATACTACATCTTTGAATAATTAATAATTGCAGCTTAGAGGGCCATTTCTGTTTTGGTCAATTTTTACTTACATAATTCGATATAATGTCACGAATCTCTTCACTTTGACTCAAATTAAGAAGGCACATACACAACACACACAACGCACACAACTCACTCGCACACACTTGCATAATGCACACACACACACACTCACGGAGAGAGAGAGAGAGAGAGAGAGAGAGAGAGAGATACTCCCTCAGTCCACCTACAGAGAGAGCACTTTAAAAGCCAAACGCTAAACACGTGTGATTGTGTTAGATGAGCCGGTAAGCCTGCACAATGTGTCCCTTAGTAGAGAGAAGAGAAGGACTGAAGACGGAAAACTGAAGTTCACGTAACATTTACAAACTTCATTTCAAGTGAATATAAACTAATTGCGTAATTAAATGGATAATCAGGTAAGTCTTTGTCCCTCTGACCAAGCCTCTGATTGCAGACTCCATTTGTTAACCGCACGTGTGGGGAAACACAACGCGCGCGGCGGCGTCGGTTTTCTCAACTCATTTCTGCCGAGTAAAACACGCCCTAATCCGTCATCCCGACGACAGCGAACGCCAATTAAACATCGCTTATATGAAAAACTAACAAATTCATAGACATTAGCAGTGGATGGAAAAGCAGGGGCTCTCTTTTCACGCGGCTTTACTACGCAATTTGATCGTCTCAAACCCCTCTTGGATCTTCTTTGATAGGCTCTGCGGGACACCTGTTTCAGGCAGATAACTCCTTGATTTGGTTAGTTACAGGCGTTTAAAGAAAGGATACATATTCATCAAGACATCAAGAAAACATAATAGCGTCCCAAACTCCGATTTATCTCAATTCATGGAACTTGGGATGAATTGTATCTTTAGTCATATCGTTGCGATAAAACGACGCGGTGTTTATGCCGTGCACTCCCCCCCACCTGACTCTCCAGAGTCTTTGTCCGCCTTTTCATCCTTCCTCCTAGGTCACAGGGATCAAATTGAATTATAAAAATGTCAGGTTTCGGATAATTTACCGCTGAAAAATTTCCCTTATAATGAGTGCCTTTTATCCGTCCCTATTTGTTTAAACGTAAGTTACTGCTAATTCGCCAGGCGTTTCCCTGAAAATCTGAGGATAAAACACAAAGAATACCTGCAATTCTTGCACCTGACATTAGTTATTATTCCCAGTTTCACCTGCTAAATTTGATTTCTGGCTCATTACGGTAACAACACGTAATATAAGAGAGCTTGGTGCGGATCACTTAGAGGTATATTTGAAGTTCCCACACTAACGCACTCCAGGCGCGTATCGCGCATGCGTTTCTGGTTGTTGCCAGGTAACCGATCGTAACACCTGGAATGGCTTCTTTTGTACCTTGAAGACTTCTTTGTAAAAATCAGTAAGATATGTGTCCAGTTTAACAAATCTTGTGTATTCCTATATAGGTTTAGGTTGCGTCCGGAATTTATACATGAAAATATTTGCTCTTAGCATTAGGTGCACATGACTGAAAAGCAAGACAAGGGAAAATAAAAGTTGAAGATCATTTAGGGCTGATTATGGAAACAGTTTCATGAATTTGAAACGTTTTAACTATTATAAGTCGATTTTGTTCATTGTTGACTCACTTCAAAAGGAAGAAGAAAAGAAAGATATTCAATATCATAAACACTGGGTCAAAATGACAAGAGTATGTGGGATGATGAAAGAACTCGAGTCATTATGAGATTAAATGTGAACTCCAAAATCGATTAAACTTCAGGATCGAGGAAAAATGCAAAGAATGGTAATTGCTATATGATGGTACGGGGTCCTCTTTTAAAGAGAGAAATTACCCGGACTTCGGGTCACGGTGTTGAGTTCAATGAAAAAAAAAACTCGGCCATTAAAACTTGTGTTGATCTGGCATTTTTATCAATAAAGGTGTAACACGAGAAAAGCTGATTAGCAAGGGCCTCTCAAAAATCACCTCGCTTTGATTTCAGAAAGGTAGTTTATTCTGTTCTGTACCATGTTACATTCATTTGTCTTTCCGCCCTATTGCTCTAGAATTGTATGTATGAATCGGCAACTGTATATTGGTATTGTTGTCAATCTATGGATACAAGTAAAAATCACTGATTTCCTACGTCAAAAATAATAAATTTGCAGCAATAGTTTTAGATTGTTTTGAAACTTTTTTTTCTACTTCCAATTTCGGATCGGACACAAGGGAAAGCACAGCAGGTGCGTAGTCCACCCTTAACTTCGGAGATATCCCATTCACCCCCCCCCCCCCCAAAAAAAAAAAAGGTAAAACAATAAAGCAAGTGAAATGAGACAAAATCATGTATTTTTGTCACCACTGTGCTCTACATATCATTATAAATCTGTCCCCATTACCATCCATTGCTTTATGTATTCCGATCGGGGCAATCTTTTAAGCTATTTTTTGTGCTCCCCCCTCCGTAGCAAAATTTTGGATGCATCAGTGACTTCATAAAAGTGCGCCACCATTATTGACAAAATCAAATAGTTTCCAATAACAGAAAAAAACTTGCAGCGAATGTCAGAACTATCGTTTATTTTTATTTACTACAGTGTAGCTAGACCGTCTCAGCGACGTAATTGTCGTTTTCCTCATTTTCTTTGTAACTCTCCTCGTTATTCCCTTTCCTCGTTAAATTAAAACCACAGCGATGATTAAATAGCGAATGGGCTGCACGACACGCGAAACGCGTTCTTGAAAATAAAAGATAATCATTAAAGAAATTCGTCGACGAAAGATATCACAGCGATTCACAATGTTGCCAACACAAAATGGATGAGATAACTTCATCGTTTACTTCCAATAAAAAGGAATTACAGTCGATAATTTTGCTAAAAGAACACGAGTGGTATTCCCATAATGGGCAGAGGTAGCGAATATACAGTATGCTTAGCTATGCAAGCTACAATGAGCGTCCTAGGCGCCACCTTTCGGCGTTACATTGTCCTGTCCCAATTAACACTCACACTTTACAGTATATGCACAGCCATATTTTCATATCAAAAAACTTCGATTTCTTCATTCAGACCTTGAATATTACAAATCCTCTACTCTTTTAACTGAGTCAAGCTCTGTGCAGGCAGCAAGAGAATCCTCCCCTCACCCACCGACGTTTATTTAATTTACTTTCCTTCGCGCCTGCATTTATTTATGGCCATCTTATGGCATCACTGACATCTACTATCAAGTCAAGCTAACCTTTTTTTAGATTTCTTCTCAATATTCTAATTAACCGAGGAATGCTTGTGTTACAGCAATTATCGATAGTTTTAAGAATCACTAACTGTTTTCTGTGCATGGTTAGCGGAGTGTTATCATATGAGTATACTTTGCAAACCATAGTGCACCATTTAATATAAGTAAAACCTTGCTTTCTACACACCGAACACGTAAGTGGTCGTGGAAAAAACTCTACTGTGTATATACCTGCTTAACGTTCATTTTTGTGACAGGCTAAACGCTATGTACTATCGCAATTGCGGTAGTTGGTCTAGGGAAGAAATTGTGCGCGCGTCATTCGCAACAGAAGCAATATAATACCTGTGCAGCAGATGCAGGGAGGTGAATCATTTCAGATACTAGGATTCCCTACATTTGTATTACGGAGGGTGGGGGAAGGGGTGGGTGGTCAGTGGGGCTTAAACCCTCTTTTTCACCCACGTCAGTCCTATGCCTTGTAAACAGGTGGCTAATTATTCCGTTAAATTCTTTAAGTCAGATGTACCCGGTATACTTAATTATTATTTAAGATATTGCGTCAAACTAAAAAAATGTTTATTTTTATGTATGGTTATCAACTCATCTAAAAAATGGGATTCCTACGCGTCTATATTGGTCCCATTATTCAAGAGTTATTATACATTTACCAGTTCATGAAAATTTTAAAAATGTTACTACGACTTCCATAGAGTCCTAACTAAATATGTAAACGATATATGTAATGCAAAATAAATATAAGACTGGGTTCCCATACCTAGATCGATCTAACAGGATTTATCCATCTCCAAGGAGTTTACCCCCTAGCAGCTTCAGAAGGTGTGAAGGACATTTAAGTTAATTGCAATTTAACGAAAATCCCCTTTGGAGATAGATCGATCCACAGTTAGTACAATAAGGTCTGGAAATGGTCCCTAATGACCAAATTGTCTTACACGAAATGCCCTGTTCGTCTGACGCTTGGCGTTTTCAAATCCTCTATATTGCTGTTAATGTTTCAACCAGCTTCTTGCTGGCCACCACCAGTTAATTTCGTCCTTATTTTTTCGCCCTGAGCGACCCCGGCAGTGGCACCGTCGGCGTTGGGGTCAACATCAGGGCCATTTCCGGTCAGCACGGATGGCTCTTGTCCGACCAGGTCATTCTGTCTTAAGAGTTCCTGTCCTTCGGGCCAGACCAATGGACAGTAGAAACGGACCTCGTAGTCGTCGCATGTCTTATTAATGGTCAGCAGGTTGTGGTCATCTATGCAGAGTAGCCCCTGGGAGCTGCAGGGGATGGCGAAGTACTGACCGGTCTCCGTGGAGTCCATGTAGTCCACTCGTCTGCGACACTCGGCGGCGATTGGAGGTTTGTTTGGCGCGCAGGGACTCTGGGGGAGGGAAGAGGATAAAAAAAGTATAAAATGAGAGCTGAAAACGGAGAAGATCGAAATAGAAAGGATGGAGAAAAATGTAAAGAAGACTGACCAGTGATGATCATTACTGGTGCACAATCCTCCCCTCTCTCTCTCTCGTTCTATGTTTCTCTCTCTTTTCTCTCTTTCTCTCTCTCTCTCTCTCTCGCACTCTGTTTCTCTCTCTCTCTCGTCCTATGTATCTCTTTCTCTTCTCTCTTGCCCCTCAATCTTTCTTCCCTCTCTCTCTCTCTCACACAGATTATTTCAAACATTCCTTTTACTTACCGGTTTAGTTTCAAGCCTGTCATATAATTCATTGTCCTCGCCGCCGACTTCATCTCCCTGGTCCATGTTCATCCAGGCAGACCAAGCTTTGAAAAAAAAATAACAAAAAAAAACATACATGATTATCTTCACAGATTTATAGTAAACCGTCAGTAATTTTAATTCGTACTTTGAGTACTTCTCAACGTACGAATGCTAATAAAATGACACTTCCAGCTTACAACTATGTGATTCTTTTGTATCTTAAAAAAAAAATTGACAGCAAATAATGTCTATAAAATGACATTTTCAACTTGCAACTATATGATTCTGTTGTATTAAAAATATCAAATTGGCCTCAGAGACTCTTATCAATTCATGCACACATAACTATATTTTTCCGTATTTGTCACGTCTATTAAGAATGACTCTTCCAGGCTTATATTCGTGTTTGTAAAACAGAGAAGATAACAGTAGTAAGCGAAAACTTTGTCAAGTACAGCTCAAGTAAGTGTAGAAATTTAAAAGTTTCAGCGCATAAGATTACAAAACAATGTTAAAACATCACACTCACCGTGGCGCTCGCATGGGTCGGGCCTGCGCCTCGTCGATCGTTTTCTCCTCATCGCACACGGGGCCTCGTCGTGTAACGTCCCCAGTTTTAGAAATTCCGAGCGCACTCGGGTCCCAGGCGGACAGGGCATTTTATAGATGAAGAAGAGTTTATCGGCGGGGTTAACGACACAGCGGTAGTAGATACAATGGTCGTAGAAGTCGGCGATGTAGTCCCCGTTGTCTTCGCACAGCATGACTTTTGGAAATGTTTGGAAATAAATATGGAAATATTTAGAGAACTGGAATTGTGATAGGTACGAAAGAAAATGCAGCGTTTTTAATTAGAACGTTATCGATTTCCTAGAGCATCTACAAATTCATGTATGCTAAAATTTAAACTTTAGAAATTGAAATTCTAGAATGTAGTATAACCTGCAACATTCAAATGACCGAAGAACGGGAATTAAGAGATAGTCAGTGATTTTTATGGATACAGGTTTGCTTATCGTGATGATTAAAACACAGTACAATCTGTAATATTGGAATAACTTAAGAAAGGGAATTACGAATTTGATAAGTGAAATGTCAGTGAAATTGTATCTGTCAAAATTTACGGGTATGATTGCCGTGGCTTTTATTATACTGATAAGGAAAAAAAAAACAGTTTTACCTGAAATTAAAATAATTTAAATGCAAATCAAGATGACGAATAAAACCAAATGCTGTTGACATCGCCGTTCTTAAAATCTTTAGATATGGCGATAGCGGAGATGAAAAATCGTTGAAATACCTAAAATATTAAAAAAAAATTAAGTCTAGGAATTTAACATAGATGAGTTTGAGTTAAAAACGCAGCGCCGCTGACAGCATCGTTTTCAAAACCTATAAATCTGCGATATTTCCCTTTATTTGAATGCCCTAGAAGGAATTTTGTTGGTAATGAGTTGTTGCCATCACCTAAGTAGCCAGTTTTTTTTTTCAAAAGTCATCAAAACCTAGAGATTAATGCGCCTTGTTGTTAAAGGAATGAAAAAAATTTCGTCGTACATTATCCCCTACTGCGGCTGACAGCGGTGTATAATAAGGCGTTGTCCATGTCAGGAGTTTTTTTGCGATGCAATTATGATAAGAAAGTAGTTCATTTAAAGGTAACAATCGGCTATCTGTAACATCGAAATGAGCATAATTTAACATACATGTACCATCAATGCATTATTATTCTAGACATTTTCTAATCTAATAGCTTTCCATTTTAAATGACATAATTAATTTATATATATCGTATGCCTATTTCTTTGGTGCCTGTCCGTGTTAAGACTTCTTTGCCAACTGCCACTAGTTAGATTTCACTGCGATCATAAGGCGTCTACCAAGCATACAGCAGCGGTTTAAGTTGCCAAGGAGAAGGTTTTACGAAGTTCTTAATTAAGTTAAAAGATATTGAAATTGAACGTTTGCTTTAAGACCGGATATGGGAGTCTCTTGGAACCTTAAGTAAATCCATTGTAGTCCTTATAATTGAAATAATTTATCAAGGAGGTTATACAAATACTGCCGTACATTTCTACTACTAGCAAAGCTACCTTATTACTACAGTTACAACAACAACAACAATAACACCACCACCACCATCGAAAACAACAACAACAACAACAACAAGAACAACAAAACAATCATCACTTCCAGTACTAGAGATTTTAACAAAAAACCAAACTTTTTAGAAAAAAAAAAAAAAAAAAAAACAGGGACTAACTTTGAATGTAAAAATGGATTCATTAACCACTGGAAAATGTATGGAAAAAGTGTTGTTTACTCCAGGAAAGTTCATTTTTTGGCCGAAACGAAGAGTTATTATCCCTTTAATATCAGCATGATAATTATATTGGAAGGATCAGAATATGTTTGTATAGCACTACGTAGATTAGACGTCTGTCTCCTTTCGCTTGTAAGATGGAAAGGGGGGTTATTGTCGACAAATATAGGCACGTAGAAGTGAAATATCATCTTTGTTAGTCAATTTTACTGCCTACTCAGTTAATTGACAGGATCTTTATTCTTTCCTCATTTTCAAACATGTACGTGTATACATGTATAAGCTAATGGCTAAGATTATTACTGTCTCTTTGCAATTTAGTATTCTAAGTCTCTTCCAAGATGTTTATGTGGTACATGTAGATATGTTATAATAACTATGAACTTGTCAGACCTTAGAAAGGGTCTATTTGCCCATTTAGTACAATTAAGTGGCATATGTACTTGTTAATGTGACTGCATGCTTCACGGGGTTAGATATAAACCTATCGCACATAATAGGAGAGGGGGGCTACCATACATGTATGGCAGACGGTGCTTTTAATGTTATTCGTTATTAAGTTTTTTTTGTAAAATTATATCTCCTCCGCTTTTATTTACATCTATGATGAAATATCTGTGTCAATTTCAAAGAAGAAACATTACGCAAGAAGGGTGGATCCTAGACAACGTGAATGGTATGCTAATTGACTAACTTGTAGTGAAAGTAGTCTAAGAATAAAAATGTCTGCTACATTACCTTGAGCTAGTGCAATCCCTGAAAGTCCTAGAAGAGAAAGGCAGATGATTGTCAGCCATTGTTGTAGTGTTGTTCCTTGCTTGTCTCCCAGTGTCTGCTTCATGCCCCAAAGAGTCGACATGGCTTTCTTAACCCCAACAAAATGGCGGTGTCACGTTTGCTCGAAAATCATTCAAAATTATGCAGTGATGTCCATAATTTGAATGGATTAACGACAGCAAGTATAGACATTTAGAATTCCATTCAAATAAAATCGTCAACTGTCTATGTTTTTGCTCAAATCGATTGTCGTCTGTTTTGAACGCGTGTCGTCTGCAGCGTAACTCAAGGGCGTCTGCTGAACTGAATGTGTGTCCCCAAATACATATACCTGTAAGCGTTCACCTGTGAGTGTACATTTGCTTCGGTACAGAGTAGGCCACCGGCATGCAATGATAGTAAATTCCAACCGTTTTCAATTAGAAAATAATGCAAATTACTGCCCCGTCTTTCTTGAAATATTGACCAACATAAAATAATATGATGAAATAATTCAAACTTTGAAAACTTTTTTGTGATATTTAATAGAAATAACACAAAGACGTATGGCCGTTAAATTCACATTTAGGACTGAATAATTTATTGTTTGACTAACTGTGTCTAAGGCACGGTTTTAATACTTTTTCATTAAGTGCCATTAATATCAACTGACTCGCTCCTTTCTCGACACTTTAGAATAATAAAGTACATTAATGACTTAAAAACCGCATCAAGTTGAAATGAAGGGTCTTCTTAACATCTTGGAAGGTAAACTAAATCACAGTTCCTGGTGCGTTAATTGCGGTGCTTGCATTTTTGAATTATTTCTATATTAATGGCACATAAATACTTATATTCAGAACAAGCCTCATCTAAAAGACCACATGCCTTCGTGTTAAAGTCTCCGCATTTTAAATTTCATACTTTTTGGTTTTTCTAGATAAGCATGTATTTATGTACCTTCTGATTTTTACACTTAACGAAAGATACACGGTTTTTACATGTAAATTATGTAAAATCGCGAGATTCTGAGATGTTGTAAAAAGTTATATAATGGAAGCTGTGAAAAATAAAATTGGGTGTTCATCTTTTTTTTATTAGATTCCTTTTACGAATACCCATCGCATAATTTAAAAACCATTGTCATACGTAAAAAATAGTGAGTGGTGAAGCACAGAGAGATATAAAACAACCATCTCAACTTGCGTAGCATATCAGTAGGTAAAACGTGTGAGAGAATATATGCGTGCACGTGCGTGTTAAGTGTGTGTGTGTGTGTGTGTGTGTGTGTGTGTGTGCGCGCGCATGGGGAAATGCATGTACGAGTGCGTGTGTTTACCTGCATGTTTGTGTGTGTGCGGGCACAAGTGTGTGCGCGCGCGTGTGTGTGTAAAGCATGCACAATATAGTTTCAACTTAATTTTCCATAGCCTTTCCTTAAAAATGGAAAACTTGTTCCCGAAATCTATTTTATCGTAACATTATGAGACGCATTTAATTTTACAACACGCTTAACAGATAAGTTCTGTCAATAAAGAACATTACCTCTTGGTTTATCGTTTAAATGTACATTGTCTAGAACCATAATTCACTCCTCACTACTTTTACTGGTATTACGGTCAGCTTAAGCTAATAATTTAGCTCTTGTAAGGAGTAATTTTATGCATTTTAGTCATGGATGTGGTAAGTTGTCCACGCAAAAGTTGGTCAGTATGTAGACTTTATTTCTCTCGCCCTTAGTTAATAATAGCGTTTACATAGATATTGCGCCCAGTAATGTAGATTTTTATTTTCTGTCCGCGGTGAATATCAAAAGGCAGTTTGTGACTCAGTCTTAGTCAGATCTAGATTATGGAAAAATACTGCTGTTTTCCGCGTTCGAATCCCAATCGTTACAACAATTTGTTTAATCGAAGCTCATTTATGAAATCTGCTTTGAAACGGCGGACAATGCGTTTTTGTTTAGGAAACGCTGGAGGTTTATTGCTGAATCAAACTTGAGAAATTATCGGGACGCTTTGTACAAGAGGATGTCACTTGGAAAACCACCCATATCCTTTCTCTGTCGAAAGCAGGTTGTGAGGAAGATGGATAGTTCCTTGAAAGTTTCCGCCATCTTTTGTCAATTTGCACATGCGTACTAATTATACCACACAAAAGAGAAAAAAGTAAAATATTTTTTCTGCTTAATCAAGCATGGAGGCAACGTAGCAGAACAATTAAACTACAATTTCCTTTTCCTTCTGTATGGTTTGAATTGTTTCTAGTCAAAGAAGTTATCACAAGCAATTTAACGCCATTTGGATTCTTGGAGGCACCAGTATGCGAAGATGGAAGTGACTGAACTATATTTTTGCTATTTGTATGTCATATTCTTTGGAGGCTAACTTTGACTAAGAGAGAGAGAGAGAGAGAGAGAGAGAGAGAGAGAGAGAGAGAGAGAGAGAGGGATGAAGAGAGAGATATTTTTGCTGAGAGCAACTGAATGGGTTTAATTTTTTAATTCAGAAAGAAGGTTGGAATAAAGACGACAATTTTGAAAATAATTTTCGTTCATATCGACATTAGACACAGTCACCATTGTATTTATAATACCTACAACCGTGTGCTTATTTTGAAATGAGCAAGCGGCGCATTCCATTCACATTTACCAACAGTAAACAGTTAGGCGGTACCTGAGCGGGGTAATTTGTCTGGGATGATGGTGCACTAAGAGTCAATTCACGCGTCATACACACCATTTATAGCATTGTTAGCCTTGAGGTCATTTGAGAAACTCGAGTCATGTCACGGCGTGTTTTAGATGGCCGTTTTAGATAGGGTGTATATATATATATATATCAATGGCTTATTTGAATGGTGTGTGTGTGTGTGTGGGGGGGGGGGGGGGCGGTGGTTTACAGTGGTCAGCGCTCCCTCCAACCCCCCCAACCCCCATTCTTAACTTCAGATGTCCGGTACCCCTTATTCAACCTGGCATTCTCTTAACTACCCGATAGAAACACACACACACACATACACACACACACACACACATGGCAAGGGAAAACGAGCAATTTCTTACTCCTACGGGCTACATATTACAGTAGCCTACAGTTTAACTGTCCTCGACTATCAATCAATATCTGCCGAGTGAATCAAAACAAAACTATTTTCCTTGTGTTCCATCTGAGAGAACAAACCTCTGGATCCGCCAGCGCCTATCCTACAAACAATACGGTGAATGTGCTGTGAAATTGTCCCCAGTGTTAAACAATGACTGACCGTTTATTTCACGCATCATCTTTGTCAATTTCACACTCCCGCAGACCGTGAAAAGGATGTAGGATGATTTTTTTCTACGAATCTTAATCGTAACTCGTACCAAATATCCTGTATTCCGTGTCCGTATCTTTTGTTGTAGTCCAAACTATTTGGATTTTAAGGATTAAATGGTGTTTAATGGCTCATTTCCAATGAAATTATTGTTCTACGTAGATCGACCGAACTCCGTTGGGACCCCTCGACACTCAGTGAGCGTCAGACCTAAAGAAATCATCAAAAAAAAAAAAAAAAAAAAAAAAAAAATCCTTGATTCAGTTATTTAGCTAAACTACCATTAAAGTACACTAACCCAAAACAGTTCAACGAATCTCCACCCAAAAACCCGTTGTCTACTTCAAAGTTGCAAGTTTTTGAGTCATTTTCTTAAAGGAAACAGAGACCGGTGAACTATATATGTGGCGGAAAGAATAAGCAAAAATATAAATATATTTTGGAACAAAATAACGAGTAAGCCGTAAACGACACATAAAGGGTGACATTAGCGTTATGGACGTTAATATATTGATGATCACTCCTATATGTGAATAACTCATCAGGGCATTGGCTTCTGAGTACGAAGAAAATAAGAATGCGGAAACCAAGGGAGAGAAAAGAAAGTGAGATAGTTCTATGACCTAGGGGTTTGGGAATGTCTTTTTCATTGAAATACAAATAACAGTTCCACTTAAATTAACATTTTGGTCTGTGGCATCTCATTTCAAACTGAGATTAGCAAGATATAAAACACTGATTGCTTTTTGAGATTTATGGCATCAAATTCCTCGTGAATCGCGGAATGCGCAGCCTCACCTAACACATTTGTGGTTGTGACGGCAGGGGAAATGAGACTTACACAACTTGATGCTTGGGTAATCGTAGTTTACTAATAGTGTGTTCTCTTTGCTTGTGTATCTGATTTTCTGTCCGTCTCTCTTTTCCGCTGTTTGATCTGTCTTTAATTGTTATCTGGTCATTTTACATAGACGTCTATCGCTATCTGTGCTCTCTGTCTCACTTTCCCTCTCTCTCTGTTTGCCTGTTTGCTTATCTTTTACCCTAGCCGTCATTCCGCTGTTTTTAGGTTCTTCCATCCGCCTGTCTGTTTGTCAATCTGTCTGTTTTTCTTTGCCTGGCTGTCCGTCTGTATATCTGTCTGTTAATTAATATGCGGTCTGTCTGTCAGATTATCTGTGTTTTAACCGTCATTGTACATGTACCGAAATAACTATTTATCACGATCGGTTTTATGATCATATAATAGGAAGGAAGAAAAAGTAGCTCATTTTACCCTTGTAAATGTTGGAAAATTTTAATTGAATACATGCTACGGTCACACCCGCACGCACAGACACGCACGCACGCACTCACGCACGCACGCACGCACGCACACACACACACACACACACACACACACACACACGTGAACGACCATCTGTGATGGTAAATTAAATAGTCTTCGGCAGCACCTTGAAATATTTCTCCGAATTCCAAGTCACTATTGTCCATCGGACTGCATTTCATTGCTGGTCACTTGAGCTTTTTTTCCCAACCAGCCGTGTCCAGTTACTATACTCACGATGCCCCGTGCAACCACTGAGTCGCCAGGGGGAACATTTACCCTACCCCTACCTCTACCCCCGCCCTGTAGGGTCCATGCTAGTAGGTGGCTAATGCAACTAAAGTAAACAAAAGAGACAGTACTTGAACCACAATATTGCCGCCTCTTTAGTACACGCCCACCAACATTTTTGCCTTACTGAGCAGTATTTATTTTACGGTAACCTCCGCAATTTCTGGATCATACATGCATTTCTAATGAGAAAAACAATCCTAAATCAATTAAGCTGTTAATTATTGAATTTACGCCTGACCTCAAAAAGGAGCCAAGTACAAGAAAGTTTTCTCGTGCGTTACGTCAATCCACGACGTCATACTCGTTGAGTTTGTGTTTTCTTACAGCATATGTTAACAAGTTCAGGCCCGTAGCCAGCAATTTGAAAGGGGGGGGGGGGTTCTTTTTCTGAAAAAGTGGACCTTTTACCATATAATCCCCATGTACCTAGGTCAAATTTTACCCAGAGTGGACCTTTTTCCAGCAAAAAGGGGGGTTCTTTCGAACCCCCTGAACCCCCCTGGCTACGGGCCTGAAGTTCTACTGGCATGCTGTCGGCGTTTGTCCATTTTAATTAAATTACCATGCACTATGGCAGCAGTTTATATCTTGCGCCAAAGGTAAATGGCGTTTCAATGAGGAGAGAGAGAGAGAGAGAGGGCTAAATGATCAAGAATAAACCCTGGTATTGCACTCATTCAGTGGATGATTCAAGAAGTTATTTGCCAGAGCGTCTTTTTGGCAACTTTGGGTCTGGGATTCATCATGATAATCGCAAGTAATTCAGTTTCTCTAGTTTTACTAGAACGAGAGTTGAGATTAAATAACGACGCCTTGGCCAAATAAGAGAGATGTTAAAGAAAGAGATCCCGGCAAATGGCCAAAACCTAATATGGCAAATGACCACAGCTTTAACAGCACATCGATATCTTTAACTCAATTTCGGATACATACAAGCGCGCTAAAATCTGTATTGTTGGCGTCCTCATTTCATTACTTGTCACTGGTAATTCTTTTAGCGTAATGTGGATAGAGGAGAGCATTATATAGATGCCTCAAACTGCACATGCATATCAGAAAGCACACCGTAATTAAGTCCCATTCTTCAAGGGTTCTCGGCTGTCACGGGCCGCTTTCAGAACAGTGGACTTACTAGTCCGAGGGTCAAAAATATGGCGACCCACTATAAAGCTTGAAATATTATCTGCTAATAGACACTGAATAGATTCCCCGTCGGGAAGTATCCAATTGAGTCGGCCATATTTGACCCTCAGACTAGTTAGTCCACTTCTGGATGCGACCATGGTTTCATTCGAAGGGTCAAGTATGGTACTTTGAAAACAAAGAAGCTGGCCACCGTCCAGTTCTGAAACTAAGGACTGCAGAGGTCGCTTCCAGTTGATTCCAAACCCCTTAATTCTACATGTGGGTTGATCTGAAGTAATCCGATCTCGTTTATGATAGCGGATCGACGGGAAAACCTTATATCCTGTCAGCTTATGTCTTGGGCTGGTCATTTCGTGTCAGATCAGTGTATTAATTGTGTTTCTGGTTTGACATGTATTCCGGTAAATGATTGGGAATGAATTTTCCAGCAAAACAAAATTTGTTGTGAGTCATGCACGTTGCAATGCCTGGTGCCTTCTGTGCGATGGCCACGGTCCCGTAGCCAGGTGGTAGGGTTAAGGGGGTTCGAAAGACCCCCTCCCTCTTTTTTTGCAGGGAAAAGTTCCCCTCTGGGTGTAATTTTATTTAGGTACACAAAGGTCTCATGGTTAAAGGCTCACTTTTTCAGAAAAAAAAAAAGATCCCGCCTTTTGAAATCGCTGGCTACGGGCCTGGCCATGCAGTATGAAGAACAGACCCAAAAATGAAATTTAGATCAAACGCTTTGGCAATACTTTCTAAGTCTTATTTGACACCGGAAATGTTGTTTTTTAAGTGAAATTGCAACAAAGCCAACATCAAAATATGTCATTTTTTAATTATTTTCACAATGAACAGTGTCATAGTGCGTCACCCTTTTCAATAGCCAAGTCATATTTTTACTGATGTCAGATGACTGGGTATAATGGAGATTGTTTGACGTGTCATTTGGGACTTTAGCCTAAACTGCGCCAGGTTGAAAAACGGTTTGGGAGAAAAACATTAGAGTGTAATGCTAATAATTCTAATAAAATGATAATAATTGTAACATCAACAACAAAAACAACAACAATAAATAAATAAATAAATAAATAAATAAATAAATAAATAAATAAATAAATAAATAAATAAATACACTAAAGGTGACTCTTCTGGAAAACAAAGCAAATTGTCTTTTCATCTCTAGAACTTCAAAAACTTAAAGATTGCGACATCAAAGTGGTAATATAATGTTTATAGCCTATAAATGTGTGTATATACACATTTTAGAAAGACTTTCCCCTGGACGAGAAAGAAAGAAAACAGCACATTGTTTCCTGGGTTTTTTTTGTACTTAATCCACGCGATAAAACAGCGTGAAAATGTACAGAAATACATTACAGAATCATAAATCAGTAACGCACTTTAGATACATACATGTGATTTTTTTTAAATATAGAATTAGGTTATATCAGATATGAAGAATGTCCATGTCAACCTCACTATATATTAGTGTTAATGGCATCGTGGGTGATTGATGACATTTCTTCATTGCTAGAAATAGACACGAAATAATAATACACCTTTGTCATCCTTTAATGAATTGTTTGCAGAATTGGCTATTGTCGCTCAAGAAGTGTGAAGGAAACCGGATATCCTAAGCCTGTCTTGGGTGCACGAGTCACTCGGTACGAAGAGCAGACGATCTCGATTCTTATTCAAGGCGAATCAGGAATGGCAATTCGCGTCACTTCTGTTGGGGTTGAAAATTTTGAATTTTAGCACTTATATCTAAAGTGTTTAACATTTGACTGAACGTCAAGAAATGGCGGAGAGAAAAAAACTCCATTTATTTGCATTGAATCAAACCAACAAGCACGATTTTAATTAATCAATATTTTTCCCAATTTTTAAATTTGTACATTATCTCACAAAAACTATTTGGCAAAAACAATAACGCAGCTGTGGTAGTAAGTTTCTCGAAATGCGTGGGGCCCATAAGTAGCTACCAGTATATTCGAGGAAACAGCTTTTTTCATTTGGCACTTGTGTTATGACGAAAAAAAAAACAGAGACAATCCATAAGTGAGTAAAACCAAGATCTTTTCACGAAGGGTCGAAAGTTTAAGCCTCACACAAAAAACATTTTGTCACACTGCACATTGTTTTTAATAAGTACCCGGTAAGCCACACATGTGTAAGCGGTAGGTTACATACGTAAGTAAAGGGATTACTGGTATTTGATCGCAGCCAAGGGAGGGGATCGTAGCCGCGGGTCCTACTTCCTACCGCGTGTTCTACCTTTTTAAGACCGTTATTTAGCTCTTAATCCCGTACTGACCTCGATTGCATTGAAACCTGCAAACATGCATTGCACAATAACTAAAACGGAAACACAGCTCAGCTTATTGGAAATGTTGTTTAATCAGTTATAGTCGGCTACTCAACGGCTTTATAGTTGCAAAATGGTGACTTGTCCCAAAAAGCAGAATTATCGGGTTAAATAACGCGTTCCGCATTATTTCGGAATGTTGAATTTGGTTTACTAATACTCTTCGTTGGCGTTGAAACTACGTCATTACATCTTAAACGTTCTGTTTTGATTTTGGCAAACTTTCATTATCATTTCATAGTCAAAATCTTTGATCAAAATGCTTATCTGGCATGTGTGTGTGTGCACCCTAAAATTGATATCTTTAATGAGATGCTACTTTACATGTATATACAGTGTAAATTTATACTGAGTACATGTACAATATCTAACGTATTATGGACGTTCTTAATTCCGTTATCATTATGTAAATATAAACAAATGTTCCCATATATCCATCGCCCTATATTAAAAAGAAATAGTCTTACATGTAGATCTAGAGATCTTTTCAACAGAAACCTATGCCAATTTCTTTATTTTTCTCCCTGTTTCGTGTCCACTCGGATCATTTCGCACATGGGAAGGTCCTGACTTTACTTGATCATCAGTAGATAATAAGCTATATTTAAAAACCGTTTAATAAACGCGTTTGGTTGTTAAGAAGACTCACTGGGGTATCTTTAGAAAATAAATTCTATCGTTTTATAATAGCATTACAGATCATGGGCTGTTTGTTTTCCTTCATCATAGCTTATGAATCTGTTTAAATGAACTTTAAATGGGCACGATTTATCATTTCATTTAAAAGTGTTAATTTAAACGTTAGAATACTTATGGCATGTTCTTCTTTTACGTCCATATTTTCAACAAAATGTACAAGTCAAAATAGGAATCAGGTACAAATACATGTAGGTTTTGCTTCTTTCAAAGCAGCATGGATTAAAAACCTCATTTATTTTGTTGGATCTCCAAACGGTCTGACTAATTTTGGTCATGTCACACCTCGAGCAAAATATCCAGTATTTTTTTTTATATACTCTTCATCTTTGTCTAATTGAGGTCACACGAAATTTATTCAGAGTAACACAACTAGCATTAATATTTCAATAAAAGGTTTTATGGAAAAGGCAACTCGATATGGTCTAAAGTAAATTTAAGGTTTTAAAAAACATTAAGATAAACCCAGATCTTTAAATATCTAAAATGATTCACCACTCAATCCTTTTTATAGGTTTTTGCTCAAATAGCACAAGGCCCAGGAGTATGCCTTCCAAGAAGTGATGTTGTTTTATGAAAATGGCACTTTTATATATAGTTTTCCAGGTAAGCCCTGGTCATTTAATGTGACGTTCAACAGCGTTAAATAATACAGAAAAAATAGCTAGGACAGCCTTTTAAATGTTGCCCCACTTAAACGAACTCCAAAGGGTAACCGGAAACGGATGTCGGAGAAAAAAGAATTAAAACAAAACCTGGGAAGTGTAACGTTTCAGAGACCGTTTGAAAGTCCAGACCTCTATTAATGTACTTGTTGCCCCGGAACGTTTGATAGATAACTTCACTTTTCTTTGAATCAGCCATGAGCTACAAGGACGCTGTATTAACAACACGAAACAGAGTTAGAAGAGGAAGCGGCGGTGAGGGTTTGACACAAACGAAACAGAATTGGAAACGGAAGCGGCAAGGAAAGGCTGAAAGCTGTAGTTGTATGGTGACTGATGTAAAGTCGGGGGAGAAACAATGGGTTGCGTGATATGTGAGGTTTTACATGTGTGACCTCCTGGGTGGAGGCCTTAGATATCCCATGTACTTTATGCTGCGTTATCTTTGACGGAGAGAGGTAAGCGCAGTCAAAAAAATAATAAATAAATAAAAAAAATTATAATAAGTGAAATTATGAGGTACTAGTCTGTATAAGGTTTGACTAATTGATTTAAACTTATGCGTACATATTTTTACCCATTTTTTTCCCTTTTCGAAAATGATTCCCATAGACCTCATAATTTTTTCCTCTGTACATTTTGGATCTGCCAAACGTTTATTTCAAAGAACCTGACTTTTGCACTTGAAGCTGTCTCTTGCACTCAGATGGGTTCAAAATCCGGGTAGTTTTATTTCCTGTATCTTGGGGTTACCGTCGACAACAATACACAGTTGTAATTTTTGTTTCCCTTCGGGAAGTATTAAGGTTAACACGTGCACGTTAGATAATCGTGAAATGTCGTGATGCAATGATGATACAATAAACTGACGGGGTGAGGGAGTTGCTGTCACGTGGGTAGGAAGCAGCTGTCACGTGGGTAGGGAGTAGACGTCACGTGGGTGTGCTAACGTCATCTAGGCTGACAACCTAAAAGTCTCGTCTCGCAGGCAGGTAGATTTCAGTGTTTTGTGTTGTGCATAAATATATTACAAATGGCAACAGCAACTCAACCGAAATTGCCCCCATGAAATTCCAGCCTAAGACTTCAAACTGATGCTTTGAATTCAGTTTCCATAAAACAAAAAATCCACACTCGCAATTAAGTCATATGATTGATGGACGTTGAAATTGAGGAAATCTTGAAATTATTTTTTTAAAACTTTATGATTTTTAGGTGCGTGGTTAAAAGTTTAATCGAGTTGGTTCTGATCCGTCTCTTTTTCGCTGGTACTCTAGTACTTAAATTACCTTTATAACACCGTGTGGTTTGTAAATTCATTCCGACGTCATATTACAACCTTAATGCCAAGTATACTCCGATATGTACTGTTAAATATGGGTGTTGACAAGAGGGCGACTAGCAAACCAGAATACAAATAGACAGTGGGTTGCAAATAACCACGTACATCACCATAACGCGTCTTTGAACGTGCTTTTAATTTAGTGCTTGATTTAAAGATATGCTTGCAAGCAAAGACTTAATTTCAGAACCTAATTTTGAGTACACCGTGCGGTTTAGTGCTAAAACGCGCAAATCCACCGAGACCGCCATCAAAGGCTTTTTCACCTAATCACATATTATTATTGCTTATGGTCTCATCCAAAAGTCATCATTACCAAATTAAATAATTGCCGCCATCGTTTGGTGTTTTTCCTACTTTTATTCCCAGTTATATTCCCCCACCTACTTTAATATAACTTATTTCTTTCTACATGCTCCCATGGCCTCCGTTTTTTAAACAGCGATCTCTTGAAAAAAACTCCTGGAAAAATCGGCGCTTTTCAATATGATACCATTTGTATCATTGTTCAACTTGATAAAAATACCTGTTTTTCGCCCGAGGCCGACACTGGTCAATTAAGCCGTTCTTACGGTCGGCAGTCGCGTGATTCTATTTTCCCTTCTTCGCGTTCTCTCTCAATATCTAAACGTTAACGGGTTTACGCTTCTATAGTTAATTCGCACAACGTTTTATGTTGAGTCTATTTCCGAATACCTTTACCCAGAACCGTTTTACACCCTGAAGAATACAGTTAAGGTTTCTTTTACAAGGAAACCGGTATAAAATGCCCGTTAACCGCTTTGTTTGTTCCGGACAGTGGAGCGGATTCTGGACGTAACCCATTCGTTACCTAACGCGCTGATCTTGGTTAAAAAGCTATAGAGATATGATCAATGTCAACACGACTTTAACTACAAGGTATTCTAAGCTATTAATGTATGTAATCGGCTGGCAATGGTAATGGTGATGGTAAACTTACGCCTGCAATGTCCTTAGGCCACGAGCGAATGGACTGTCGTTCACACCGAGGGATCCGAATCGTTCCTGAACTGGTTTGTCGTAGTCTGGTGCCCATTCCGCAAATGATCTTAAACCCGAACACGCTAGTTATTCGGCTAAATTTTCCTATGGAACTGGATTCTGAAATTAAAGACTGAATAAGTCAAAACTTACGACCTGTTTTTTTTTATTCTTAAGCTTCTTTTCTGAACCAAGAAATATAAGCCAAACATCCTAATTGCACTGTTGATGTTAAACCACAATTCATTTCACAATGCTATATAGAAAAAAATACGTATTGGCAAATGAAAATAGCTCTAAATAAGTCAAATGTGACGACTAAAGCAAGGTGTATCTGTTTGATGACAATAACCAATTTTGAGCCTCGATCTGAACGGGTTTATACAGGAGATCGTGGCTGCGGGTCTATTCAAAACCGATCCATCGAAACCGTAGTGTGAGCGAGGCCAAGCCCGCACTGCGGGAGAGTTGAAAGGGAGCGCTCATTTTGCAACGCGTGTTGTCATAGATCAATGAAGCAATGACGATATTAAGTATATGTTAGACCACTGACAATCAGCGCTTGGCTAGGCGCCCAGCACGTGGGTGATTTAAAAGCCGACGGAATTATCACTAATTCCCCGCCCTGAGGGCATTTAAATGGCGCTCAAACACAGGCCATGCACTGATTTGGAGTTCTTGCCTCGCAACGTAAAGGCAGGCCCTCGCTCTCCCGCCCAAACGTAACAAACGTTTCTAGATCTACTATTCTTCGGGACGCGTGAAAGTCTTTGTGACAAAATTTGACGCTTTCTATGAGGCAAAGGAGAGAGACATTTTAAATGCTGACACACTAAGAGGGAGACTATTTTTTTGCCTACAAAGGAGCGAAACAAAGGGCATATATCGACCATTGCTGTCCAACAGACTGAAATACCTGGACAAAAAATTATCTTTATTTGTCCTACGAGAACGTTTAGCTGACAAAGGTTACCAGAGATAAAGCAAGAGGATATTACACAAATAATAAGGTAAGCTGCAAGACACAAGAGACACAGTGTACTTCAAGAAATATTTCACACTTACAATTTTTGCATTCAATAAAATACTATTTTCGTATTACGGTGATCGTTGAAGAAAACTGCAAGAAAAATAGACCCGAAACATACATTCAGGTTGTTCCATTCACAGTTTCCTGTTAACAGGTTTTGTCTTTAAACAAGATACCTTAAGCTGAGTGATTTTTTTCCTAGAAAATTGAGACAAAACCGTATGAAGTGATTAAAAATCACATCAGCATTAATGTAATTCATTAAAGTGATGTAAAGGCATGCGTCATCCGTTTTTGATCAGCGGATCTTAAACAATAAGGTGCACTATATGTTTTCTTTTAAAACAAATGAATGGGAAGGTTACGTACGTGCTACAATATACTTCACTATTTATATATATACTGTCTTTTGTCATTTAGTGACTTAGCGGTTTCAGATTTGGCAAAGCCAGCGTTATTCACATGTAATACTATCTGTTGGTTACGTTATTGACAGAAGAATCCAATTTGAAATTAAACATAATTGACGGTAAAAATGTGAAGGTATCCAGGATGTGTCAAACTTTCAGGCATTTTAATGTTGATATTAAGTAATTGTGTCAATTATTCTGTCCTTTCCCTGTCAACAAGACCCAATCACACACACACACACACACAGAGAGAGAGAGAGAGAGAGAGAGAGAACTGCCCACTGCCATTTTCAACGCCCTATCATCAGATACTGTGACTGACCAATAAGCGCATTATTTAATCTAACCGAAGTGCAGTTTCGAATAGGTTCCATAATATTGCTATGTTTGGTTATCAAAATTCAGCTAATTTTGATGTTACTATATACGCAATACCCAGGCATATCACACAAAGCTTATAGTGTGCCAGTTGAGCAGTGGATGAGGACGTGTTTTTAGTTGGGATAACATTTTTTCACATATCCAATCGAAACATAAAGATATGGAAAGTATTGCCAACAATAATACTCTTCTTTTTGTTCTAAAAGTACGCGTACATTGTATCATGGATATTTTCTGTAGGCAGAAACAATTGATGGAATATCAACATGTATGGGTTCCTTACACATACGGCTCGTTCGCAAAGCAATATACATATGTACATGTATAGGTAAAGTGACAGTCTTATATAAAGTCATTTTGTCTTGAAATCCAGATGAGGATGAAGATATGAACATGCCCATTATCTTTGTAAATATAAGCTTATTCACATGTTAAAACCCATAAGGTATCTACAATTTTCTGTAAAAATGCCTATAAATAGCGGAAGCACCTGGCAATGCTACGTACAAATCACATTTTGTTTCTTTCCTTCGCCATAAAATATCCGGAAATTATTCTCAAAGCAAGACGTAACCAACTACGTTTTTTTAAGTAAGTCTATGTTAGTTTCGCATTTAAGCAAGAATTATGGCAGATCGAAGAGATGTACGGATTTGACGCCGTAAAGTAAGTACAAGTGTCCTTGTCAGACAAAAAAAAAAAAAAAAAAAAAAAGAGCGTGGCTTGGCATGGCTGCAGTATAAGCATTGACTAATGGGCCTCTCTGACCATTCTCCTACTCGACCCACCCCCACCTTCGATGAATAAACACCAATGTGATGTACAGGTACATTTGCGGTTTATTTCACATTGTCCAATGTAGCCTAAATTGTCAATCTTCTTGACCATCACAAGAATAAAAAAGTTGCCAGACTATAAGTCACTAGGTCACCGGATGTGAAAAAGAAGGCTTAAGCTAGACCCGAACTACATACATTGAATATTACCCACAACATTAAAGAAGGCGAGTTGTCTTAAATCAAGATTCAACCCGTCTCCGGAGTATTGTTCAGGAGATAGAGGTCTATAAAGTAGACAATAAAACGGTCGTTTGGCTAATTTTCCAGATGCTTCGACATCGCATTTCTGTTAATAGTGGCAATATATGTACAACTTGGTTCGTCGAAATAGATGGGTTGTTTTTCGCGAATGTGTCATATTCTTTTACAAGTTTGCGTACATTGCGCTATTTGGAACATTGAGTATTAGATTGTATTTAATATACGACTGCATCCGGCCATGCTATCGCTAAACGGTAAATAATCGTGCAAATGTCAATGGCAGTTTACAAAGAATAATGATCTATACTTATAGCATAGGTCATATTCATTTTAAATCAAATAATATATCTGTTGCAGCTTTGGTCCCAAATTGCACTAGTTTCCCGTCTATAAATATACATTACATTGCAAAAGTGTCCTGAAGTGCTAATTGGACATTGTGGAACCTTATCATTCGAAAAATTACAAGGTCAGTGCTTTCGGGAGATGAAATAAAGTTTAGTTCTTATGGACTAAAAGCAGGCAAAGAAGAAAATGTTAGCAAACTATCTCAATGGAATTCAGCATGAAAGTCCTGAAAGTGGCAGTGAAATTGCAGGTAAATTCTAATTTTGATTTTGAAGAGAAAAAGGGGGACATCAGTTGAGTCTCGAATATCAATACGTTAATGCGTGCCTAAAAGTGATTCAAATACACATACAGACGCATTCCGGATGAGAAGACATTGCAAACGGGAACTCAATGGGGATGATATTATCAAGCAGAGCACAGCTAATTGTTGTAATTGAAGTCGTTCCCAATGTCAATAAGCCAGTTCTGAGGTCAACTTCGAAGATTAAGTTTGTAATGTGGTAATAGAAACATTTAGAATGGACCATGATCGATTCAGATATTAAACAAAAAGTATTACATGTACATTTTTGTAGTATACGAATAAGTGTAGACAAATAACAAACTTATCTGTTTGTTCAAACGGCATAGCGGTGCTTATAGAAAACTCTCTCTCTCTCTCTCTCTCTCATTCTCTCTCGTGCACAATGCAAGCAAGGATATTACATAGACGAGCTGAATATGGTAATATTTCTTACTGTTTAGAAATCCATTTCTAATAACTTTTAAAAGACATTTGACAGCTTAAATCCTCCTATAATGTCTTGCGCTTTTAAAAAAATCAAGAAAGATAAATAACATTTAATGAATGATTCAACGGCGTCCCAAAGGATCTCCTTCACGAGTTATTTGAGACAGCGTCTTTCCCTCTTTGGGACCATTGCCGATATTGTAATAGTAGAAATTAGATTGGTACAACTACAGGTGGGGTAACGGCAGGAGAATACTGCCTCGGGCCTAGGACTTCGACAACAGGGCCACCTCGGCGTGGGAACACTGTATCAATTAAACGTCAAATAATTGGATCCGAAACCGCAGTTTCCGCTTCATTTGTCCTTAATTTTTTTAATATTCAGTTGAGAAATGTGATTAAGTTATATTTATACTCAACAAATTAACAAACGTTTGCGTATTTCCACCAATGTACCTGATTACTATTAATATTATTTTTCGTTTTTGTTAAAAAGGGGGGTGGGGGGATGGGTGGGGGTGGACCACCTTTATTCAAGCACCGTTTATTGTGATCTGATATAATTCCTGTTCAGCTATAGATTCCGACTCCTTGAGAGCTAGATAGATCTTTATCATTCAATAAGACACGAAAACGCCGAAAGCCTTTCATTTAATTCAGTTTTGATACCCCAGATAAGCCGGTGTATCAGGAATGGTAGCCGGCTAGGAACCGCTGTCCTTTCCCCATTACTTTGTACATGTAAAATTAGTCCCAAAACTTACCCTAAAACTCAAACTAACCCCTAACTTTTACCAATCACAGGGACCCCGGTGTTCCATTCCTAGGACTACCATTCCTGTCACACCGGTGTTAGTGTAACATTTTAATTTTAACATTTTAATTTTAACTTTAAAATTTGCCAGCCCCGCCACCAAGGAACGCTTCATATACTTTTTGCGTTTTTGAATGTGTTGATTGGTATTTTTCATCTTCGATTAAGAATTGAAACACCGTTTATACATTTGATTAAAACTAAGCACAGATCCCTAGACGTATCAGCACTAGGATCTGAATAAACCTCATTTTGATGCAGTCAGATATTTGGATTGATTGAGTAGGTAATTTAAGTCAAACATTTAAACATTCCACCAGGAATAACTTGTAACAGTGTTTGTACAAAGTGATTTTTTATAGCATAACGGTTGAATTAACTTAATTTAATCTTTTTCCTGTCAGGCACCATTTTTTGGGGAATTAAAAAAAGAATAAATTGAATAGCTTCGTGGATCCATAGGTCTATGAAGAATGACCCAACTCCGTGGGTACTCTTGCTGAATACAATCAGTTGAGGAGATACTTTGAAGTACGAGTACAACTGATATTTCAAGCAATATAATTCATCAAGGGATACGTGTCATTGACTTGACTAAACTGAGATTTCAGGGGTCCTTTCACATTTTCAGAATAATAAGAAAATAGTCGTATAATTTCGCGATATATCCGTGTGTTATAGTTTGTTACAGTTTTAATGGATGCGAAAAAGTATCAGGTGGTGCGTTTCGATGGAATATTTGTAAAACGCATCATGACAAGTGCGTACGTTAACTGTTCAGTGCATGGAGATACATTATTTCAGTGTGAAAATATAAGACAGGAAAAACGAATGCAAACATGGGGCTTTGTGTTATTCCTCATTCACCTATGACAGTTGTATAAATTCAAAAAACCAACGTTGTCATTTTTATTTGGTTTTGGATAGGGCATACTTTGGTTATAAAGGGAAGTTTTGTGAGGTTTTGCTATGTTAAGATCTAAGCAGTGTTGTATGCTTGTCTATGCATAATTCTCCTTAATAGAAACACTGGTTGGCTAAATGATAATAACCGCATTCATTTCTCTCCCTTTGGCAGCATTTGATAACCAACTTTTCACATTTGTCAACTTAAGGAACATGTCCAGTATACTGCAGTTCAAAATGTGTCACTGGAGATATCGTGGATGGCGTACCAGACTTCTTCCGGCCGCAAAACTTCCTGGCACCACGGCTGTTACAATACGCCATTACAATAATTTGTCTCTAATGTGGTTCTCATGTACGCATGATTGTCACGACAATATTCAGATTTGGCGTGTAGACCAAATGTCTACCGAAATAAGTAATAGGCCTACTCTTCAAACTTCGAAAGTGATTTATGTAAATTATAGTCTAATAGCACAATGTACTTCGGTGAATTTCGCCTCGGTAAATTTGTGTATCTGTGACTTCCTAATAATTGCTGTACCACGAAGTCAGTCTCTAAAAATATTATTGGAATTTCTGTCGCTCTATTAGCGTTCGCTGTATATAAACTCTTACAAACTACAACGTTCAAGAATTTCCATCTCGAAATGTGCAGCGATGTCACTTTTTTTTAAAGTCCGACGTCCATTTCGAAATAACTACTGATAGGCAGATATGGATTCCTTGGTGACCAAATACATAGATCTAATATTTAAGTCTAACAGCTATTGTCAATTGGTGTTACAAATTATACATCTCGGAGCCAACAAATGGTAATCCCCCCCAAAATGTCTTGTTTCTTTTCGGGCAACTAACGCAGTGGTCAAAATGCCATCAAAATGTTCGATATCCACATTAGGAAGTCAATCCTATGGTGATTTGGGGACAAATAGTCTAATCGGCTCGTTTATGCCATAGTTAATTTGATAATCGCCGTTAATCGGTGTACAAAAGTTACCCAGTGAATGCGATATTTAACCGGCCAAACCATCATTAGTCGACGAAAAGCATGTCTCATTCTATTATACAACGCAAACTTCGATAATATCGTTTGCTTAATAAGAAAAATGTGTGGTTTACAAATATAGATCTTAATGAAGAAAACCGGTGATTCATGGATGCAATTGTATAATGCAATGTCGTGTTCGATAATCAGGCTGTTTACCTCTGCAATTAAAGCAATTGAACCAAGTGCTTTCCGACAACCATGTTATGCCTTGTAAATGTAAATTGCCCATAAATACCTCGTTGCCTAAACTGTTCGCATGCTATCGCGATATGTGTACAGATTAGAGAGAGATGCGACCGGGTGACAAATATTGTGTAGATCAAAAGCTAAACCAGCTTTGGAGTGGAATGTCCTTACACTATACATGTGTATTACATGCAAAGATGCGTTTTCGCGAGATCACGTTTCTTCTACTTTAACAGCCACCTTGTCAACTTGCATGGAGAAAATATCGTTTGGGTCGGTTTCTTTACTTAGATAGCCCAAACTTAGCACGGTCGATACTACACCATACAACATTGCATCATTCCTCTGTCCGCCTATGTGCCTCGATTGACTCTTTTGTGTCGCAGCATAGCGCGCTCATTGTTTGGGAAATGTCACCAGTAGTCTAGTATATGACGCTCAAATTTGTCGCGACAGTTGGCCTTTACCGAGGCATCAAAGTCAATCAGGGAGCCAATTGAACTGTACTAACTATCCTGAGTCAATAAGATAGAGACGAGCGAAACGTGCTGTACTCGTAATTATGTTGACACGACTCCACTGACATGTGAACATTGATTCCTTGACCCAACCGTGAGCAGATCAAATGCTTAGTTTATACATTGACTCCTTTTAGAAAAAAAAGAAAGAAAAATATTTTTTGATATTGCTTTACACAAAGATAGAAATCATTCTTACGTGTATTGGAACATTTACCGAAGGTCTGCAATGCATATGTGAAAAAGGTGGATACACAGAAGATGATAAGATTAACCAGAGAGAGAGAGAGAGAGTACGGATGATTTCCACCACGTTTTAGATATTTGAAAGTCGTACAGTGTAAGTGTCATTCTCTCAAAATGTCAACAAACAATGTCTCTTCCAATATGGTCAACTGAAATAAGAAGCAAACATGCTTAAATTTCAGGTGAAGCGGTACGCTTTACTTAGAATAGAAAATACGGAACCAGGATTACTAAGTCGCAATTTGTGCTGTTTCTGAATTCTAGTATAGAATAAACCACTTTTAATAATGAAGGGGAATAATGGCACTTTTCATGGTATAATACATTTGAAATACAACACGCTGTTTTCATTGATATCGCCTTATGAAATATACGGTTGTCACAGCATTGGTGTCACCATATCAATCATCCACGAAAGTCATGTGTCATTTTGGCGAAGGCGGGGTCATTAATTAAAAGCGATTAAGCTTCGAAATCTGTTATTAAAACCTCTTGGATCGTTAATTATGATTAAGGAAAACCATAATTGAGATTCATATGCTACTTTTAACATATCCTATAGCAATATGCAAAGCATTAACCCATTCCGTTATAATATTTCTGGCATTTTTCTTGATGATTGAATGGTATACTCAGTAGACCGCTGCAAACGCAGAGTTTTATCTTGGAAGTTGAAGGGTCACAGGCATTTAAAATCCGATCACAGATGAGATGTTCAGCCATACTACTGTACATGTATGTGGGGTAAAGCGATTGGAAAGTTGCTTAGTTTTATGGGTATTTATTATGTCGGCGAAATCCTTCTTTTAAATACAATAGTGAGATACTGACTATGAACTCTACAAGGCTGTTTTTTTTATTTATTGTAATTGCACAAATTTCGTTTTAATTTGCTTTAATTGAATTGGTCTGGTTGGCAAATTTAAGAATAATTTTCATTTTAATATTCACATCAAAGTAATTATTGTGTTGTGTGTTCGTACCACAAAATTTGGGATAGAGACATTTGGAAATTTGGAGAACTGCATGCATTTATGTCAATAGACCAGTTTCACGAGTCAAAATTTGGTCTGAATTTCGGGGGAAATTACCAATATCTTCCCCGGCACTCGTGCACACTCTAGTAGGGTGTTGGGAATAAAAACGCTCACAGAACAAGCTCCTATGAAAATACTATCTTTTGGCAACAGAATTAATTTTTTCGCTGGGCGACTTCGACATATTACAGGCACCTGTAGCAGGAAAATGTTTTAAATGTGTAAAATCGACATCTTTTATATCCCATTGACGACCCATTAATTGCCGTTGATGGGGCTGTCGTAACAGATTACGCCATTAGCTGAACATCGAAAAACGCTTCCCTCGCGGGTTATCTTTGATAGACAGACTTGAATGATGATATTGGATGTGTGTAACCCTAGTAGGCAATGCTTTTATGTCACATGGTAATGCCTGTGGGGCTGTTTTGTTTATACGTTCCAGTTCTTTTTGATCTACCCTGAGACCGCCACATCAAATGGAATTTTGTATGTAAACGGGCATTAAATTCAATTTATCATCTGCTGTATTACAAAACAACTTTGCACTGTTGTTGTTGTTCATTTTTTAGTTAATTTTAAGTTATTACACCAATAAAGCAACAGAGCATGAAAATAGCTGAGCTTAATCAGTTTTGTCTTAACGAGCTATAGCGCAGCTCGGCACAAATCTCATTCTCTTTCGTTCTCGTTTATAATTTCCATCTACACTCTTGCAAGGGTGAATGGTGGTTTTTGTTGGCAGCTAGTCTGTCTCCCACAGCTTCTGTGGTTATTATTTACCATTCCTCTATATTAATGACGCTTGCGCTAAGTTCCTTATCCGGTAGGATGTAGAGTTACATGTAACTGAATTGCGTAGTAGAGCAAGCGTGAACGCAGTCGTCCCCCTGGTTTTGCCATATTTGCTTCGAAGCGGAACGCAAAACGTGTGAGTACCTTGACGTACTAGTACGTGTAAGAACTTCAGCTCTGACATTGTACTAAACACAGTAGATATTTAAAGATGCGTTAAAATCTAACTTATGTATTTGTTATAAACTAGATATATTTATAATGGATCTACATGTAAGCCTAAATGCTTGTTTAGAATGAAGGAAGCTTGAGGTTATTTTATTGTAATTAACACTTTAATGTGAGAAAAATAAGTGCGGTATCCATTCATTTAAAAGAAACTGGGAAAATGGGAATATACTTAAATATACTTAAATTACTTAAATAAAAGCAAAGCGGTAATTTTTTATTTTTTTTCGTAAATTGCAAATTTATAGCAGAATATACAGAATATTTAGTATTAAGTATTTTTCAAGTTTGAGGATATGTACGTCCCGTATTTCATGTATGTTCACGGTTTAAAACCACGTTAAACCGAGCAAAAATGGGCCTTCATCAGTCTGATGAAGGTCCAAGGCCAGGTTGGCCGTAAGCTAGGGGAAAGTTTTACGGCTTGTGTTTGATAATTTTTCATTTATGATCACGTTTAAATCGTATAACATTACTCTGCACGCGCCAGGGACCAATTAATTTGAAATCCAAACGCACTGCTAGCAGCATCAATTTATTAAAACATTAGGGGAATTATCTCTAAACACCGATCTGTGTGAAATCAAAGATCGATCAACTATCAAATCTAATCCCGTGGCCCTATTGTTCGAAGCGCCAACCGTAGGATAAGTCGATAAATCGGCTGCGCCACAAAAATTATGCTCTTGTTTGTAGCTAGTATACAATGGCCGACTCGTGTTGTAACTAGTACAAATAACACCTTTGGGCTTTCTAATCTGGCCCGCCTTTTAAATGCCGTTCGCTTAATAACACCCTAGACGTTCATTGAGTAAAACAACAAGAAGAGTGGCCGGTATCATAAAGTAATTACCCTCCATCATCCATTATTTATTATCGTAATCTGTCTAACTACAGCAACCAGTGTATAGCTCAGTACACCGTGTACTAATACACATGAAAGGGGTCGGAATTCAAGGAGAATCTTAAAAGTTATTGAAGGATCCTAGATTTAGGGAGCACAAGAAGAGACAAAGGGTAATTACACAAAAAGTGAACAGTGCGTTTATTTGCCATGGGATCTACCCTGTAGCTGCAAGGTGCCGTAGTCTCAATTATATAAAGCGAAAACTCGTGTGATTGATGCCCGTTTTTTTTTTTTTTTTTCTTTTTTTTTTTTTTTTTTTTTGCGTTATATTTACATAACTGTTTTAATCACTTTTAACTACTTCAATTTTTTTCCATATTGGATAGTACAATAGTAAAATTAAAACAGCAAAAATTATGGAATATATAAAAAATATACAAATGTTTCACAAAATGTGTGCT
Source organism: Lingula anatina (assembly GCF_051362555.1). NCBI lineage: Eukaryota > Metazoa > Brachiopoda > Lingulata > Lingulida > Lingulidae > Lingula > Lingula anatina. The sequence continues at coordinate 15,829,222 of NC_141771.1, read as the reverse complement.
TCGCTGGTGTGACTCAAATTTTCTTTTTTTTTTTTTTTGGGGGGGGGGGAGGGGGCCTACAAAAATATCCAGCAATTAATGCGATATAAAACACAGTGCTTTTTTATCATTACACCATCCATGCACAGAATGTCACCTAATATTATCACAATCTCAGCCGCATGTCGTGTTAAGATATAATTCTAAGATAAAATACAATTCTAAGGTGAAACGTGATCCAATTTATATAGCTCCCTTTCTGCTGAAACTTCATAAACCTTACTCTCAAAGACATTCACTGCATTACAATACCTATAGGTGGATATGAATAATCTGATAATTCTTTCAGAGGCACAAAGCACAGCAACGTGCAAGTGAGCAAAACACATTTATTTCAAACGAGAAGGGCATTATCTACAGTGCATTTGAATGCTTTCTTGGAAATATGACTCTGTTGCTAGTTTTGTGGTAAAGTACGGATGGCAATGAGTGGATGTCGCTTGCAAAATGATGTAAGGCATATAGGACTTAGCCTGCTACATGTATGAGTGTCTCCGCTACTGTCAACTTTGGCATTGCTGCTCATCTTGTAACTCGAATTATCGTTTACCAGAACAAATCACGTGGATTCTTTTTTTTCTTCGAGAACCAATATGAACAATTTTAACGTTGCCTGTAACAACAATTTTGAAGCAGTTAAAGCAACATTCCAGTTTTAAAAAAATTGGGTTATATTAAGTTCTGTGGTATCAATGTATAACCGCCCTTAGCAAAATGAAAAGTCTGTAGCAACAGGTGTGCAGGAGTTTGCGAGAAAAATTGTATTGTTGCAACTTTGCAGCCATATTGTAGCAAATTTGCTGCAAACTTGCAAGAATCAACTGCAGTTTGCAGCAATATTGCAGCAAATTTGCTGCGTTTTGCCGCATTTAAAGATAAATCTTGACTCCTTAATTGAAACAAGTGCATTGATGTTTATGGTTGCAAATTTACATTCGCGGGCCATACGTTAATTACTTGTCGAGATTCATTTTGTTTTATTTAAACAGAAGATAGCGATGTATTGTTTCTAATGCATCAACTGACGCTGCGTTTTTTTTTTCAAACATGTTTTTATTCCTGTTAAATGTATCATCCATTCGTGCAGAATGCGTTAAATGATAATCAAAAGTGCCTTCCAACAAAACAAAGTGATGTCCAAAGTACGAACGATTTTCTATCTGCTCAATTTATTCATTCATTTCCCTTTCTGAAAGCGGACTAAAATGATTTTGTTGATGCTCAATTACGTGAGATATATAGGCTATGCATTGTGTTTTACCTCGATGGAAAACACATTTTCTGAGGTCAAAGCCTCTGAAGTCTCGAGTAGACATTCCGTCGAAGCCATTACACGTTTCCCTTCAATATCATGCCGCAACATACCAACATCTTTGAGGCCATATTATATTTCGCTTCCATTCCCGGTTCTACATTGCACTGTTTCTTTCTTTTTATACCTACAGTGGTGCATTTATTTTCAAGTTGCGTTTTAACTCTTGGTCTATGAGAAACAAATTGTTTTTTTATATATATTTTATGCAAATTTTTCTATGTTCCTTCACTTCACGTGTCTTATGCTTTCGTTTGGAACCCGTCCAAAATTTAGACCCCATTCCCATAAACACCATCGGTCTACGTAAATCGATCCAAAGTTGCTGGGACTCTTGCTGAGTGCAATCAGTTTGACTGAATGACACATCTCCTCTGGTTTCCAACGTACTAGTATAATCACCATATTTTCTGTATTCTATTCAACGTCAGGAGGAGGCAAGCCATTCAATTAAGCTGATTGCATTAAGCAAGCTGCCTGGGTGTGGAGCCTTATATTCAAGCTATAGTTCTGTTTTTTCTACCCTCTACCAGGGCCACAGATTGATTTTTCACTAGATATTAATAGATATGTCTCTGGTTAAATAGATGGCCAATCTTTGCACTGTCGCCTTAGCACATATGTCCACAATAATAATGGTAGAGGGTATGGTTTTTCAGTGTTTTTGACAACGGCGAAAAGGGGAGTTCAGGAGACGTGTCCCGCTGTGCCTCAACTGGAACCGTCACTATAAACAGAAAGTTTAAGGGATAAAGATTAATAGAAAGGATGCGTATCAGAGGAAATAATTCCATATAAATCTTCATCAATAATAGCAGTTACAAATAATGTGGTCCACGTCGGTCACAATTAGTTTTCCTTCCAACCAGCGTGTTTTGCAGCATGCCTGATTAATCAAAAATTTTTTTCGCGACTTTTCTATCATGCGATACGGCTTAATTATACACTGTTTAATATAGTCGTGATAAGCTTATCCGTTCTTCGGCGTGACAAGCCATGGTATTCAGGTGATGTGGAATTCTGTAATGAGTTATTAACGGTGTGCGGAACAAAACAGAGAGTTTAAAACATGGTCAAAAGGCCAACTGAATTTGGGATAGTGACGAACTGAATGAGAGTGAGGCAAGGAAATTAAAGATTCTCCATAGAGCGGGCTTCTGTTCGTTGTGTTTAATTTTGCAGATATTTTGACATTTGCGAAAATGTGTGTGTGGGGGGGGGGGGAGAGCGCATGTGCATGTACATGCGTGTGTGTGGGGGGGGGGACGGGGAGGGGACGAACATAAGGTCTTTAGGACAAAGTGGAGTATATAAAAACCAAATAAAATTGACAATAATGGGTACTTATCGTGTAAAGTGAGACTTGTATGTTTGGCATTCTGTTGGCATTTGACTTGATAATGTTGCATATGTACAAATGGATGCCATAGTCATACATGTGACTATAAGAAAATGACTGTTCATAAACATGTCTGGTTTTAAAAAGGGGGTTTCCGTGAGAGGGGTGTTCAAACTACATAAATTATTTTGCGGCAAAATCACGGATCCATATAATGTTACTGTTAGTGCTATGACAGATTCGAGAATAATTGCATATTTGCGATAAACGCCGTTTTGGTGGTAAAATAGAGTTTATTATATTTCTATGAGTTGTTTGGAAGGTATTTATTGTGAAATATGGATCTCATACGAAGAGTCGTTTTAACTATAGCATAGGACATATGGCTAATATAGCAGAATTGCAGCGACACAGCTTTCCAGTTTGAATGCAGCCGACAAAATGTACCTTGTTTGAGGAATGGCAAACCAAACGTTTGCTTTCATGAGCTTGGTGCGGCTTTTTAAAGTCTTGATTATGCCTTTTTGTAGTGACAAGACATTTATTGTGGTTACAAAATGCATATTCGTTTTTTTTTATAATATACATCCCTGGAGTTTTTCTGTGATATTCAAGCCTAGATCTTGAACATGCGTAATTATCTACAAAATCCGATGGACATTGCTGACATTAATCCTCGATGCCCCACAATTAGGATGTATTAAATATTTTCTATCTGGTTATTTAAGCTGTGTTGAAAATGAGCCGGATTAAAAGACATGTGCGTTAAAAGAAATTTATACAGCAATAACAAAAAAAAAAAAAAAAAAAAGGAAATTGGAGCGATTTATACTTGTACACCAAGGTTTTTCTTACTGTACCTAAAACTATTTTCGAGTTTTAATTTTCCATTTTTCCGTTAAGGTCGAGTAGAATTGATAAGCCTTTTTATCTACTACCAGAGAATCTGACTTTTAGAACATGCAAAAGGCCTGTGTTTATGGGTCGTATTTCTGTGAACTGATTTGGATATGGTATACCTTTGCGGCTACAGGAATGGTGTTCAAGCTCTGGTGTGCGATATATTTATTTCAAATCTTCATACCAAAATGATGAGAAATACCATGGGAATAACCAATATTGGCAACCGTTAAATTCCAATTAATGTTCTCGTCTTACCTGTCACGTTAACTTCAAGATTATAAGTGACCTGCCAATTATTTAGTCCAGTAGCGATTTTACAACTTTACGAAACTATGATTAGCGGGTAAACTAAGGCTCAGCGCTGTTCCAAGGCTAGACCAAAAGTGGACTAATTGAAGATTCTGAACATCGGAATTCATAGCCTGAGACGCGATAAAGATCGACTGCTGAAGCAATTGGCTCATTTCCAATACACGCACGTACGGTGGTGAAAGAGCATTTTAGTGCAGTCACCCTTGCTTCCTTGCAGTGCCTCTCTCTCTCTTTCTCTCTCTCTCTCTCTCTCTCTCTCTCTGTGTGTGTGTGTGTGTGTGTGTGTGTGTGAATGTTTTCAAACATTTATTATTATTATTATTATTATTATTTAAAAAAGAAAGCTATGGTGGTTTTAAATGAGTTATCAGCTTTTCCTGGTGGCACGGATTTATACGATATCATCCTGTTATTAGATAATAAAAAAACTGGTACAGAGATATGAGGTCCATTGGCTACTACATGATTACATACGCTACAATTTTAGATTTTCCATCCTTTGAAAGCAACCCTCACAAATACATGTACAAGCACCCTCTCTCTCTCTCTCTCTCACACACACACACACACACACACACACACACACACACAGAGAGAGTTCACTTTTGTCCCCATCAAACCCCTGTAGTCAATACAAACGTGTAGTACATGTGCAAATGCACAAAAATATTTAATAATGCAGATGTGCATTTTGAACACGCACGATATGCGCCTTTCTCTCATCATCTCAAAGCTACACAAACTAATAATTCCTCTTTCGTAAGGTTCAATTCTAAGAAACAATTATAAAAAAAGGTATTCCTGGCAGGTTGACTCAGGTAGAGCAGGGATGGAATGACGTCAAATAAGTTCATTCCCGTGAGATCCCTATATAATTGCATTATACAATGTACCGTCTATAGTTCTTAAGTTCCTGCCTTTGCGTGGTCGACAAGTTACATTCTCTCACCACACTCGCCAAAACATATGTAACACATATCAAAAGACTTAGAGTGCGAGGACGATACATTTCGTAGCCGACCAAGCAAAGCAAAGAAGAATAACCAACGTATTAAGGGGTTGGTTTTTGTTTTTATACAATATCATTATTGTTATTATTATTTTATTATTATTATCATTATACTACAAGTGCAGTGTACAATAACATGTAGGCAGTTTTTATTTCAGGGAAACGTTATTTGAACCCAATGTTTATTTCCTTTATTTCGCGCGTCATGAGGTATTAATCATGAGCATCCGATGGTGACCGTCCAAGATAAGACTATATGCGGCTAATTATTTTGAAATAATGCGAGATATTCCGAGAGTTGGTTTAAGGGAGGGGGGTGTCAAAATCACGGTTATTATTCCATGTTTTTTATGTTTTGTTTTGTTTTTACAGCATGCGGTCCAGGCGGTGTCAACCCTCATCTTATGGTGTCTTCATTGCCCTGTTAATAGTTCTACTTAGTGTTCTTATCACCAGTGCGACTGACTTCCAGCAGCTCGACAATACGAACTACTTGGCGGACAAAGATGCAAACGTAAGTGGTTAGATGCATGTGTACTTATATGTGTTTATACCGATATTTACATGTATATGTACATGTATGTTTATATGTATGCAAGTATGTATATATGTTCTCTATGTGTAAACGATAGAAAATAAATAAATTGGTGAATGAAATAAATTAACACAAAAGCAACTTTTGACAAGATAGGTAGGACATACCGCTACCTGGAGCACAAAAATGAAAAATTAGAAATAATGAGAAAATTACTAGTTAATTTAAGACAACGAAATGCGGAGGATTGCCAATACCACTCCATTTGCGTATCATGGAGATATTTCATTCCTAATTTGTTTTCAAGGCGCTGCTCTTTGATTCAAGAGGTCCTAGGTAATTTCGTGTTTTTCGACAGCATGTTAAACATTTGATTCTAAACGCGCCATTACACTTTTTATTACAATGCATTATTATATATACTATTATATTATATATACTCGAACGACATCTTAATCGATTCAATTTCAAATAATGATAAATATATTAATAAACAACAACAACAGCAACAACAAGAATTTGAATTTTAAGCTATGTTAAGGCGAACTGTGTGATAAGAACAAGCTGTCAGACTAAAGCGAACATTGATATACCGTTCATTTGATGTCGCTTTTGCGTGTGTGGGTCTAGGCAAATCTAACACCACCCTTAATTTCTGCAGTAGGTTTGTCTGTGTTGTATAATAACTATCCCGACTCAGTCTAGTGGCTTTATTTAAGTGTACATATAAGACTGTGTGTGGCAGATACGCGGGTAGGGGGGGGAAGGGTAGTTACAACCGCCCTAAGCTCCGAAGGTACCTCCGTTTCATTCACGAGAGCCATCATTAACATAACAACAACAACAACAATAATAATAATAATAATAATAATAATAAATAAATAAATAAATAATTAAACAATTAAATAAATGACAATTTTTTTCATCCCAGGGCCTAATTATAATAGTAAAATGTCCTCGTGTACTGACTGTTTTATATTCAGTCAGCGAATGGAGGCAATTTTTATTATCATTGTGCCCCCCCCCCCCCTTTCCTTTAGCAGAATCCTAAACTCGCCATTATATATACTAGTATCTTTGGTGATTTGTTATAGCCTCAACTGAGGAGCCCAAGGTGCAAGCTTTTGTGTATACTGTACATACCTCTGAAAGCTCCTAGTAGGACATATTATCAATTTCCCTAGAAATCACAATCCCTTTGCTGCAATCTACCGTACATCAAAGCGCTCTACATTGAATTGTAATGAAGCAGTATCAATCAGCGTATTCCACCCAACAAGGCATAGTGAAGTGTTGGTTTCCTATAGAAAAAAAACAGTCGTTATATCACAGTGCAAGGAAATACCTTATCAGTGAACGTACATGGACAGACATAACTGTGTTGGGGGGTGGGGGAGGGGGGGGAGGGGGGGATGGAGGGGGGATGGGGGTGCCTGGGGGGGTTGGAAGGGAGTACAATGAGTAGGTTAATGTTGATTTCGCTATTATCAGCTTCACTGCTTGTTTTCGCGTCTAAGTTTTTGAAATAATGAAAAATAACCGATTCAGTAGTGATTAGTATTGCTTTTTACGATAAAAGGACAATCTGAACATTTTATACCGTCTCAAAAACTCTTTGTTGGACCTCTTTTATTGTGATGAAGTCAAACCCACCAAAATGCGCAAGAAATCTGCGACGAATTTTCGTAATGGCGATGGTTAAAGAATAACAACCATTTTCTTCCATTTTTAGGACATATCCACTTTAGCTTTCAAGATACTGCGATTGGCTTTAAAGCCGCAACGCGATCGGACGCTCATGAGGAATACCAAGCGGAATCAGTGGACCGTGGATTCGCTGTACAACCTACCGGACCTGACGGCTGTGGGGCGAAGACGACGAAGATGATGTTGATTCATCTTTGAGGAACTTCTTCTAGTTAAGTTCAAGGTGCGTGTGCTTTTGGATTGTGTATTCCCTCACAAACCACCGACAAACGCACATGCACGCTCATGTGCAAATGCACACGTATACACATGCACGTACGCACAGCACGGTTATTTTAAAGTAGACTGAGTAATCCCTATTTTTTCAAACTGCCACACTTATAATGTAGTTTTTGTTCTGAATTTCCACGCGTTTGATTGTGATAAATCTCACCTAATGCATTGCATGCCTCCCTCTCATTAGAAAATGCGCTCGGCCAACTTCGGGCGCCTTCGTATCCAAATTGTGTTACGCAATCTGCCGAACTTACATCTCGATTAAGATGTACACATTATCTCAACTAATGCAATCCATGTTTTAATTTCAGATCAAAGAACAAGACTTGTCCACCTCTTACTGTGATCACAAATGCACTTAAGACTGAAAACTCTACAGCAATTGTACCAAATACAAGGCATTAAAAAAGGAAGAATACAGATGCACTTAGTTTTTCATTTTTTCCCAAAACTGCTTTCCCAAATGGACAAAAAATTCCACTTTGCTCTACCGGGGTTGATATTCAATGGGGAAATGTCATTTGGGATGGAACAAGGCAAATTTGATTGGTTTGCTGTAAATTGTCCATGATGATGAATCACATACATGTACAATAAGTGGAACATTTTGTATTGGGAGGCGAGGTCAGTCTCAACAGTCCATTATCTCCAATCTTTGGCGCGTACATTGGAACACAAAGGGACTTGCAGGTTGAAAGCGACAGAGATGAATGTAAATTAATAAGCATCGTGGTTTGTTTTGGATCTCCTGTGGGGTTAAAACTTCGAAATTGCATCTGAACCATAGTATTATCAGCATGGACCAAATTCACTGATGCTTGTCAAAGATAACGTTAAATATTACGGTGCGTTCGCAATGACTCTATATACTACTTTCTAACGCGCACTACCTCCTCAAGGACTCTCGCTGAATGCAATTAGATAAATAGATTAACACACCTCCTCCTAGTGTTGAGTACAATACAAAAAAGTTGGTGATTATACGAGTTCGTTGGAAACAAGAGGCGTGGTAATACGCCAATCTGGTTGCATTCAGCGAGAGTCCCCGTGGAGTTAATACACATAAGCTAGCACGATGGATTTATTGTTAACGAACCCTTTTTAGAGACTCACTCTTCACTTATCAATAGTCTTAACTTAACCGTCTTGATTAAAATAAAACAATCGCTTTGTTTATTGTACATGTAATTGCAATCAAGTGCGATATCTTCTGGAAGACAATGCATGGAGAGCCCCAGTTGGTTATATTACATGCAACTATGAAAATTAACAAAACACATTGGAAGACCGCATATTGGTGAACCAGTTGTGCACGTATTATTTGGACATGGCTTTTTTAGTTGTCGACGAAAGTGTGAACAAGGTTTGTAACCTGTATTTACCTTAATTGATCGGTTTAAATTTCACTTCAAATTTCGAGCAAGACGACAAATGGTATATTGCTATGTTATACTTGACTTGAGAATTGTAGTGGAACCTTTACAGAAATAAAAAAAAAAACAGCCAGATAATAAATCATACCAATGTTTTATGCTTGTTTAAGGTGGATTATTTATTCGTCTGTTTATTTATTTATTTATTTATTTATTTATTTATTTTTGAGCACGGTCAGTTTGTGTGTAAGCAATGTCACGCCGGACGCACAACAATAGCATACACCATTTTACGTTTCGTCGCAAACTTAATAAATCGACGGTGAATGCAAAAAAAAAGCTGGAGTCCGTCTCTCTCCTCGCCATTAAACAAGATAATCTCATGTCCAGAGTGCCTTGCGCTTACAAAGTCAACCATAAGAAATAGAAATCAAAACTAAATCTATTTTAATACATGAGGCTTGGGGCTGGATACCAAAAAACATGAAATATGCTATGATGTAATAGCTTCTGGTTTATTTAAATTTCTATCTCCCTCTCCCTCTCTCTCTCTCTCTGCTCAGCAAAATAAATAAATAAATAAATAAAATAAATATATAAAAATAAATAAATAAATAAATAAATAATGTGGTCTTGGATACCTTATTTGTATCTGTTTTTAGCTCATAATGTAATGTATGTGCTTTGTTTTTCCGAGGTTTATGTTGATGGGTAACAAGCGCCTATACGCTACGCTACTCCATCAATCCACTCTAATTATCGACAAGGCTCGCAAGGTCAAGGCCAATAAAAATTGATTGCTGGCTCGCGTAATACGCCAGCTTTATTGCACTGCGCTTCGTTAGTAATCTCCAGTCGGTAATTTGGTGAAAAAAACCCTGAAGACTATACATAGTGAGCGATAAATGCTGTATACTAACACGACACTTAGATTTGGGAGCCCAAATGCCCATATTAACGATTCCAGTCATGAATTAACTACCCCAACGTAAATTAAGAAGCCGCACAAACCACATATATTCAAATTGTTGTTTTTTCTTTTTATCAAGAGCTTGTAAAATATGTGGGTATTACCTCCAATATTTCTGTGACTGTCAGTCACCATCATCAGGGAGTAAATGACTAGGGTAGAAATATTGGAGGTAATACCCACATATTTTACAAGCTCTTGATAAAAAGAAAAACAACAATTTGAATTGATACATACAGAGCTAATGAAACTGTTCTCTCAAACCACATATACATATGCATATGACTTTTTTAATATGGCAGCAATTAATGTGGCGAGAATTTTCGGCTTATAATGGCACAGAACGTACCGAACTGGTAGATAAGCGCATTTGCGCTTTACGGGTCCTGTTGCTGTGCTCGTGACTACTAATTTTGCGTTGTGATTCTTAATTCTTGGCTCGAGTCGTTAAGTTGGGCATTTGTGTCCACAAAACTGATAAGAGGCTCAAATTGGCTAACGCCTAATCCGTTTATAGGCACGAAGACTGGCGGGTTTAATTCGCTAATCACTGAAATAACAGGAAGACATTATATTCTCATTTATATCTTTGTTAATCACATATATGACATTTATTGTGCAATAAACAAATTGTGGATTTGCAACAGCACGAAACGCGTGCATCTCTTACGAATGGAGTTAATATTGCTATTTTTTTGTTTGTCATTTTTATTGGCAACTAGATGTACCATGCATGTCGCGCCATCACCAGGTTGGACCAGGGGACCAATAAACCCTATGAGGACTTGGTACGCTTGATGACTTACTTAGGCTCTGTTCTCACAACTTTTAGATCGATCTATCACCGCGGGGAGTCTCACTAGATTACTGTCAGATAATCCCCCTTAAGTGTCCGTCCCCGCCTACTACAAGCTTTAAGGGGCAATTAACTTTCGTGTCCGCCCGGCTGACAGCTATTTAGCGTGAACCCCCAGGGAGTTAGGTCGATCCAATGTAGGTCGATCTAATCTATGAGAATGGGGTGTTAGACCTTTCGAACACCGAGCAGTACAATAGTTTTGCATGGCACCAATGTATTATTACGGCTGACGTAATTAGAGAGACACCTAAACGAAGACTCCACATTCGGCACATTCAGTTATAACCATATTTATATTGGGACTTCCCATAAAGTGGGTCTCCCGATGTTGGAAGCGAAGTTGTGACAAAGAGTACCCCCCCCCCCCGCACACACACCTAACACCCTACCCCCACCTCATTTACACGTTAGAACCAGTCAGAGGGAATATATACATATACACAGAAAGGTGTCCTGCAATATGCGAAAAGGGCCTCTGTAACAATGTTAGAGTCTGAATATTTATAAATTTACACCAATATTAAGTCTACCACCTGATCGTCATCATGCATATTATTCAGGCCTACCCAACTACCAGACTCGGCACCGAATGATCCTGAATTCACCGGTAAATCGGATCACACTACCCGTTTTCAAGGTGTGTATCAGTACGCATTTCACAGTATCAGACGTGACACCGCTCTTGCCTAGTACGCGATGTGATAGGGACGATTCTCAGCGGGGTTGAAAAGCATTGCATCACCACTCAAAATTTGTTCAGGGTATGATACTGTGTAATGCAAACTGACTCACACCTTGAAAACGGGTAGTGTGGTCTGATCTACCGGTGAATTCAGGATCATTTGGTGCCGAGTCTGGTAGTTGGGTAGGCCTGTTATTAAAAGCTGGGTTAACGTACATCAATACCCTGATATTACACCCCTTGCCCCAAAAGTACATGTACTCTTTGATATCACGGGGACCTCTAAAAAGTGTACAGAATTGCAGTATAATATATGCTATGAACATAAAGTACTTGCGGCCCATGTAGTCAAAGAGGATCCAATGGGGGTGCAGACCTCCAAAACGAAGTGTGTGTGTGTGTGTGTGTGTGTGTGCGTATTCAGATTAAGGTATCCGGACATAAGTACACGCTTGCTACATACAGACTTGACATTTAATATGGAATATTTTTTCCAAATCATAATTCATCAGTTTTTTTTTCTATTTTGCTGACTGATAAATGAAAATAAGGATTAAAATCGTGTTTTAATAACTTTTGATAATCTATTCGATGTCATTGTGACATCAGTTCATTAATTGAATTCGCCACTGAAGCATACAAAAATACATTGCCTATTTTAAGTCATACGACAACCACTGAAAGCAATATTTTGGATCTCCTATTTTCCTAATTATTGTCTTAAAAAATGTTACACGTCCCACTAAGGCCCCCTATGTCAGTGTCTAGTCACAGCAACAGTCGCTCTTACGCTTGACCTCATCTTGCTGTTACCAGAGGTTTCAAGCCGCAAGGTATTCCTTATGATAGGTTTTAAGAGTTTAAAAAGGGAATCTGTCAACAACGTTGCAAATGATTACAAAACCGGTGCAATGCGTACAGTTGCAATAACAGGTACTACAAAAGTGATCTTGTTCGTGGTATACTGACAACATATATGTTCACAGTTCAGTTAATTCTAATCATAATAAATAAATAAATAAATAAACAAATAAATAAATAATTAAATAAATGTGAACTTAAAGCTAAAATCGAAAGTCAATAAATAAGAGTGTTGTTTTTTTATTGAAAAACAATGCATTTTTCAGGTACCTCCTCTATATCATATGTAGAATTAACTTCAAAGTGCATTTAAAACATGTAAAGGCAAACGGACGTGATTATTTTTGGTTGAAAGGCTCATGAGAATGTAAACCTAAAGTAATCTTCCTCCATTACCTAAACATTCAAAACATGATATATGGCAGCCTTTAGGGACTAGGTTTAGTGGGCCATTCATGTTGCAACCTTATCAATATTTACTGACATTTACAGAATTCAGTTAGGCCGTTTCGCGTTGATCATGGAATATACCGCTACTTTATGTTACTGTATGTCGAAGTTTTGAGATTGCCAACGTAATAGCCCAAAAGGCGTCCAAATCTTTTGCTAGTGCTAGTTTTTCTCACAATGGAAATGATGGCATTCAGCAAGAGTCCCCATAGAGTTTGCGTGCATTAGCTAGGTCGACCTCACTCATTCGGAACGGACACTATGAGTTAGACTGGGTTCCCACAGATTCAGATCGATCCGTCTGGATCGACCTAACTCCCTGAGGGTTCATGCTAAATTGCTGTCACCCGAGCGAGCACAAACGTAAATTAACCCCTTACAGCTTTTAATAGGCGGGACAGACATTTAAGCCGGCTAAGCTGGCAGCAATCTAGTGAGACTCCCCATGGGGATAGATCGATCTAAAATCTGTGGGAATGCAGTCTTAGAAACCATTTCAACAGATGTTTGGATCGATCTATCTCCCTGGGGAGTCTCACTAAATTACTATCAAACTAACCGGCTTAATCGTCTGTCACGCCTAGTAAAGCTGTTGGGGGGTAATTATCTTTACCCCTAGCTGATTTGGTAGACGTGACAGACATTTAAGCCTCTTGAGCTGACAGCAATTTAGCGGGAACCCCCAGGAAGTTAGGTCGATCCAGATGGATCGATCTAAGAGCGCATTCGCACAGATTTAGATCGATCCACAGATTAAGATCTGGATCGACCTAACTCCCTGGGGGTTCCCGCTAATTTGCTGTCAACCGACCGCGCACGGAAGTTAATTACCCCCTTAAAGCTTTTTGTAGGCGGGACAGACATTTAAGCCAGCTAAGCTGACAGTAATCTAGTGAGACTACCCACGGGAATAGATCGATCTAAAATCTGTGGGAATGGGGTCTAAGTATGCGAACCCAGTCTTAGGTTCAACGTCCGCTCCAAAGCTGAACTATTAGCATACTTAGAGCAGATAGACTACGAGTAATCCCATGATTGCTGTTGCATTACAGTGTTGATTTACACTAATTGCAGAGAGACATATCCCACGAGAACTTGTTTTTTTTTTTTTTTTTTTTTTTTTTCTTTTGCCGTGAAAAGTCTAATGGGCACCGTATGCCTATAGGGACGGCTACTTACATGGTACCTGGGAGAGGGTCCCATTGGGTTTCACTACCCGTGAAAGTCTCTTTTTATTTCCCGACATGCGTGAAACGTTCATATCATTTAGCGTGTTCCATGAAACACCTCAATCCCATGACTCGAGAATGCAGTTTTTTATTCTTCGTCCCACGCGAAACGAAGTCATAACACCCGGTGATAAGTTTTTTTTTCAGGATTTTCGACTCGCATTACCAGTAAATAAAGTTTAATTTTCTGCGATTTGTGTATGACGATTTCATTTCCCTCGAACTGTAAGCACTACCCCCTTCCCATGGAACCCTCCTGTAAGTGAAGGTAAGAACAAATGGTGCATTTTTTCTTGTTTTACTAGCAAACAGAATCTGAGAGCGCATTGTGCAACGCGTTGAGCACATATTCCACAAAGTGAATCACAACTGTAATTATTTTATCACCTTGTTATATTTTATTAGCACAAAGAAATGAAGACATTCAAATGACACAAATCATACCATAAGCATTATGAATTTCTATTCCCAACATATGCAAATATAAAAAATGTGCGTACGATTACCCCAAAAAGGTACTTTGAAAAAGTTCCTTGAATTTACACACTTTTCAGTGTTTACTAATGCCACATGAACATGAAAATAATAAATATATATATATACCGTCACCGTTAATAAATTCGATTTAACATACAAAATTCAAAAGAAAGGGCCAATATAGCCACCGTAATTTATGAACGACCAAATAAGGTCGGAGAACTAATTCTATTTTTGTGCTTAATTCTGAAACATAATATGTTTAACAGACATGTCAGCTTATCAGTTTTTTTTATCCTTTAAAATTGCTGCCAAAAAACCGAACCTCTCAAAACTAGGGTCGGTCGCGCTCGTCAACCACTTTGGCTTTCCCTCTGGATTTACCTATCATTTATTATCAAACTCGTGATGATTTAATAACCCCGTGTATTAAATACCAAACTGCATTCCTAACACGCGTGTTTGTATTATGTGGATATTCATTCCATCTTCTTTTTATCAGACGTTGGAAAGAAGCAGCCATGAATCAATAGTCTTTGACATAATGGCATCGTAAGACTTTTCACTTATACAACGAGTGGGTGTCCAACACACTCCATGCAACCAAGCTATTTCATTGACAGCTTCGTTCATTCTTCGACGTCGTAGATATTTAACTCACGGTCCAACTCGGAAGCTGGTTTTCAGCATGGAAGCAATTAGCTACTTATAGACAGCTGATACTCCGAGTCATCGATCAAAGCGAAAAAGACAGAAAGCCAGTTAAGCCTTCTGAGAACTGGTTAAAGTAAGGTTTACATAGGGGATGCGGGTCCCACACAGTTCCATATAAATGGCTCTAAATCCATAATTGGGGAGGGGGGGTTAAACACTGCGTATTTGCCAACACTATTAAGTCAGCAAAGTGGGACCCACAGTTGACTCCAATGGGGCTTATTGTGATCCTCATATAAACCCAACCCCGCATTTGTCGTATCTTGTATAACTAGTGAGAAAATACAGTTAAAAATACAGTTAAAAAGCATACAAATGCCACATAAATATGACTTAAATACTCCTTGTATATCATTCCCCGTGCAAATTTCGAAATTTATATATTTTCCAACAATGCACAATCCAAATTCGACATTTTTACCCTCGTTATTTTATCCAGACTCCAGTCGGTTTTAATTGATTTCGAGCTCACTATGCAACAGTATAGAAGAAGTAATCATAAATATAGCATGACTGCGTTACTGTTGTGAAGCTATACAGAGTGAGTATTCGTGCTAGATCGCGTATTCCATTATTTAAGGAGTTCGGTGATATTTATTTGGAATGAGACTTTTATCTCATTTTGTCATCTTGCTAGGTAAACAGGACAAAAATAAACTGCATCGGTAGATCGTTTTCATGCTGGCACAGTGAAATAAATAATGCGGTATTCATTTGTAAATAGAATATATCTTCTCTGAGCATAAATTGTCAGATATACGTACGTCCACAGGTATTTTCAAGGTACACAGGGTTTCTCAGCGAACTCGGCACTGAGCGTGGTTCTCTCCGAAGCTCTTCTCGACATTCTCGAAGAAGAGAAATCCTGCATCGTCGTTCCGTTGTCCCTTCCCGTGCGGTCCGTCACCCGAGACATGCGGCCATCTTTCCTATTGCTCAATCCCCTCAAGCACCAGGCACCCTTGACGGTCTTCCTGAACGACTTTCGAAATTCGTTCGACGCAAAGTTATAAATGATGGGGTTGAGACACGAGTTGGAGTAGGCAAGGAAAGTGGTCACCAGGGAAACAAACGGCATGACCTTCCGATCCGCCTTACCCCCCAGCGTCGCAAACAGCACCAGGAAGTTGAAGGGACCCCAGCAGACGACAAATATGGCTGCCACGGCGATGACGACTACGATCACTTTGCGGTTGTAGCCATTTGCTGTGACAGACGGGTGTTCAGACAGGATAGAATGGGCCTGAAAGTGCCGAACAATGACCGCTGTAGCTCCTATGACAAACAACACTGGCAGAAGAAAGTCGGCCCCAAGCATGACGGTGAGAAGGAGCGCTAGGGATTGGTCAGAAATGTCGTCTGCTGTCGTACATTGTCCATTCTCGCGGTAATAAATGGCCAAAGGCGTGTTGACCGCAAGCATGACCAGCCAGATAATTAAACTGGTCATCATTGAATGGCGAGTGGTCAAAAACCGTGACGCTTGGATCGGAGAAACGATGGCGCGGCAACGGAAAGCGCAGATGGCCGCCAGGGAGTATGCACCGACCGCCGTCGAAACAAACGTCGTGTACTTGAGCATTTTGCAGGCATGGGTGCCAATTTTCAACTGGTATTTCGTCACAAAGAACGCCGCTTGAAGCGGGACGCAAAACACCAAGAACAGAAGATCGGACACCGCCAGATTTAGGAACAGCATGTTCGGGCATGTTCTCATGTGCTTGTTCGAAATTATGACGTAAATAACCAGCACGTTCCCAGTGACTCCAATGAGGAGAACGAATGTGTATAACACTGGAAAAAGCACCGCCGTTGTATTCCGCATGTTGAGAATATATTCGGGTATGGAGCTGTTTCCAAGTTCCGTTTCATCAATGCTTTGATTCATGGCAATGATGTGATCCGTCTCGGAGTCCGTTTCAATGCAGGCTTTAGCAACGTCTACTGAGCGATGTAGGCCTACTGTTTGTTACTGGTAATTTTGCAACCGTGCGGTATCGTTCAACGTCTTTATGCCTTATAACTGATCTGCGTCCGTTTCACCGTGCCTAGCATATGATTGCCTTATTAAACGTAACGCAAGCCAGTTAATGTGGACTCTTTAGGAAAAACTTACTCAATTATATACGGTGATAAATCGCCGCAGTAGGTTCAATAACACGTCCCTATCGCATGTAATTAGTAGAGAAGTCTGAATAGTACGAACGCTGTCCTGATTTTCTATAGCTTATAATGTGGGCATAATTCGTTTTTTTTCCTGTGAATGCAAACTATGCTTTGTCCCTTTTTTATAGTGCTAACCATGGGTAAAACGTCCCTGTTTCTTTGTTCTCTCAAACGCAGTCCTGTGATCTTCTACTTATTTGTCTATGTGCTTCGTCTCTGGCCCTGACAGAGTGAAGTTCTTTTCGATTAGAGCAACGTTTTTAAGTCACTGCGAGAAAATAATAATAATTCCGTATCAAATCGGCACCGACATTAATTCGGATCCCATGTCTGTCATTTAAACCCTCTCGATCGCTATTGATTTAACGATTCAGAAGCCATTTTATTTAAAAAAAAGAATGAAAAATAAATTGCTTGAAACATACGTCTTAATTATATCGAGGGAAATAGATGTCGTAATGACTCTCAACTTCAAACTGCCGCGTTTGATCTGTCTCGTCTATTGCGAAATAGGCTTCCTGGAAACAGCAAGACTGATGTGCTTTATCGACTGTGAAATACATTGTCCGATAAACAATACGTTCGAGAGGCCTGGCGTCACGTACTCGTAGAATTGTCTTCGGAGAAAAAAAGAAATTACAAATGGTCCTTCCACGAAGCGCCGATGCTTAGCTCAAGTGATGATCTTGTTGTGGCTCCCTTCACCGGAAGTGAAATGATTTTGTTCAACGCAGGCGTCGCTGGTGAATGAGACGCTGATAAAATAATCCAGGATTAGACGCCAATATCCGATGTGACGCGGTCGCTCCTTTGTATCGCTCCACGTTACCTGGAATTATTAATCAAAAGCTGTCGGTATAAAAGAGACTGCTTTTTTATTTCTTATATATATATCATCTGTTAGGTATGGCCATATTTACCTCCGATGGTGTTATTTTCAATTCATGTTTTGGGCAATAGTAATGTATTACCACACTGAACCCATCAACACTGGGCTGCATTCAACAGATGTGATTGTTTGGGGATAAATGAGATGTTTATGAAACAATATCGATCATTAGAAATACATGTAATACCATTTTTAAGTGCTATTAATGTCCAATGAGACCACTGTATGCTAGTTTGTGTCTATTGCATATATGTTGTAATATGTGTTCGTGTGAAAAATGTATGTTTTGTTTTGTGATGTCAAAAAAAAAAAAAACAAAAAAAAAAAACATATATTATGAAATTTCATTAAGAAACTTATGGGCCTCTTGTGCTTTGGGTGCCGTCACATCTAGCGTAAAAGAGGTACTAGTACGTACATGTATGTGAAATCGATTGTATGCGTAACTTTGAGAGTAAGAAACCAACCTTTTTCCGGCGAATGAGAAAGAAAGAATAAGCAGCGTAGAAACGGCGTATTGGCGTATTGAAAGCACATTCACACCTTATAACTTGCGATTGAATACCGTCTGAGTAATTTAAAAGGCGTGTTGTTGTTAATGTAGCCTTTATGGACACTGTGTATCAACGTATCAGTTACGGATGAGTACCGTATATTCGCGTACAATTAGCGTATTTGAGCGTTTGATAAGCGCATACACGAGCGTTTCCTTAGCGCATATGAGGGTACGAGTACCGTAAATAAGCGTATCATTAACGCATATGAGCTTACATGTATGAATAATGCACGGATAGCGTGCTTCTGTTTTGTTGATAATTCATGCATCACAAACTGGATCAAATCCAACTGGATATTAGCAAATATCTACATTTATCCTCTCCATTTGGGGCAGTTGTGATAGAAATGTGCAAATTGTACTCTTATTTTATGACAAAAGGATGCATTTGTCATACGGTAATCATGTGTTAAGCAAACGAAAAATGCGTTTGGCATACGCTACTATGAGCAAAATATGTTAATATACGGCAAACATTTGTTGAAATCCATCAATTAATCGTAAGGGACTCGGCCCACACGGTACTTAGCTGATATACGCTGCGTATATAAAATCACCGCATTAAAAACGTAGCTGTTAAGTATGTTTAGAGTCATTATAGCTTATTCTTCGTATGCCTAGCGTATGTGTAACGCACGGGCCGCGTACGACTTAAACGCGCGTATACGCTGAAAAATCTTGAACATGCTCAAAAACCTTTCCATCCTTCTGCGTATATAAGCTAACACTAACACCTGCATGCGTATGCAAAACGTTTATGGGATAATAACAACGAACCTTATGCGTTTGTCTGCGTATATCATACGCAAGTGCAATACGCCATTTAGTGTGACAGTGTCCGATATTTTGCTCTGTTTATGTAACGTTTAGGTTATGATATTGGCCTCTGTACGAAATACAGTTCATTACTGGTTTTAACCATATTAGTTGCCATCACCCTGAGTTTCAAACACTCTGTAGTTTCTTCATTTTGTACCATTTAACTAACCATCACCCTGAGTTTCAAACACTCTGTAGTTTCTTCATTTTGTACCATTTAACTAACCATCAACCTGAGTTTAAAGCACTCTATGGCGTTTCTCTACTTAGCACCATTTAGCAAACCATCACCTTGAGTTTCAAACACTTCACTGGTGCCTCTACTCTGGATGGTATAATTAGCTATCACCCTGAGTTTTAGAGTATTAATGGCGGTTTTGTTCCGCACCAGACTACCGGTAGACATACTACTCGTCTCCTAGCGTTACACAGTCCAAATGGCAAAATTCCGCTGTGGTAACATGCCAGCGTCATTACGCAGACTTCATAACACAAAACGTGACCCTCCCCCTCTTGTAGCAGTGTGCGCTGGCTGACATTATAAATAAATGTTGGGTTGGAGGAGAATAACCATCCGCCGCCAGACACACTAGGTGCGACCAATTTTATTGAGCGTTCAGATAAATTCATCTTACAAGCTGGATCGATCCAATTCTGTGGGAGAGTCTCACTAAGTGCAATCACTGTAATCGGCTAAAATGTCTGACACGCCATCACCAGTTGCTAGTGGGGTAATTAACCAATCAATTATCTTTTCAAAGAGTGTCTGGCAATTAACTGACTAAATTGAATGCACTTTAGTTAGAATCCCACACAGAGTTAGATCGATCCAGCTGGTTCGATGTTTGAATCTGAATGCGGTCTTAATCTACACAAAGGGTCTGTGGGTTATAAACTTCCGTCTCAATCATCTTAATTGCAGTTACGCCACAGCGACAAACCCCGGGATCCAATTAAAAGACATAATCATTCAACTCAAGCGTGACTGAACAATAAATCATGAAAAATGAACCAACAAAATATATTAAACAACTAATTTCAGAACACGAAGAGTTATAATCACCACCAGACAATCAATCCGTTTCCCTATGGCGCTCGTCTAATTTATAAAGCACAACAAGGGGACCAAACGATCCCTCGGTTGGCTAGCTTATACAGTTCAATTTTGGAGTAAAACTATATTTTTGAAGCTGCCCCTCCACACATCCCGGTATGAACCCATTTAAATATGGCGACTTATGGGTACTGATTCAGTGTAAAACCCTTCAAACATCTGAACCCTTGCAACTGTTGTCTGCGTTGGTGTTCTTGTTTACACCGTGACAGAAAAAATCAATTTACTACGGTCGTTGAAGAATATACTACTTTATCGTTTTTTGATAGACTGACTTAATGAACAACTCATTCTCAATGATCCTAGCGTGTGCTTGCAAAAGATAACACGCTCATTACACGAAGATTTAGCATATTCGAGTTTAAGAGCAGCGAAGCGAATCGTCCGAGATAGTAATAAAATGTCAGGATTTTTTGGATTTTGTTCAGAAATCAAGCTGGATTAACACTCTGTGACACACCACGAATTCGCCATATTTTTCACGGTTCCTTTTTATAACATTCCCGGAGCATAATGTTTAGAATAAAAACAAAACCCTGACTGATAACAAAAAAGTGGCAGGACTATTATTTAAAAAAAAGTGGCAGAGCTATTGAAAACGTGGCAAAGAGAGAGAGCGGGAAGGCGGGAGAAAGAGAGAGATGCTTTGAAATATCCAATGCTTCACAACATTTAATTGACCTTAACGGGTAATGGGAATAACATGGAATAGCTTTTACTTCGAGTCACCGAAGAACCTGGTTAATTACATCATCAGTCGAATCAATGTGCTGTCGCAACACCTAATTGCCTGATCACGTGCTCTGGCCCTATTACTCCAGCGGTGTCAAATGCTAATTATCTCGATCACATTTTGTCTTTATGATTGAAAACGATGTTTCTGACATAAGTCCCAAATACAAACCCATTGGATCATAGAACAAATCCCTAACGTCCCCAAAGATTACAACAAAATAGATTAAGCTTTCTCTGAAGTGTTTCTTTCGTCGCATGGTACATGTACTGTACCTGACAAGTCGTTCAATATCTTTGCTACCAAATAATAAAGCTGCTTAGCTCCCTGCCCTTTTGGAGGAGTTCCAAAAGTAATAACCCTTTTGGATCTGAATCAACATTTCCATCAGGTGCTAATGACTTTGATTTGTCGATTACTTTTCAGTAAATAGAGTAGCATCGACTTTCTTAATGTTGTCGGGAAGAGTTCCCAAAATATGTGCAAGCGTTTACCGGTCTGCAAACACGACCGGAAATGGTTTTTAACCAAATAAAAGCGCAACATTATTCAGGCGGGTGAGAGGTGGATAAATCATTAGCACCCCAGTAATACCCTAATAATTTTAACCAGCTATATTTTAGAAATATCTGTAGGCATGAACAGTTTGTAAGACAATATTCAAAATAAAAATGACCACTGTCTACCCTTTACACCTTTGGGTTTGTGGGACAAGAAAAATTGGTCGTTTTGATCTCTCTCTCTCCCCCTCTCTCTCTCTCTCTTCCAACCTTCCCCTGCTTTACGTCTGTTATAACAACCAAATTCTCAATATACGCTCTTTTCGCTCTTAGAAGCGTCGCATTTCGCAACTGAACGCATTTCTCGCTCGTTACCAGGTACTAAACCCGACGGCGTTCTCCTTTCTAGATTTTGATCGGCAGCACGGTTATTGCTCAGGTTCTCTTTAATGAACAAATTGGTTTTCGGACATGCAGTAAGTGCACACTGTTTATTACTTCTCTAGCCAGTGTGTATTTTTGCGTGTAATAGAGACTAATAGAGGGAAAAAGCAGAGAAAGACACTGACAGTTAAAATTGTTGCTTATGAACAACTGAAGAGGTATAGTATAGCGAGCACTGCATTACACTTGTCACAACAATATATGTATAAGTGAAGAGAGATAGTGAAACAGCAAAAACACAGAGGGAGATTGATTTAATACACACGCTTGAGGATAAACCAAATGGAATATTAAGTCATGGGAAATAAGATATTACAAGCATACACCGGGAAATAGAAATGCAAACTTATTTTTAGCGAGTTCACATATCAGCAAATTCCCTCCTGGTTTTTCCTTTAACCCTAATTCTTCTTACAGATCATTCTGAAATATGTGCATATTTCCTACGTCCTACGACCTTTAAATATTCCTTCGTGCTGACCATATTGCGATCTGCTGAGTAAATGCTTGCCGACATGTCTTTGAGAACCACTAAATCAGAATTTACCCATTCGCAACGCCCCTTATTTCTTGGGGTGTTATTTAAAGCGTTATGGAAATAAGCACCGATCCTGCGTGGCTCGAACGTTCCGTGTTTTGTGATCAGACCGTACGCGTCGTGTTCCCACTGTTCTCGAAGTTTTTTTAATGAAAATAAGTATTGCGCCATTCAGAATAGGGGACTAACTAGTCCGATGGTCAAATATGGCCGACCCACTTGAATACTTCCCCACGGGATATCTATTCAGTGTCTTTTAGCGGACTAGACGGCAGGATTTGTAGTGGGTCGCCATATTTGACTCTCGGTCTAGTTAGTCCCCTATTCTGAATGGAGCGTTACGCTGTGAAGTTTATTTCTCAATTATGATTTTATGTTACTCTTGTTTAACGAGGTATAATACAAATGTAGATACACGAAAAATACAGCTGAAGTAAAAATATTAAATAAAAAAATGCTCTGATCTGAGGCTCTAACCCCAGTGCTGATAATCATGTAACTTGCCCCTCTTAGTTTTATTTGAAGCGTAGACTAGCGCCCTGGAAACGTTTTCCAAACGCTCCAAAGTTGCTGTCTCCGCTACTGTTTCAGATAAAGCATCAGCCAGTAGGTTACGTAATGGTACTGGCAGTGGCACAGGATAAAGTCTAGCAATTATTGTCCTGTCAGTGCTAAAACCTTCCACAATTCCGTCCAATAAAAGGACCAATGGTGTATGGTCGCATGTTTACGGACTACAATTAAAGGCATTACGTGAAGATACCTATATTGCATGTGAATTGTTGAATGTCTCTGATACCGTGATTACAACATTACCCTTGGCACCAGAAGACGCGGGTGCCAGAAAAAATGGGATGATTTCTTGAGCAACGTCGACTTCACAATGAATCAGACACAAAACTGCTGTCGCAACTGAGAATGACACTTTGTTGACATGAAATTCTTTTTACTCTTGTTGTAAGCTCAAAAAAACTTTTTTTCTGAGAGCTCACATCGTGTCGCTATCGTCAATTTGCTGTATAATGAGAAAAAGATGCATGTGCTTAAAGAGACCAATCTTCTGTAATACCCTTTTGTAGTCAGTCAAACCCAAGATTATCCCATCACAAATGAAATTCAACTGCCAGCTTTTTTTTTTCAAGAAATTGCAGATCTTTTTAATAACAAGATAACGTTAAAGTCATGTCGAGAACTTGGGAAGCGTCTCAATCAGCGAGCCAGGAAATAAGAACCCACGCACGCAAAGCGACCATCACTGTCGGCGAGTTCACGCACGCAACCCGTTTACCTGATTGAGATCTTACAATGTTTATGTCATCGGGTTGTGGTGAATTGCAATCAAGGGGGATGTAATGCCGACTGCACGCCACTGGCTGATCCAGAGAACCACACACCCTGCTTATCTTCGGAATCACCCATACACCCCCAACTCCCCAATAAAGTATAACAAATAATAGAGACAATAAATAATAATAATAAATTATCTCTCACAGTGACCTTAGTATTACAGTAAAAAATTGCCCTTGTCTGATGTAAAATATTCGACTATAGAATCAATACAATTTTTAATCCTTGCCCCTCCTGCCCCCCCCCCCCATCCCCCGCTAGCGAAATCCTAGGTCAGCCACCGCAACACGGCCTAACCATGAACGACAGAGATGTATTTCCACCCACCCCCCCTCCCCCTTACCGTGCGTAATATCTTAAGTAATTGATGAATAATAGTGTTATAACCAGAACGCTTCTAAAATGTTCCACTGATCCTGTGTGAACGCAGCTAAATTGGTTCCTTCGCTAAACGAGCGACAGCAAATGGGCGTTTTTTATTCGATGTCATGATTTGAAAATTAAATCCACTCACATTACTTCTCCCTAGGTTCTAATACAGACAGCATTTATTCAACATCATGCCTTTTTTCACAATCAAGTATACCAAGTTTAACGAAATATGACGACTGATAATGAATCCCTGTGCTCTATATTTTCCAAGAAGAGACTTCAATCATTTCAAAGCAATCATACTCAACCGACAATACTTTCAACAAATTCTTAAATCTGGAAGTGGGCTTTATCAGTGAAAATGAAATTGCAAGGGGGACGTTTTTTCTTGGCAGCGAGTTTCATTTCTAATAGTACCCCGACTCCTGAAGTGTTATAATTTCAAAATTGAACCTGACATAAACGGTCCCTTCTTAATTTCAGGAATTAAAAACGAAGCTTTTCAGGTAGTCTCGTTAATCTACCAGAGCCTCAGTAATCTGGCAGCTTTACCCAAGGGTGATATACAAATGATTGGAATTTTGGGAGATCGTAATCAAGCACTTTCTTGTTTTCTTATCAAAACGGACGTATTTTGTTAGATCCAGATTGCATGCGTCTTTTGTTAAAAACGTGATATTTAAAAGAAGTCTGTGTCCTGTTTGCGGGACGACACGGTGATTAAAAGAAGGAAAAAAACGTCAAACTGACTTGGAATAATTGGCTTGACATTTTCAATGTAACAAGATTTTGAAAGAGAATCTTCGAAGATAGTCTAAAACGAGATCTTTGACACAGGGTGACGTAAGTTGACACAATAGAAAACATGCGAAAACCGGATGTCAGGAAACATTACGTGGGAGATTTTAAGTTTATTTGTGCGGTAAAATGGGCAGTTTTCAAGCTCCTCCAGTGCTCGATGCCTGGAAAATGCCTGCAAATATCACTATCTTCGAAAATGATAGACTATTTATTGTATTTATTACGTCCACACATCTCTCTAAAATGTTATTTTACTTACACCACTTTTCCAAGGAACAGATAGGCAGAAAAAATGGTCTTATGAAAGATAAGCTAATCGAGGCACCTATCCATCTACTTCGCAGGTGTAACCAGCATTTTCCAGCCTGTTGAACATCACAGTGATCGGAATCAAAGTCATCGTTCAACAACGTTGAGTGAAAACCTTTTGATCTTGCTACTTTATACGTCACCTGGTTTTCATACTAAATGTGCGGGCACAGTGGAGAGCTGTACCCGCAGAAATACAGCAACTAATTTACACCTGGCCTTTTAAACGGGTTAGGTGTTTGCAACCTCGAGCTTCATATTTGTAGGCACGGATGCCCAAATTAACGACTGGAGCCACGAGCGAAGACCCCCACCCCCCACCCCCACCCCACGTAAAATTTGTAGCCAGGGTCACAGCGTTACGACACACGAACCGCTCTGGCGCTACGTGTTCGTGTCCACTAATTTTACTGTTGGATACATAATTCGTGGCTCGAGTGGTTAATTTGGGCTTTGCTCTCAAATTTATGGCCCGTGGTATTATACGACAATTACCGTAAGAGGCCTGAACATGAAAGTAAAATGTGTTATTGTACAGTGTACCAAACTTCATAAACATGGCTTGAACAGATTTATGCATAAGATAGCTACTTCATTACATTAAAAAAAAATGTTCCATGCAACGGAAACATATGTTTTACTTTTAAGTTCAATGTTAAGGGAATTGAAGGGAGAGGGAATGAAGAGCGAACTAGGGAGAGGCTGTGTTTGATAAATAGATAGTCTCTAACTAGGCATTCACGCTGTAGAATACGAAATGCATTTTTTACTTTTGTGTCCCTTGTACGACGAATTTAGATTGAAATACTTTAGAACTGAATGGACAACCCGTTTTCCAAATAAATATTTGAAGTGATATTGTAGATAAGAATGTTAACAGTCCGGATAGGTAAATTACATAATTGTATGGTGTATTCATAATTGATTTCCTTATGTACACATAAAACCTTGATTGTATAGGTCTTCTGTATATGTACAGATTGTCATGTATTTTAGGTCAGAGGCCTATAACTACTACGAATAAACACATCGTAATCGTCATCTTCATCATCGAATGAAGAGAGAGAGAGAAAGAGAGAGAGAGAGTTGAGAGACAAAGAGAGAAATAAATAAATTTAATACGGGCCCGTCGATCAGTAATCTCTTCCAATTAAGTCTACCATCTCCACCGGCTTAGGTCGTATAGAGAGATCTGGGGGCAATTTAACATATGCTTCCCGTATAATCGTCGATTGAAATATATTCCCTCTCGTGCGACGGACTGTTAAATCATTGTACAAGCTCTCGTATTAAGGCTTGCATAAGTATAACATCGAAACACTTACCACTGTGATTCTTACCCGGATGACGAACAGTCAGCGTGGCCTTTGAAAAGTCATCAAGACAGATGTCCGCAACAGTCAATGTGTGCCTACAGTTCGTACACGTAAGGACGCGGAAATCTGTCCTTTCTAGACGATGATTTTACAGTTCGGCATAATCTACAGCCGCGTTAACTTGCGTATCTTCTATAATGAATGTAAATGGATCATGTAATGAAAATACGGCCTGCTGTGACAAAACTCGATGACGTAAGTCACACCCAGACGCTGGTAGATCGATGTAGATTTGGTCCGAAGTCTTTTGATTTTGAAATTGCATTTACGTCTTATCCGTGCAGAATAACTTCCTGCCCGGCGTCCAATTCCGGGATGCCGACCGAAAAAGGTTTTATTATGAAATATAACAGTAGTGTTGTGAAGAATTCCACTTGATTGCAATTCGCGTAAATTTGCGCAATTGTGGACGTTCAGTGCTCCAACCATAAAGCTAGTGTAAAGAGGTCCAACAATTTCATCACAAAGACATCAGCTTTGTATTAAAAATCGCTTTCGGCGTTAGATCAAAGGTAGCTGTCGTTTTTTTAGCCGTCGATTGATCTATTTTCACATGTTGTCTTCTTTACGGACAATTTTCCCTTTTTCATCTTTCGTGAATGAGTGCAGTAATTATCTTTATTGCCTGCACACATTTTTAAAAATTGCCTTTGTTTCAACAACGCTTTATAGTAACATGATCTAACATTATACCATGTCATTTTAATGCGCCACAGCTAGGTCTAAGTGACATTTTGGATCACAACGACACCGATAAAGACTGGTCGCAGCTTTTGAGTTTTTTTTTTTTTTTTTCTACCGGTACCAGCATATTTTTCGACCAAACTATTATCTTCAATTGTATTATTATATTTAGACTCGCTACAAACAGTGATCAAAAGGGGGGGGGCTTTTTATATCCACCAACAGCACACTCGAAATTTATGATTCTACAAAGGCCTATTATATCTCACTGGCCTTCTACTAGTACATGTACGCAGCATCGCATATTTCGTCGCTATATCGCCACAGAAAATATGTGCGCATACATAATATCCTTACCTTCAAACTTCAAACTTCAAACTCAACGTGTCTTTATGTAGACTAATACATGTATGTAGTCTTCCACATCTTGAAGACTAGCAATGCGCGTAATTATAAGACCTTGGCATGAACAAATTCAAGCTCACCAATATGGCTATTGTACATTGTATGCCTTTGTGATTGAGACAAGACTGTGAAAACCTTGAAAATGTTTTTTTTTTTACCATAGAAAGGTCTAACCATTACATCAGAGATTATTGAAAAAAAAAACATATTCTATACAGACTGAGTGTGTACATTTTTACATAAAGCAACTCGCGGGTATAACTCTACCAGATATGACGCTA
This sequence comes from Lingula anatina, assembly GCF_051362555.1. NCBI lineage: Eukaryota > Metazoa > Brachiopoda > Lingulata > Lingulida > Lingulidae > Lingula > Lingula anatina. Next base: position 15,800,841 of record NC_141771.1, on the reverse strand, counting down.
AAAGATTTCTGAGGATTGTTAATTTTGAAATATACACCGGTGTCTGGGCTCTTATAATTTAGCTGTGTCTTCAAATCACACTATATAACTGTTATGTGAATAGACAGCGTGGGACAACAGAGACTTGGTTTCAAGCAAAATGCCTTTGTGATTGATAGAAGACTGGGGAAAATGGGTTTTTTACCATAGATAGATCTAACCATTACATCAGAGATTTTTGAAAAAAAAAAACACACACACATACACACTTAAAAAACAATCGACCGTCTTTGAATGCCTGAACGTATTCAATCACACATTGGTAAGAATGGGAAAATCGTCGTGTACCACAAGAAAATCTGTTTTATGGATCTTTTCCTGCCAAAATTAGCCCTTCTTAAAAACAGAATGCCTCTCAAATTCGTCCGCTGCGAGTGAAACACTTATAACAAAGTAAGCTATTGAGTTTATTAAGGAAAAAATATTTATTGCATGCAGTAGGAATAAAAACCAGTATGACCAGATAAAACGAAGGTGACACAATAAAAATTACGGTATTTATCTACTGCTACAATAGTGATGATTACAAGGTAGGCTACACATTTAATGCATTTCATGAAACAACCCAACTTGTCAAAGTAAAAAAAAAATAAATTAAAAAAAATTAAATTACCAAGTTATGTCAAAATCAAGTAAGGTTCCAGTGGCACACTTCTGTGGGCGAAGAGTAGTCTGAGACGAAGCGTGATGAATGTTCACAGCATGTTAACACAAATCTACACGTACGTTTTCTCGTAGCACGGGGAAATAAATAAATGAAAGTCTGCAGTGTAACAGGAGTACGGTAATAATAACATCGGTTTCGTGGTGCAAGCTCACAAAACACAACCAAAATGTGGTTCATGTACTGGGAGGACTGCAATTTATCACGCGTTAATTGTATTGATGCGTGTGGATCGACTGAAAGATAGCGAACGGATGAGCGGACACAAATATAAATGATGACTAGAATTAGACTAGCAGGCAGACACTTAGATATAATGGGCTTTTCATTTGAAATGAAGCAAAAAAAAAAAAAAAAAAAAAAATCGGCGGCCACACTATGCGGTCGAACAAAGCTAGCATTCTGGTAATTTATAAATTGAATATAGTTATGAATGCTGGTGATATGGGAAATTTATGGGTGTGTGTGTGTGTGTGTGTGTGTGTGTGTGTGTGTGCGTCTGAGGGTAAGGCAATGGATTCCTAATCTAGCATACGGACAGCCAGACAGGTATACGAACAGGCACAATGTCAGACAGACAGCCACTCAGATTCACTGGGAGACAGACAGAACGGCAAACAGTCAAACAATCGAAACAGAATGATTGAGAGAAATACCGAAAAGAGACAGGCAGACGAGAAAAAATGTTCTTGACATAACCGAAAAGGCTGTTTGGGGTAGAACACAAATTGCAGGAGACAAGGTTAAAAACAGGGACCAGTTTCCCAAATGGACCAGACAGAAAGTCGTTTCTTTAAGATAGAATTATGGAGGCTACTTTAATTCGGGGTTAATTTGTAGCAGGTTACAATGATTAAGCGGACATTAGGTTAAAATATTAACCACTTCTGACTTGTTATAAATCGAGTCGAGTTCCAGTGATTTAGGACCCCAAAGTGCCGGTGTGACCGGAATATTAGTCCGAGGAATGGAAGTCCGGCTCCCATATGATTAGTGCAGGTTAGGGTTAGTCGGAGTGTTGGGTTTAGTAAGCCTACATGGGACGAAAGTAACCTGTAGGCCTACATTGTAGCCTAAGGGAAAGCGGACTACGATTCCTAGCGGACTTCCATTCCTGTTACACCGGTGTGGCGGGAATGGTAGTCGTAGGGATGGAAGTCCAGGCCCCTAGCTGTTTCACAAAGAATCTTTAATTCGTAATGATTAGCTCGAGCTGAGTGACCTAGCTAGGTCGACTACGCTGCAGTCGACTAACACCCCATTTCCATAGATTTTTAGAACGATCTATCCCTGTGGGGAGTCTCACTAGATTACTGTCAGCTTGGCCGGCTTAAGCGTCTGTCCCGCCTACTAAAAGCTGTAAGGGGTTATTAACTATGGTGCCCGCTCGGCTGACTGCAATTTAGCGTGAACCCCCAGGGAGTTAGGTCGATCTAAATCTTAATCTCTAGATCGATCTAAATCTCTGGGAAAGCACCCCTAGGAGTGTTTCACAAATAATCTAACGTCTTAGCTTGGCGTACTTACCGTCGTCGACGCGCACTAGAAACTCTTCAAGAAAAGGAGGTGTAAAATTTGTAAAGTTTCACAAGACATGACGTTTCATGGCCTCTGTCGGCCGAGAACGATCGTTTATCAGCAATAAAGATCAGTCAAAACATAAATCAAGTTTGTTTTTGAACTTTATTGATTAGTTAAACTTCAATGCAACTTCAAAGCAACAGTAAAACATTAGCTTGTCTTGGAACACTGCTGTAGAACATCTAGCGGTCAAAAACATTAATAAACCCGCGATCGGCTGGGTGAAGTTGCATTTTACTTTTTATTTAAATATGCAATAAATGTCAGTGCTATTCAAGAATATTATAACACTATACCTTGAAGGAGGTATGTTCTATCAAAATTTTTGTTGTTTATGCTGTAATTTACCGACTTTTAGTTGAGCTTGCTGACTTAAGTCTCCTCCTGTGGAGGCTAGACATCGTTGACTAGCAGCTATGAAAAAAAAAAAAAAAAAAGCGACGTAAGCGACCTTTTAGATTCTTTGTGAAACGGGACTAAGTGACGTAAGGACTTTATTACGTTGGTAACCAAGCTCTTAGTTAGGGAAACCAACTTAAGTTTTTTTTTTTTTCTTTTTTTTTTTTTTTTTGTGAAACGGGGGCCAGGGTCCCATATGATTATAGTGCAGTCTTGGGTTAGTCGGAGTACTGGGGACGAGTGTCAGCTAGTAAAGTAATGGGGAACGGACTACGGTTTCTAAAGGACCACCATTCCCGTCACACTGGCGGTCTCAGAATGTGGTCTAAAAATTTACATCAACTGTTGGTCCAAATTTCCTTTACTATTTAATTTAATTTATTTAATTTTTATTTGTTTATTTATTTATTTTGATTTATTTGCTTTTTTTTTTAATTTTTTTTTTTTTTTTTTTTTTTTTTTTTTTTTTTTTTTTTTTTTGTGAAAATGGCATAGGCGTTACGATTAACGGAGACTAGTCCGAGGAGAATTTCAAAAGAAGCTGTTAATCAGAGGGATGCATGAGCTAAGATTTACTTAGCACTCTTGTTGCGGTGTACTTTCATAACACTTATGAATTAGAGTAGGCTACCTTATAAGTCCGCGTAGGATAGTGCACTGGCACTAGTACTGGTACTTGTACAGTGTAGGTTCTATGCCCATGGTTGTGGATTCCACACCAAAAACAACAGCATACAACAACAACACTTTTGATGATGATGATGATGATGATGAAAATAATTTAAATGGTGGCGATAATAATAATAATAATAATAATAATAATAATAATAATAATAATAATAATAATAATATTAAGACAGAAACCTGCGTTTTTCTCATCTTGAGAAATAAAAAAAATCCAACTCATACAAACAATTAATTACAGCATGTTATTAAGCATCAATGTTTTTTTTTTAATTTGTCAGTTTATGCTACATGTACCACAGGGTGAGGCGAGACGTGGTGGTGGTGGTCGTGTGTGTGGGTGTGTGTGGGTGTGGGGGGGGGGGGGAGGGGGAGTTAGTAGGTCTTTCCATGCTCTTGGCAGCATATATATGACATTTTATTACATTTACGTATAAGTGAATATTTTGTGGTTAATACTACACATTGGACGACGGTGTGTTCCTCTGCATGGTTATCCTGTGGGTAAAGTAATGTTTCTCAAATGCTTTGTTATATTACAATTTCAAACAAATGAGATAAAAAAAAAACACAAAAAAAGCAAAAAGCTACAAAAGACAAAAGGAGAGAAGCGCTTCTAGGCAACTGTTTCGAAATGTCTTCAACTGTCATAAAAATGCAAGCAAATGTATTTCATTCTTACTTTCTTTCTTTATTTATTTATAAAACCCTATTTTTGAGGGTAAAAAAAGGGTTAATTTAAAATCTATCTTCGACATGGCCTTTGAACATAACAAGCCCATGTAGTTTGCAGTCATTGCCCAAACAGTCCGTGTTTGCCTAATATATAAAAACAGTCAGTGATCCTTACTCGTTTATACGATTCTCGACCTTGAAACCATTCAGAGTGATCTTGGGAAAATACGTACATCATACGATCAATTAAGAAAACACATGCGAAAAAAGGGAGTCACCCGTGTGCTTTGAGGAATGACGTGGACGCAAGGTCTGACATGCTCTGCTGCCTTTGCTGTCCTACTTTATTCTGACGAATATTGTCAGTTGTATTTACTGCAGCCTGTGAATTGGTGATAGTATTTTCCGTTACCTGCGATCACTAGCCCCCCCCCCCCCCCCCATGGAACCCTCCTGTTATATCACGTGGGACACAGAGTCCCAGCCTGTTACGTAGCTTATACATGGTACTGCAGTTCTGTTACACACATCATATGTTTTTTACACGTTCGATAACACCCCGGCCCTGCTATGTTAGTCATGTTCGTAAATCATTTTGTCAGTCATAAAAATTTTTACAAGGAATAAACCAGCAGCAGCTGGGTAGTTGGTGATTTAACGTTGGGATTAGAGTAAAAATGAAAAAATAGAGAATCTCTCGTTTTAAGTGCGGTACAACCACATTTTTTCAGTTAATTGGGCAATAAGGGAACTCTTCTTCATCTTTTCTTCTACAGACAAATAATCATTTTTTCTCAGAAACGCTGTGTATCAATATGTTTTTTTTTTTCAAATGCTGTGTTTTACGAGAAAAACAGCCACTTTTAAAGAAGAAATAGGATGACAACTGTTACGTGTAATGAATCACAAATTATGACTTTTCATTTTCTTTAACATCTTCCTGTTTAAGATTTAATGAGTTATTCAATGATACACCAATGTACGACCAGGGCTTTTAGCTGAAGCCTACGGCGTCCCGCTTTGGGCGAAAGTCATCCAACCTTTAAATCAACCTGGCCCTATAAAAGCAGCAGGTCGCCGAGTTAATGCAAAATTAATTCAAAATATACTAAGTAAATCTTCGAAAGAATCCTCGACGGGATTTTGGCAGCAAGACGAATTTTCAACGAGATTGAAGCAATTTTCTCCTGCCAATCATTATGCGTACCAAAACTAGACACAATCCCGCCCATTCATCATGATCGGAGAATAAAGACTTCGATCTCACTTCATAACAAGAAAATGTCCATTGGTTTTTGTTCGTGGCTTTGTTCTGGAATGGTCGCATTCACAACCAAAGTTGATTTGCGGACTAATAGATCCGAGGATCAAATATGGCCAACCCACTTGAAAGCTAACTTCGTGAACCCGCCGGGAATCTATTCAGTGTTTAAAAGGGGATTATGGGACTAGCTTTCAAATTGATCGGCCACATTTCATCAGAGAGTTTCTTAATCCGCGGATCAACTTGTTCCGAATGCGCCCTATATACAACCCTCTTCTAGAGGTCTTCTCCAGCTGTTACTCAATTGAATATAAGGCATGCAATTTTATATCACCCACAGGAGACCCTTGTAGAGGGTATACCTACAAGTATATCGTGTATAATATAGGCGATTTTATTCCTCTAGTGTCGTCGAGGGGCTTGAACCTTGCTCAGTGCTAAGGTTCAGGAGGGACGTTTCAGACGGCTTTTGACATGCAGAGTTTTGTCGTTTTTTAGACTTGAATTGAATTTAGACTTGAATTGTGGAATGTTAGACGCCTTGTAGGATAAAAAAAGAAAAAACTTTTTAAAAACTTTAAAAAATCGATAAAAAAGAAAAAAACTTTAAAGCATTTTCAATAATGTGCAGGATACCTTTCAGCAGTTTTATCTTAGGAACCGTAATCTTATTTCCGTCTTCATGGTTATTATGGCTTCCAATACGTATATGTCTTTATTAAATTATATCATTTTTGGGCCGGGAGAAATTCTTTGTAATCGAATGGCTGCTAGCGCAGATGATCCAATTTTACAATACTATGATTTTATAACTGTCAGTTGATGGCGTTTTGACGTGTTCTTGCCAGTAAATATTATATTATGTTTCTTTGAAGCACCTTGCCTCAGGGACAGGAAGGCTTATAAGATTTACACGCTAATTGGGATGGATGCCATTCCTCATGAGTGAATGTAAAGAAAAAAATGTGTTTATTACTGGTCTTTTCTCTTATGTATCATTTTCCTGACTGAAACATCGATTTAAAAATCGTTTTGCAGGCGCTCGAATCAAAACTGCTGTGGCATCAGTTTAAGTCACAGGAAATACTGAATCTACAATGTATGTATGTACAATACCATGCGAGTTAGAGTAAGACACTTTCATGAAATAAAAGGTGACTTTTATTTATTTATGTATTTATTTATTTATTTATTTGTTTATTTGTCTGTCTGTCTGTCTGTCTGTCTGTCTGTCTGCCATTTTATCTCCCTGTTTGTCCATCCGTATTTATTTATTTATTCATTCATTTATTTGTCTGTCTGTCTGTCTGTCTGTTTGTTTGCCTTTTTGTGTCTCCGCCAACGGGTCTGTCCGTCAGTCCGTCCCAACATTCATTCCTCCCTCCTTTCCTCCCTCAATCCTATCTATATATCTATCTATCTATCTATCTATCTATCTATCTATGGGTGAGTATCAGAGTGTCGTAATTTTTTATATTCTACATCATGCAGGGGTAACTCCCAATTCTAAAACTAGGAAACGGCGTTTGGGCGTATCACATCTCATCATTGTATTAATTTGAAATCAGAAGAGGATTTCAGCCTTTGGATAGATATCTTTTATTTTGATATCTATTTACTAACTCAAATGATATATATATATATATATATATATATATATATATATATATATATATATATATATATATATATATATATATATATATGGGCCATTTTTCTCTCGGGAATGTATAGCTCGGAAGTTAATTCAAAGGTCCCATTCTGAGTCAATATGTAAAAGTGTCGCTATTGATGCCTGTCACGTGACCAGAACCACTATCGCATTCTCTTGTCAGGTCTCTCTTTATTCATTCCAACCTAAGATCTAATAAACAGAAAGATTGGACAGCGGCATTTTCCCTTTGACCAGACGTTCGTACGGGTAAACATTGCTCTATTGTTCCCCTTAAGTTGTTTTGATAGCCGGGCTTAATTTTAATCCCCATTGTACCTAACCCGTGTTTAGCGAATAGCGTGATTTCTCGTGCATTCTCGCGGACGCCACATCGTCGTCAAGTAGATCCGCCATATTGGATAAGCAATGGCACACGTGGAGTTTTTTTATTAAAAAGTTCTAAAGATGTACAGTTTGTTTACATTTCGTAGTTGTCTTAATACTTTATATTCAGAGGAGGCAATACCCAATAGCGCACTACCTGTAACAACAGCTGCCATTTTATAGAAATTGACTCAACTTGGAGATATAGCCGGAAACGTGACGAGATCATCAACGTAACAGATAGTGATATTCGATGCCGTTTTGGACAATAAGGTCATGCTAATCACTGGGAGAAACTGAATGGTGAAGCTACACCAAAACAGAAACTTGATCTATTATGCCTGTTTGTAAAACTTCGTCACTATTAGCGGTCATTCTTTTAGAGCATAATCACTTCAAATTCACCAGAATATTCGTAGCAAATCGGTGAAACAAAAAGGACTGAAAAAAAAATCCTTTAAGAAAAAGTAGTTTTTAATTTCACTTTCACAAACACTAATTTGGGTACCTACTTCATAATGATAGTGAAAGGTAAGACATATCTTTATACTGACAATCAAATAAAAGTAAACTCGTTTTTTCATATTTTTAGAACACATGCAATATAGTTTCCTTGCGACTTCATAATCATGCACATATTTTTAAACTCTGCAAAATCTGTTTTGAAACATATGCCTTTTGAACATCTTCCACAGAATGTATTGGAAGAATAATATGTGTAACAATTTTGTTTTCCATCTCACTAAAAATGACTAAATAAAAGATGATTGCTAAAAATTATCAATATTTCATCAGATTTAGCATTTAAAACTGATCATTCATTTCCGGCTGATAAAGTAACATAATACAAGTCATATTCTGTTCATAAGCATTTTATTATAGATTTAATAAGGCACAGATATTGAAATGCAAATAAAAATGTTAACACCTTTAGATACCACTGACTGTTACACAATCACAACAGATAGGTAATTTATTTAGGAGTACTAGTTTGACATGACAAAGAATTATAGCATTTTCCCCCTATTTTGACTTGTTTCAACATTAATATCTCATTCAATAAAAATTATGCACGTGATGATAATATTTATCTATTGTTAAGAGCACTACTGACTAATTCCAACCTAGACTTGACTTCAGAGTTTACAGAAGGGAGACAATTTATAGTGATATATTTGTTTTTCATGAAGAACAACATATGGCTAGTTTCATGGTGGTTCATTTGCTGAAATATCAATGTGCCTGTCAGGTTCTTGAGTAGCACCGAGTTAACTAGACAGAGGTACGTCGTCATCAGAATCACTTCCATTGCAACATATATCTGAAAAAAAAAAATTATCACACAGTTAAAAAGATGCTGACGTGTTAATTGCTCATGTTATGTTAAAGTCCACTGTACGGACAACACTGACCTAGCTTTTCCTGCACTTGTAAAACTATCGAGCAAAAATTAAATATTTAATTTCGGGCAGCTTACCATTTTGCTTATTTAATACACCTGTGTGTCTTTTTGATTGTTTACAATCACTTTGCAAACTTGACAGTGGTGCATCTAAATCATCTGCAACACTTGCATTATGACATTCACCCGAAATAATAAAATAATATTTTACTGTCAAAAAGGTTCTGACATGTGCTAGTCTCTTATTATTTGTCATTTGTATAATTCCACTCAATCCACTATGGTGATTGCACCTGCCTTTTTGTATCCGATACTGGTAATAATGTTGTTGGTACAGTGGAAATCCGATACTTGTAATAATGTTGTCGGTACAGTGGAAATATCTCACTGAGCATGACACACAAGGGACAGATTGATAGTGCCCATGTATGTAAGACATTTTACTTTCAACTCCATAAACTAAAAAGTTCTAGTTATAGACCAGAAAGCTTACCTTTTGATTTTGCTGCCAGATTTTGCTCTTTATTTTTTCTCCTGCGGGCCTTGACCCATTTTAATGGCATCTGAAAACGAAAAATAAAAATAAGGATGTGAGGCACATTTTCACGCAATCTTCTCATTACTTAGGTATAAATCCTGGATAAAAATATCACCAGTTGTAGTCCCCGCCATCTTGTTTTATTGTCATCTTTACCGATAAATATTTCTAAGAAAAAAACTAAATTTGAGCTAAGTTTGACCCTACGACCTTCCACTACTTTTTTAGATGAACACAGGTTAACTGCCAATGCATAGTACAGATCTAATTTCGTGTTCGGTTGTGCATTTGAAGCCCATCGATAACAAAAGTCGCCGCCATCTTGTTTTATTGTCATTTTTACCGTTAAATATTCCTAAGAAAAAAAGCTTAAGTTTAGCTAAGTTTGACCCTACGACCTTCTACTACTTTTTTAGATGAACACAGTTTAACTGCCAATGCATAGTACAGATCTAATTTCGTGTTCGGCTGTGCATTTGAAGCCCATCGATAACAAAAGTCGCCGCCATCTTGTGTTATTGTCATTTTTACCGTTAAATATTCCTAAGAAAAAAAGCTAAATTTTAGCTAAGTTTGACCCTACGACCTTCCACTACTTTTTTAGATGGACACAGTTAAACTGCCAACGCATTGTATAGATCCACTTTCGTGTTCGGCTGTGCATTTTAACCCCGGCGATTATGATCAGCACCGCCATTTTGCTTTATTGCCCGAAGTATTGTTTAAATTTTCATAGAAAACTAAGCTACTATAAATTAAATTATCAACCAATAAAACGACAGTGTTATTCAGTCATCAGTAATATAAAAACCAACGTACATAAAGTTAAACTATCCGTGTTAGACCTTAGGTAACAAAGCATTCAAACTCGCTTGTCTGTCGCCATATTGCTAATTTGAATGCAACAACGGATTGAAGGCAAATTTTCACGATAATATCTGCTCCAAAATATTGCATATTTTACACACAAGTGAACCCTGTTAGTTTTCCCTTCTGCACATACATTCTCAGAGAAACTACAAGACTAAAAGAGGTAATTTACCTACCTTGAAATCGCCCACATGCAACAGAGCTCTACCTGCGCACGATCACAACGCGACTGACTACTTCCGCCGTACGAACGTCTTTCCACAGTTAATCGGATTACCCTTTGAAGAATTGCCGAGTGTCCAATCTTTGGTATATTAGATCTTAGTTCCAACCAATCACAATCCCTTTTTATGTACAGACACATATGTGGCTGTACATATAGCCATCACTTGCGTCTGTCGTCACCGTGCACTAACACGATAAGTGGAAAACCATTTTACCCTCTGGCTTGAGACTTACAGAACGGATGAATATTCAAGACAAATTAGCTTGATTGGACCATTTTTACAAAGGTTATACTGTTTTCAGGAAATCCCCATCTTCTGATTCCGAGCTGTCTCCTAACTCTGTTTTTTCACCATTTTTCTGCCTCTGCACATGGTTGGTCTGTCTTTGTACGTGCTTGGTTGTCACTCGTTTTTTGAGTTTTGCATACTTTCTGGAAATGATTCTACTCGCTGCATTTAAAACATTGTTTTTCACTAGCAGGACAGTTATCTCTGTTATGCATTTGTCCTCCATATCTAGAAAACTGTAATCTTGTGCTTGGGTTAGTAGGTTTCTTCACCAGGTGTGGGTATCTTCTTTTCGGTCTGACTCTCTCTCCATCTGAGATTTTTGCCACTTTTAATTCGATCGTTTCTTATGTAGTCAACTTCTTTGTTTATATCTTCTTTCTGACTCACACCTTGGACTCACCTCTCAGGTTCGATCTATCTCCGAGGGGTTTCTCACTAAATTCCTTTCAGCTAAAACGACTTACACCCCCTTTCCATAGATTAGATCGACCTACTTTAGATCGACCTAACTCCCTGGGGGTTCACGCTAAATAGCTGTCAGCCGGGCGGACACGAAAGTTAATTACCCCCTTACAGCTTGTAGTAAGCGGGACGGACATTTAAGTCGGATTATCTGAAAGTAATCTAGTGAGACTCCCCGCGGGGATAGATCGATCTAAAAGCTATGGGAACAGAGCCTTAGATGTCCGACACGCCTACTGAAGCTGCTAAACAATAATTAATTACCCTCTATCTGCTTCAGTAGGTGTGCCAGACATTAGAGCCTCTTCAGCTGAATGCAATTTAGCGAGAAACCCCTCGGTGATAGATCGATCCTGCTAGATGTATCTAGATATGGAAACGGGGTCTATGTTTAAGCATGAAATAAACCCTGTGCTCATATACATTTGAATCGACATTGCATAAACGTAACAGACAAATCAGCCGTTGTCTTACGAGCGCCTAATCCACAAGTGGACCGTAGAAGTCGTTATAGAGGTTATCAGGTTCGTCGGTTAAAAAGAATTCAATATAACCATATGCAAACTCTTCGAACGATATGAAGCCATCTTTGTTGCTGTCCATCACTTCAAAGACGCGTTTGGACTCTTCAACGGGGGCATGTATACTGTAGAAGAAGGACGCGTGTTCTTCTTTTGACAGGCGACCATCGCCATCGACGTCCATGGCGTTAAAATCGACTGCGATAAATCTCTTGTAGCCTTCCGCCCGGACACTGTGCTCGTTGATGACTGAAAGAAGTTTCTGTATATATCCCTCTTCTGATATCTTTTCTGTTTTGTTCCCTTTTAAATCGCTAGACATAAGTGCCCACACGTCAAGACGCTGGTTTAGTAGGCGTTCGGTTTGCTCATCTGAAAGACGAAACGCAAATGGACAAGCGAAACCTTACTGGTATGGTAATTTGTAGAGATGTATATAGAAATGTATAAAGAGATAACGTCTAAACGTTTCACTTTCAATAATTAACGTAAGTTTTTTCTAGAAATTGTAATGTGTTTGAAAAAATTAGATATTGTACTTTTTTGTTATAACCACACTTAAACAATTTCACCATCATATGTTTTTCAAGTTGTGCTGATGACAGACTTACATTAATGCCTATTAGCAACTATTTAATTTTCCCTCTTTTCATTACACGAAATCAAACACTGACATGACCTTAGTTGAAATATGATATCTTAAAGAGACCCTTTTCCCAACTTAGCAAAAAAAAAAGTAATCGTTTTTTACATGGTATATAACCATGAGATGCTGCTGTATAGTCAGATTGTGACAGTTGAGATCGGGAACTATTTGATGCATAGGCCAACACGTGATTTAGTGATATGTAGTGATATGATGGGATGTGGAGATCTTACCATTCTTGTATATTGCATTATGGTCTGCAACACTCACATTACGTAAGGTAATAAAATATTAAGAACTTCCAATCACACTACAACAGTGGAAAAATACCATTTATAGATACCATTTAGATTCAAATATCCCGCTGCACGCCTTCCGGTTTCCACCCAGTCTTCTCCGGTAATGTAGCCATCAGAGTTGGCGTCTAAACCCTTGAATACAGTTCGCATTTTACGTCGCCAGTGCTCGGATCCAGTAACCATAGGGTAATCAACTGGCATCTGGAAAGATTTCAACGATAAAATTAAGTTAACACCATCGTTATCATCCACTATATAATGTGCCTATATAAGTGCAATTTAAGACCAAAACTGGACTGACGCGGTCTTAAGGATTAAGTAAGGAGTCTTAATTTGATCTTAAGACTAAAAACGAACTGAAACTCCAGTGAGTAAGACTATAATTGGTCTGACTTCAATTGAAGTGGTACATTCAGTTGAAACTTGGACTGACTTTCCAGCCAGCCAGGTGAAGATAGCAATCAAGAAGATGGCCATTGTGTGAGTAGCAAAGGGTGGTCTCTGGTCAAGTACGTACGAATTGCCTAATTGCTAAAGGGTGATCAGCGCCAATAACTCAATTCTACCCACCTTTTTAAGACAGAGAGTTTGGTTCGTCAGTCTCTTGGCTGGCTGGAAGAATGGCTCAGAACCTTGAACTAATCTAGGTTGGGAGTTAGTACCCAATTTCAGGGAAGTTTGAACAATCAATCCCCGACTTAGCTGGATAATCCTCACTAATCCACGACTACGTTGGGTGAATTTTGACATGTTGTGCAGCATGAATTGTGCCCCGTCTCCTAAAGTCACCCTTTAAGCTACAGCAACTCCTATACAGGTAAAATATAACCTACTTTCTTACACCCTTTATTCAGTAGAAAAAACGCGTTGACGCGATTCAATAGCAAAAAACGCGTAGTATCATGTTCAGGTCCGTAGCCAGCAATTTCAAAGGGGGGGGGGGGGTTCTTTTTCTGAAAAAGTGGACCTTTTACCATGTAATCCCCATGTACCTAGGTCAAATTTTACCCAGAGTGATAATATGAAAACTATGGATTATATCAAGATAACGACCACAGAATACGTAAAATATCAGTATTTAATGTCATATTTACAACATTTGATATTTGGAAAAAAATCTACTTGCAGCAAGTGCGCTACCACCACCTTGACTATACAATGACAACGAGTCTATATAAAACCCAAATCAAATTGTATAGTATGTGTCTGAATATAAATATATCCAATCCTAATTCTAATGGAAGGACAAATGTGTAAAAATTCTCTCTTATTACCTTAAGCTAACATAAATAAAAGCTGCACGATTGAGCTTAAAACAGACTCTACGATTAGATAGCGCTAGAGCAAGCTGTCCTTAATATAACCTTGATATGTATTTATGTGTAAACAACAACGCCAGACATGTATTTAATATCAACAGTAACAGAATGGGTTCCCATACTTAGATCGATCTAACAGGATCGAACTATCTCCGAGGTCTTTCAGTTAAAGCGGCCTAGATTTCCAGCACGCCTGCTGAAGCTGCTGAACGATAATTAATTACCCCCTAACAACTTCAGTAGGTGTCTCAGACATCAGAATCTCTTCAGCTGAATGCAATTTAGAGAGAATCCTCTCGAAGATGGGTCGATCCTGCGAGATGGATATAGATATGGGAACGGGGTATTTGTTTAAGCATGAAATAAACGTTGTGCTAATATACACTTAAATCGGCGGTGCATAAACGTAACAGACAAGCTAGCCGCTGTCTTACGAGCGCCTAATCCACAAGTGGGCCGTGGTACGCGTTATAGACATTATCAGTCTCTTCAGTTAAAAAGAATTCGTTATAACCATGTGCAAACTCTTCGAACGATATGAAGCCATCTTTGTCGGCGTCCATCACTTCAAAGACGTGCTTGGACTCTTCAACGGGAGCGCGTATGCTGTAGAAGAAAGACGCGTGTTCTTCCTTTGATACACGACCATCGCCATCGACGTCCATGGCGTTAAAATCGACGGCGATAAATCTCTTGTAGCCCTCCTCCCGGATGCTTTTCTCGTTGATAACTGACAAAAGTTTCTGTATATATTCCTCCTCCGATATCTTATCTGTTTTGTTCCCTTTTAAATCGATAGACATGAGTCCCCACATGTCAAGACGCTGCTTTAATAAGCGCTCGGTTTGCTCATCTGAAAGACATCAAGTAGATGGGCAAGCGAAACCTTACTGGTAATTTACAGAGATGTATATATAGAAATGTATAAAGAGATTACGCTTAAACGTTTCACTTTGACTCTCTAGTTAACGTAAGTTTCTCTAGAAATCGTAGTGTGTTATAACCATATCTCGACAAATTCACCATCTTGTGTTTTTCGCGTTGTGCTGATAAATCCCCCTTTAAACTGGGCGGCGTCCTTTCTGCGACCATGAAAATTGCATTGCTGTGGTCGTAAAAAGGGGCTTTAGTTGCAGAATGAATGTTCAATTATTGACTAGTTGTCGGCAGGTAAATCATTATTGTTTTTTACTCTCAAACAGGGCCGTTGTACGGGACGCAGAAAGGACGCCGTCCAGTGTAAAAGGCCTTAACAGACACATCAGTGCATATTAGCAGCTATTTAATTTCCCCTCTTCTAACAGGAAGTCAAACACTGACACAGTTAAAACGTGAAATATACAATTAAAACATCTTTAAGTGACGTTATCTCCCAAGTTAGACAAAAAAGATTTTACATGGCGCTACAGGTATATTACCATGAGATGCTACTGTACAGTCAGATTGTGACAGTTGAGACAGGGAACTAACTGTGCCCAAGTCCCCTTCACACTGGACATCGTCCATTAGTACGACCCCGTTTTAGATTAAAAAATACTTTACGTGCCGACAACTCGTTGATCTTTGAGCATTCATTCTGCAACCAAAGCAATGCGTGTACCTCCTTTCTATGACTACAGCAATGCCAGTTTCATGGTTGAACAAAGGACGCAGAAATGACGCCGTCCAGTGTCAAGGAGGCCAGCACGTGGTTTAGGGCAGTAGGCCTATACTTCTGTACTGATATGATGGGATTTGGAAAGCTCACCGTTCTTGTACATTACATTATCTTCTGCAACTCTCTCGTTACGTACAGTAATAAAATGTTAAGAACTTCCAAACAAGCTACATCAGGGAAAACTACCATTTATAGTTACCATTTAGATTCAAATATCCCGCTGCACGCCTTCCGTTTTCCATCCAGTCTTCTTTGGTTACGTACCCATCAGAGTTGGCGTCTAAACCCTTGAATACAGTTCGTATTTTACGTCGCCAGTGCTCGGATCCAGTAACCATAGGGTAATCAACTGGCATCTGCAAAAATTTGTAACTGATTTAAACGATAAATTAAGTCAACATTATTGGTATTACTATAATATTCTTCGGGTATGCCTTAGAAGCCAAACAGATTTAAAGGAATTTGAATTTGCAATTCAGCGAAAGTGTTTGTTATTTCTATTACTCCTTTATTATTATTATTATTATTATTATTATTATATGTGATTGATCAGTTCTATTAAGACGTGAGTTCTACCCACCTTTTGAAGACGCACTGTTTGGCTCGACAGTCTCCGGGCTGGCTGTAAGAATCGCCCAGAACCGTGGACCATTCCAGGTTGGCAGTTAGTCCCCAATTTTAGGTAAGGTTGAGCAAGTCTTGCTAATCCCCGGTTTAATTGGATAATCCTCACTAATCCACAACTGCGTTGGGTGAGTTTCGACATGTTGTGCAGCATGGATTGTACCCTAGTGTAGAAGATATTTTCTGATGGCTTATAGGGCTCACTTCTACATGTATGTAAGGCCGCATTCAAAACCACTTGATCCGCGGACTAACAGATTCTCCGATAAAATATGGCCGATCCGCTGGAAAGCTTGCCGCATACACACACTGGACAAAATAAGTGTCATCCCTACTGAACCAATACTTTGGGGGAGATAAATGACTGTGGAATGATATGCTCCTGGTATCATTTAATTAACATCAAATTTCACAAACAAGATCAACGATACAATCCCATCGTACAGCGGTTTTGTACTCATTAGTCACATTACTGTATAAGTAGACCAGGCATTATAACTTTGATTACTCTGATTCAGGGGGTGACACTTCTGTTGTCCAGTGTGGGTAGTTCCCCAAAAGACACTGAATAGATTCTCCGCGGTAAGCTTCCAAATGGGTTGGCCATATTTGATCCACAGATCTGTTAGTCCTTGGATCAACTTTGGTTTTGAATGCGCTCTTAGTGTGCTTAGTCCAAATGTCACCATCAATTTCAAGTCAGATTACCATCAGAATGGATATACACTGACTTGTTGGCCTGGTGACCACTCAACCGTTATTGGTATCCTCTATTTACATCTGCGTTTGAAATACACTGTAGTAATTATGGGATAACCGCAGAAAAAAATAACATTTCAACAATTGAGGTATTTTGTGGTGGGGTTGACGGTGGCGATAACAGGCCATAACAGGAAGATTACAGAAAACTAATTTAGAGAGACAGAAAACTAATTAATTATTGCAGAAAACTAATTAATTGTGATAACTATTCCTCTATATACAGACTTGACATTTAATATGGAATATTTCATTTTTAAAGGTATACCTAGGTAAAAATGCGTTCTTTTTTCAAAAATTTAAGATTTTATATACGACATCTGACTAGAGAAGTGTGAAGTCAGGTGTGTCGCTGCCAATTAACTGCTTACCAAGTCTGTTGCACTGCTGCCTTGTGTAATATGCCTTAATTTAATTGGGCAGTGCTCCTTTGGGCTAGTCAAAGCTTGGCTTTGGCGAAGCATGGTTCTGTCAAAAAAGTATCCATATGTCGGCAACTACTGCATAGAAGAATTTGAAATTTTGCATGCAAGCGGTCGGTTTTGCAGTGCGTAAAATGAGTTAAGCAGCGTTTTACATAAATGTTAAGCTGTGCCAGAATGGCGCGAAAAACACAGACATTGCCAGACAGATTATTGTGTCAAACGGAACGGTCTACACAGTTTTATAGAGTTATGCCCGGTTTGAGACACTACGCAGAGACCAAGCCCAATGCATCGACGTCTTACAACCAAGGTATAGAACTCACTGTCCTTCAGGATTTACTGCTGCAATTGAACCAAAACCACCCAGTCCGTTTTGAATGAGGGACAAATTGTCACCAAAACGTGTTTTTCAAGGCCCTTAGCGAACACCAAACTGATATCAGCAGGTTAGGATTCCAGACGTCCTCTGAGGAAGCCACCGTAAACAGCAAAGTAGCCTAGTCTATTTCTCTCATGAATTGGGGGGCCATGACAGTTTTTGGGTAAAACAATGAAACCGCGTGGCTTTCTTTATTGAGGTCAGATTTAACCTTTACCGCTAAACTGGTCAAAACAGAGTTTACAGACATCCTGAAGAGGCCTACGACGAAGCGTGTGCCACTTCTTAAGTGACTAGGGTCATTGACAGTGTCGGTATTTGGAGTGGATACCACATTGGTGCCAAAACACCAATGGTAGTCATCGATGAAATCCTGAACCAGATCAAATAAAGGAATAATCTGGGAACCACTTGACTATTATTTGATAGGGGGCACCTTAGGAACAATTTTAGGTTGCAGGTTGAGGTTGCCGGTTCAAACAGAGCACTTTTAATAGCAGATAACTTACAGAACCAAGGGAATGAGTAGCTACCTTGGTCATCAAAATCGCCATATTTGAACCACATAGACAATATGTGGGTAGGTCATTACTCGACGAATCAACGGCTTGCATGTCCTACATCAAAACAGAGCCAAATTGGACAAGTTTTAACCGTATTCTGAAATTTTATTCCAGATTAAACTCTAAAAAGCCTATCATAAGAAATGCCTTGCGGCTTGAAAGCTCTGGTAGCAGCAAAATGAGGTCAAGCGTAACAGCGACTGTTGCTGTGACTAGACACTGACATGGGGGCCTTTGTGGGGCGTGTAACTCTTTTAAAGACAATAATTAGGAAAATATGGCGATCCAAAATATCGCTAGCTTTCAATGGTTGTCGTATGGCCTAAAATAGGCAATGTATTTTTGTTTGCTTCACTGACAAATACAATTAATGAACTGATGTCACAATGACATCGAAGAGATTATCAAAAGTTATTAAAACACGATTTTAATCCTTATTTTCATTTATCAGTTAGCAAAATAGGAAAAAAACTGATGAATTATGTTTTGGAAAAAATATTCCATATTAAATGTCAAGTCTGTATTTACTGACGCGCATATCTTTGTCAACAATTAAGCGTCAGAGAATTATATTTTCTTCTGAGCGAAATGCTTGTTTTAAATTATTTGTATAAATCTGGTTCATATTCTCTATTCCTCAACTTCCAAATAAATAATTTTCTCACCAAAAACGTCATCCCGCGTCGGAGGCAGACACTCTGACCTCAAGGAAATACGGTATTCATTTGGTAATCATATTGTGCGTTCATAATACGCACGAAATCCCACGTTTTCTCCAACTTTTCGGCCGTAGACCAGACGTAGAAGGTATGTTGGGACCCATGCTTTAGATAGTGAACATACCTTGACAAACCTTGACATAGGACCTACCCCTACATTGTATAGGCTACTCTTACGATATTCAAGAGGAAGTTGTGTGGTGTAAACACGGTATCAATACGCTGTTTCTACGCTGCTCATTCGTTCTTGATCATACGCCTGAGAAGAGTGATTTCAAACGCTCAGAGTTGTCCGTTAATTTCATATGCTAGACTCATACGTACCTCTTTTAAGCTAGGTGTGACCATGGAAGAAAAACTGGAAATGGATCGCGTGGTGGTCTATTGTCTGCTGTGTGTCAAGAGGAGGGCAAAGGGTCGTGTGACAGGCCAAAGTCACAGGTGGTGACCCGTGGAAATACACAGAGCACTCCGTTCTCTCGCGAAAAAAAAAACGGTGTTACGGAAATGAGTGAGGGTCTGTGTAACAGAGAGTCCGCGCGCCATTTAGTTATAATGGTTAGGGTTAGCCTTACTTGAATGTTCAAAATCCAGGGCAGCTCGGCTTACCTGTACAAAAATGAATGGGAAACGAACTCTCTGTCATGGAGGACTCTCTGTTACGTTATACCAGATTCAAAACGGAACATTACCACATTTTAGTTGGTAACAACTTAGATGCGTATATGTTAAAAAGTTATTATTATTATTATTATTATTATTATTATTCTGGAGAAATTGAATACGCTTTGGACATTGGCGACTTTTTCCCAGAGGAAGTGTCAACGTTTCGATAATGAGCCAGTGCAAGTGCCATGATGCAAAAGTGAACCTAGGTCAGCCGTTACACAGTTTTTTTTTTTTTTTTTTTTGGATACATTCGTGCACCTTTTTTCAGACTACGAGTAGTTTCCGTGAAATAGCAGATGTCAGTTCATCCATTTACCATTTAGAATATTGAAAGCATGCTAATGAAAGTTGGCATAAATATGAACCAAAAACACGAATAAAACATCTCGTTGGTTTATCAAGACTACAACTTCACAATGAAAACCACACACAGTGTATCACGTTTGATATATTTAAGATCATACTGGTAGTTTGTTTCTCTTCTCTGAAAGAGTTCCGATACTGCAGGTGCAAAGCCTTTTGCAACTTTTTTATATTTCTGTAGCTAGTATCCTAACCCTACTCATGTGCACAGAATTTAGAAGATCATGGTAAGAACCGGCGTAGTCATTGTGAACAAAACGAAGGTCCCTTTCCTGGATTTTTCCTAATTTTTGGTATCGATTTCCACACAAATTCCCACACAAGTGGGCAGTATTTAAGATTTGACAAGGCAAATTGTCTAAATGTGCAAAGTCTACGTGAAGAGTCAAGATATGATAGGTCTTCTTACTACATTTAACTGATTGCGACAGTTGTGACAGCGCCTTTATCTCAATGGCTGTGCATGCTCGTGCTTTAAGCTATCATAATTTATATACAGATGAACATAACCTATTTTCTTCCACTTTTTATTCAAAAGAAAACGCACAATCGCATCATCTCTGTTTTAATGTAAAAAAAACGCATTGACCGTATTATCATGTGTATAAGTTACGGTAAGTCATAATAAGCCATGGGTGGATCATATATTTTAATGGCACTGAATAGACATCATATTACATTACGTTGGGGCTATAACCGCGACAGATATTCCTAACACCTTGCGATGTTAAACATGGCTGCCCGAGGCTTGACAACCCAACCACTGCGTTTTAAAAAAGTAAGTTAAAGTAAAGGAGAGATGGGGTATGCTGCATTTTAAAAAATTTAATGTAATTCATGGATGAACAGGAATCTCTTACAAAAATGAACAGTTTTTTTTAATAATGTTTCATTTTGTTTTATTCATTTTATCATTAATTTCATGTGGAGGTGTGGCAGAAAATGATCAAAAGTGTCAATATTCAGTGCAGTTGGGTAAATACTCTTTGGACTAGCAACTGTAAGGAAATGTCCGCACGCGTCAATATAAGTATACACAAAGTACCACAATTCAGCTTGTCATAAATTACTTTATAATGATTCTGGATCGTTGTTCATTGAATTATCTAGATGCCGGCGGACTACCCACTTGTGACTGGCTCGGAACACTGGAGAAGAAAAGTCCGCACCGTATTCAAGTGCTTAGATTCCAACGCAGATGGCTACATCACTAGAGAAGACTGGGTGATCGGGGTCCACCGTTTCGTCCAGTATTTGAGCATTGATGGTAATTTTCTTAAAAAACACGCTCGAATAAATAACATCGTTTTCAAGGTTTATTAATTAATCATCTTACTTCCTCGCACAAATCATACAGTTTTAATTATATTCCACTCATTTAATACTTGCGTATTATTATTATGTAAATCCATTAGTTTATTACGCAGATTATTTTATATGTGCTGAATCAACGAATTAGGGATATAAAGCGAATTAGAAGCGGAAGAAGCCCCCCCCCCCTCTCAATCTCTCTCAGCAACCATATAAATAAGGTGTGCATAAAAGTTTATGATACCAAATAAATAAATAAATAAATGACATCTAAAACAGAGATAAATTAATTCAAATCACGATCTTCGTAAGCAAGCGACGTAAACCGTGCATGTACATGCAGGCCTACATAAATAACGCTCCTCGCTTCTTTCAGATGAGAAAGCCGAACGTATTCTAAACGAGCGCCTCGCAGTCTGGAAATCACTCGTCAAAGACTCAGAAGACGACACAACGGCCAAGATTTCAGTACAGGAATACGTGCAGCATAGTTTATCGTTCGTCAACTGGGTCAACTACCGACAGGAGTTGCAAGTAAAACTCATCTCGACCACCTTCAATGGGATGGACGTCGACGGCGATGGCTTGATTTCCAAGGAAGAACACGCCGCTTTCTTCTACGGTATCCACGTCCCCGTTGAGCACTCGAAGGACGTCTTTAATGTGATGGACGCGGATAAGGACGGTTTTATATCCCTTGCAGAGTATGCAGAGGCGCATATGGAGTTCTGGTTGACCGACGATCCCGATAATAAATATAATGAATTTTTTGGACCATTGGTCGACTAGGTACTTTTACTTTTAAAAAAGAAATGCATCGAAGTAATTTAAGCGAGTTGCGTTGATTTGGGGATTGGTGATGGACATTTTCAAAAGCAGGATAAAATAAGCATTATCTCCATGACCAGGATGTTTTGAGAATGAAACAGAGCATTTCAGAAAGAAAAACTGGGAACATTTACTGGAAAACTGACATCAAGGTAGATGTATAGCGCTCACTGAACGAATGGGTTTTCTGATAAATCCAACAGTGTGATAGATCACGTAATGATAAAACCCTGGACTTACAAGCTGTACAAAATAATAACGCAACGATTCGTCGTTGCGAATCGATACCATCGTTCTTGAGTCAAATCTTTTTCTACTTGAAACGCGCAATGTTTGCCGTCTTACGATCCACCATCCCTCATACTTTATTATCAGAAGTAAGACTCTCGCGATGACATGTTTCCTGGGACCTTCAGCATCAGAAGCCAAAATGGTGGAGATACTTTAAGCCTGAGTCACACTGCGCTTGCAACCTTTTGGCAACCATTTTGCAACCACAAAATCTGGCAGTCGCATGTGATCACTTTGCGAGCTTATAAAGAAGCTATGGACAATTCTGATCGGCAAGCACTCGCAAACCGGTTGCAAAAAGGTTGCAGTATGGTATCTGCAATCTCTTATAGACTGTCTTCAAGCTATAAGTTACCAGTCGCACACCAGTAAAAAAACCTATCAGCAACCACTTGGTGATTGAAAACCGGTTGCAGGACTGTAGCAATCGCTTGTCAACTGGTAGCAGCCAGTTGACAAGGTCGCACAGAATATATATGTTGCAAACTTGTGACGGTAGCTGCTTTCTCATAAATTCCCCTCTCAGAAGACAAAAAAAAAAAAATAGTCTGGTAAAATGGCTTATTTTCAAATAGATTGGACTGCTATATCAATGGCTTTGACTACCTAAGAAGTAAAAAATAAAATAAAATAAATTGGAAGCACTGTGTGAGACCGTGGATTGCAAGACGCCCTTTGTTAGACTATTACAAACATTATTTGTTGAACTTGGACTTGGAATTCAGGAAGACTTCATTTCCCTCCTAAAATAGTCTAGACTAGGTTTCTGAAAAAATCACTGGTATTCCCCTCTTGGAATTAGAATTTTTACTAATTGATTAATAGATCTTAACCGTTAGAAATGACACTGTTTGCCCTCCAAAACACTCCAAGGGTTCGCATCCGAGGCCTGTCAGTCCTGAAAAGTCTGACCACCCTCCAAAAAATCCTGGATCCGCCCCTGTATCACGTTTGATTTATTTAAGATCGTAGTTTGATTCTCTTCTCTGAAAGAGTTCCGATACTGCAGGTGCAAAGCATTTTGCAACTTTATATATTTCTGTAACTAGTACCCTAAGCCTACGAATCTGTAAAATACTTTAGCCTGTCAAATTTAGAAGGTCATGGTAAGGACTGGCGTACTAGTAGGCATTGTATACAAACCGAAGGTCCCTTTCCTGGATTTCTCCTAATTTTTGGTATCGATTTCTACACAAATTCCCACACAAGTGGGCAGTATTTAAAATTTGACAAGGTAAATTGTATGAATATGCAAAATTTGCTTGAAAAGCCCAGATATGATGAGTATTCTTAATACATTAAATTTATTGCGACAGTTGTGACGGCGCCTTTATCTCAATGGCTGTGCATGCTGGTGCTTTAAGCTGTCATAACTTATACACAGGTGAACATAACCTACTTTTTTTACACTCTTTATTCAAAAGTAAACGCACGATCGCATTATCTCTTTTTTGAGAGTAAAAAATAACGCATTGACAGTATTGTCATGTGTATAAGTAATGGAGAGGTCCTACCTTTTCATCGTAGGTCATAGGTGGAACGCATTTTTAGCTGCACTGAGTAGACATTACATTACATTATGTTGAGCGTTATAACCACGACAGATATTCCTACCACCTTCCGGTATTAAACATGGCTGCGCCATTGAAAGTTGCTGGTACATGTACTCGAGGATTAGCTAAGTACATACCGGTTTATATACATTCAAGCCGGGGATTAGCAAGAATTATCCAACCAAGGCGGGGATTAATAAGGATTAAGACATCCTGGAGACCTCGGATTACTTTTCGACCATGTTTGATTGCAGGTTTCCCCACATCGCGTAGACCTGCCCGAGGCTTGACAACCCAACCACTGAGTTTTAAAAAAGTAAGTTAAATGAGAGGTGGGGCATGCTGCATTTTACAAAACTAAACATAATGCATGAATGTATATCTCTTACAAAAATGGAGAAGGTTTTTTATCTTTAATTTTTTGTGTGGAGGAAAATGATCAAAAGTGTCAATATCCAATGCAGTTGGGTAAATACACTCTGGACTGGCTACGATAAGGACACAGACATTGCCAGACAGATTATTGTGTCAAACGGAACGGTCTACACAGTTTTATAGAGTTATGCCCGGTTTGAGACACTACGCAGAGACCAAGCCCAATGCATCGACGTCTTACAACCAAGGTATAGAACTCACTGTCCTTCAGGATTTACTGCTGCAATTGAACCAAAACCACCCAGTCCGTTTTGAATGAGGGACAAATTGTCACCAAAACGTGTTTTTCAAGGCCCTTAGCGAACACCAAACTGATATCAGCAGGTTAGGATTCCAGACGTCCTCTGAGGAAGCCACCGTAAACAGCAAAGTAGCCTAGTCTATTTCTCTCATGAATTGGGGGGCCATGACAGTTTTTGGGTAAAACAATGAAACCGCGTGGCTTTCTTTATTGAGGTCAGATTTAACCTTTACCGCTAAACTGGTCAAAACAGAGTTTACAGACATCCTGAAGAGGCCTACGACGAAGCGTGTGCCACTTCTTAAGTGACTAGGGTCATTGACAGTGTCGGTATTTGGAGTGGATACCACATTGGTGCCAAAACACCAATGGTAGTCATCGATGAAATCCTGAACCAGATCAAATAAAGGAATAATCTGGGAACCACTTGACTATTATTTGATAGGGGGCACCTTAGGAACAATTTTAGGTTGCAGGTTGAGGTTGCCGGTTCAAACAGAGCACTTTTAATAGCAGATAACTTACAGAACCAAGGGAATGAGTAGCTACCTTGGTCATCAAAATCGCCATATTTGAACCACATAGACAATATGTGGGTAGGTCATTACTCGACGAATCAACGGCTTGCATGTCCTACATCAAAACAGAGCCAAATTGGACAAGTTTTAACCGTATTCTGAAATTTTATTCCAGATTAAACTCTAAAAAGCCTATCATAAGAAATGCCTTGCGGCTTGAAAGCTCTGGTAGCAGCAAAATGAGGTCAAGCGTAACAGCGACTGTTGCTGTGACTAGACACTGACATGGGGGCCTTTGTGGGGCGTGTAACTCTTTTAAAGACAATAATTAGGAAAATATGGCGATCCAAAATATCGCTAGCTTTCAATGGTTGTCGTATGGCCTAAAATAGGCAATGTATTTTTGTTTGCTTCACTGACAAATACAATTAATGAACTGATGTCACAATGACATCGAAGAGATTATCAAAAGTTATTAAAACACGATTTTAATCCTTATTTTCATTTATCAGTTAGCAAAATAGGAAAAAAACTGATGAATTATGTTTTGGAAAAAATATTCCATATTAAATGTCAAGTCTGTATTTACTGACGCGCATATCTTTGTCAACAATTAAGCGTCAGAGAATTATATTTTCTTCTGAGCGAAATGCTTGTTTTAAATTATTTGTATAAATCTGGTTCATATTCTCTATTCCTCAACTTCCAAATAAATAATTTTCTCACCAAAAACGTCATCCCGCGTCGGAGGCAGACACTCTGACCTCAAGGAAATACGGTATTCATTTGGTAATCATATTGTGCGTTCATAATACGCACGAAATCCCACGTTTTCTCCAACTTTTCGGCCGTAGACCAGACGTAGAAGGTATGTTGGGACCCATGCTTTAGATAGTGAACATACCTTGACAAACCTTGACATAGGACCTACCCCTACATTGTATAGGCTACTCTTACGATATTCAAGAGGAAGTTGTGTGGTGTAAACACGGTATCAATACGCTGTTTCTACGCTGCTCATTCGTTCTTGATCATACGCCTGAGAAGAGTGATTTCAAACGCTCAGAGTTGTCCGTTAATTTCATATGCTAGACTCATACGTACCTCTTTTAAGCTAGGTGTGACCATGGAAGAAAAACTGGAAATGGATCGCGTGGTGGTCTATTGTCTGCTGTGTGTCAAGAGGAGGGCAAAGGGTCGTGTGACAGGCCAAAGTCACAGGTGGTGACCCGTGGAAATACACAGAGCACTCCGTTCTCTCGCGAAAAAAAAAACGGTGTTACGGAAATGAGTGAGGGTCTGTGTAACAGAGAGTCCGCGCGCCATTTAGTTATAATGGTTAGGGTTAGCCTTACTTGAATGTTCAAAATCCAGGGCAGCTCGGCTTACCTGTACAAAAATGAATGGGAAACGAACTCTCTGTCATGGAGGACTCTCTGTTACGTTATACCAGATTCAAAACGGAACATTACCACATTTTAGTTGGTAACAACTTAGATGCGTATATGTTAAAAAGTTATTATTATTATTATTATTATTATTATTATTCTGGAGAAATTGAATACGCTTTGGACATTGGCGACTTTTTCCCAGAGGAAGTGTCAACGTTTCGATAATGAGCCAGTGCAAGTGCCATGATGCAAAAGTGAACCTAGGTCAGCCGTTACACAGTTTTTTTTTTTTTTTTTTTTGGATACATTCGTGCACCTTTTTTCAGACTACGAGTAGTTTCCGTGAAATAGCAGATGTCAGTTCATCCATTTACCATTTAGAATATTGAAAGCATGCTAATGAAAGTTGGCATAAATATGAACCAAAAACACGAATAAAACATCTCGTTGGTTTATCAAGACTACAACTTCACAATGAAAACCACACACAGTGTATCACGTTTGATATATTTAAGATCATACTGGTAGTTTGTTTCTCTTCTCTGAAAGAGTTCCGATACTGCAGGTGCAAAGCCTTTTGCAACTTTTTTATATTTCTGTAGCTAGTATCCTAACCCTACTCATGTGCACAGAATTTAGAAGATCATGGTAAGAACCGGCGTAGTCATTGTGAACAAAACGAAGGTCCCTTTCCTGGATTTTTCCTAATTTTTGGTATCGATTTCCACACAAATTCCCACACAAGTGGGCAGTATTTAAGATTTGACAAGGCAAATTGTCTAAATGTGCAAAGTCTACGTGAAGAGTCAAGATATGATAGGTCTTCTTACTACATTTCACTGATTGCGACAGTTGTGACAGCGCCTTTATCTCAATGGCTGTGCATGCTCGTGCTTTAAGCTATCATAATTTATATACAGATGAACATAACCTATTTTCTTCCACTTTTTATTCAAAAGAAAACGCACAATCGCATCATCTCTGTTTTAATGTAAAAAAAACGCATTGACCGTATTATCATGTGTATAAGTTACGGTAAGTCATAATAAGCCATGGGTGGATCATATATTTTAATGGCACTGAATAGACATCATATTACATTACGTTGGGGCTATAACCGCGACAGATATTCCTAACACCTTGCGATGTTAAACATGGCTGCCCGAGGCTTGACAACCCAACCACTGCGTTTTAAAAAAGTAAGTTAAAGTAAAGGAGAGATGGGGTATGCTGCATTTTAAAAAATTTAATGTAATTCATGGATGAACAGGAATCTCTTACAAAAATGAACAGTTTTTTTTAATAATGTTTCATTTTGTTTTATTCATTTTATCATTAATTTCATGTGGAGGTGTGGCAGAAAATGATCAAAAGTGTCAATATTCAGTGCAGTTGGGTAAATACTCTTTGGACTAGCAACTGTAAGGAAATGTCCGCACGCGTCAATATAAGTATACACAAAGTACCACAATTCAGCTTGTCATAAATTACTTTATAATGATTCTGGATCGTTGTTCATTGAATTATCTAGATGCCGGCGGACTACCCACTTGTGACTGGCTCGGAACACTGGAGAAGAAAAGTCCGCACCGTATTCAAGTGCTTAGATTCCAACGCAGATGGCTACATCACTAGAGAAGACTGGGTGATCGGGGTCCACCGTTTCGTCCAGTATTTGAGCATTGATGGTAATTTTCTTAAAAAACACGCTCGAATAAATAACATCGTTTTCAAGGTTTATTAATTAATCATCTTACTTCCTCGCACAAATCATACAGTTTTAATTATATTCCACTCATTTAATACTTGCGTATTATTATTATGTAAATCCATTAGTTTATTACGCAGATTATTTTATATGTGCTGAATCAACGAATTAGGGATATAAAGCGAATTAGAAGCGGAAGAAGCCCCCCCCCCTCTCAATCTCTCTCAGCAACCATATAAATAAGGTGTGCATAAAAGTTTATGATACCAAATAAATAAATAAATAAATGACATCTAAAACAGAGATAAATTAATTCAAATCACGATCTTCGTAAGCAAGCGACGTAAACCGTGCATGTACATGCAGGCCTACATAAATAACGCTCCTCGCTTCTTTCAGATGAGAAAGCCGAACGTATTCTAAACGAGCGCCTCGCAGTCTGGAAATCACTCGTCAAAGACTCAGAAGACGACACAACGGCCAAGATTTCAGTACAGGAATACGTGCAGCATAGTTTATCGTTCGTCAACTGGGTCAACTACCGACAGGAGTTGCAAGTAAAACTCATCTCGACCACCTTCAATGGGATGGACGTCGACGGCGATGGCTTGATTTCCAAGGAAGAACACGCCGCTTTCTTCTACGGTATCCACGTCCCCGTTGAGCACTCGAAGGACGTCTTTAATGTGATGGACGCGGATAAGGACGGTTTTATATCCCTTGCAGAGTATGCAGAGGCGCATATGGAGTTCTGGTTGACCGACGATCCCGATAATAAATATAATGAATTTTTTGGACCATTGGTCGACTAGGTACTTTTACTTTTAAAAAAGAAATGCATCGAAGTAATTTAAGCGAGTTGCGTTGATTTGGGGATTGGTGATGGACATTTTCAAAAGCAGGATAAAATAAGCATTATCTCCATGACCAGGATGTTTTGAGAATGAAACAGAGCATTTCAGAAAGAAAAACTGGGAACATTTACTGGAAAACTGACATCAAGGTAGATGTATAGCGCTCACTGAACGAATGGGTTTTCTGATAAATCCAACAGTGTGATAGATCACGTAATGATAAAACCCTGGACTTACAAGCTGTACAAAATAATAACGCAACGATTCGTCGTTGCGAATCGATACCATCGTTCTTGAGTCAAATCTTTTTCTACTTGAAACGCGCAATGTTTGCCGTCTTACGATCCACCATCCCTCATACTTTATTATCAGAAGTAAGACTCTCGCGATGACATGTTTCCTGGGACCTTCAGCATCAGAAGCCAAAATGGTGGAGATACTTTAAGCCTGAGTCACACTGCGCTTGCAACCTTTTGGCAACCATTTTGCAACCACAAAATCTGGCAGTCGCATGTGATCACTTTGCGAGCTTATAAAGAAGCTATGGACAATTCTGATCGGCAAGCACTCGCAAACCGGTTGCAAAAAGGTTGCAGTATGGTATCTGCAATCTCTTATAGACTGTCTTCAAGCTATAAGTTACCAGTCGCACACCAGTAAAAAAACCTATCAGCAACCACTTGGTGATTGAAAACCGGTTGCAGGACTGTAGCAATCGCTTGTCAACTGGTAGCAGCCAGTTGACAAGGTCGCACAGAATATATATGTTGCAAACTTGTGACGGTAGCTGCTTTCTCATAAATTCCCCTCTCAGAAGACAAAAAAAAAAAAATAGTCTGGTAAAATGGCTTATTTTCAAATAGATTGGACTGCTATATCAATGGCTTTGACTACCTAAGAAGTAAAAAATAAAATAAAATAAATTGGAAGCACTGTGTGAGACCGTGGATTGCAAGACGCCCTTTGTTAGACTATTACAAACATTATTTGTTGAACTTGGACTTGGAATTCAGGAAGACTTCATTTCCCTCCTAAAATAGTCTAGACTAGGTTTCTGAAAAAATCACTGGTATTCCCCTCTTGGAATTAGAATTTTTACTAATTGATTAATAGATCTTAACCGTTAGAAATGACACTGTTTGCCCTCCAAAACACTCCAAGGGTTCGCATCCGAGGCCTGTCAGTCCTGAAAAGTCTGACCACCCTCCAAAAAATCCTGGATCCGCCCCTGTATCACGTTTGATTTATTTAAGATCGTAGTTTGATTCTCTTCTCTGAAAGAGTTCCGATACTGCAGGTGCAAAGCATTTTGCAACTTTATATATTTCTGTAACTAGTACCCTAAGCCTACGAATCTGTAAAATACTTTAGCCTGTCAAATTTAGAAGGTCATGGTAAGGACTGGCGTACTAGTAGGCATTGTATACAAACCGAAGGTCCCTTTCCTGGATTTCTCCTAATTTTTGGTATCGATTTCTACACAAATTCCCACACAAGTGGGCAGTATTTAAAATTTGACAAGGTAAATTGTATGAATATGCAAAATTTGCTTGAAAAGCCCAGATATGATGAGTATTCTTAATACATTAAATTTATTGCGACAGTTGTGACGGCGCCTTTATCTCAATGGCTGTGCATGCTGTTGCTTTAAGCTGTCATAACTTATACACAGGTGAACATAACCTACTTTTTTTACACTCTTTATTCAAAAGAAAACGCACGATCGCATTATCTCTTTTTTGAGAGTAAAAAATAACGCATTGACAGTATTGTCATGTGTATAAGTAATGGAGAGGTCCTACCTTTTCATCGTAGGTCATAGGTGGAACGCATTTTTAGCTGCACTGAGTAGACATTACATTACATTATGTTGAGCGTTATAACCACGACAGATATTCCTACCACCTTCCGGTATTAAACATGGCTGCGCCATTGAAAGTTGCTGGTACATGTACTCGAGGATTAGCTAAGTACATACCGGTTTATATACATTCAAGCCGGGGATTAGCAAGAATTATCCAACCAAGGCGGGGATTAATAAGGATTAAGACATCCTGGAGACCTCGGATTACTTTTCGACCATGTTTGATTGCAGGTTTCCCCACATCGTGTAGACCTGCCCGAGGCTTGACAACCCAACCACTGAGTTTTAAAAAAGTAAGTTAAATGAGAGATGGGGCATGCTGCATTTTACAAAACTAAACATAATACATGAATGTAATACATATCTCTTACAAAAATGGAGAAGGTTTTTTATCTTTAATTTTTTGTGAGGGTGTGGAGGAAAATGATCAAAAGTGTCAATATCCAATGCAGTTGGGTAAATGCACTCTGGACTGGCGACGATAAGGACATTTCCGCACGCGTTTATATACATATACATGTATATATAGAGAGTACAACAATTCAGCTTTTTATGCCTTATTTGTTCAATGATTCTGGATCTTGTTCATTGAAATATCTACCGTGTAGATGCCGGCGGACTACCCGCTTGTGACTGGCTCGGAACACTGGAGAAGAAAAGTTCGCACCGTATTCAAGTGCTTAGATTCGAACTCAGATGGCTGCATCACTAGAGAAGACTGGGTGATTGGGGTCCGCCGTGTTGTCCAGTATTTGGATATTGATGGTAATTTTCTTAAAAAACGCGCTTAAATAAATCACACCGTTTTCAATGTTTATTAATTATCCCCCTTCCTCGCATTAATTTTAAAGTTTTTATTATATTCCACTCATTTTATACTTGCGTATAATTAGGTAAATCCGTAAGGACTAAGTACTCACTTTCCCCATTATGAAACAAAATGGTGAATTCTGCCCCCCCCCCCCCTTTCAAAAGAAACTGTTTTTGGTGCTACAGTTTATTCATTATTTAACCATCTGTGTATTGCCTCCTCAGCGAAATTTTGAAAGCAAACCCCTTAGGACCTAACCCCTCTACCTAACTTCTCACCATCTTTGAACAGATAATGACATCTAAAAACGGCAAGCTAGGTGAAATAAGATGAAAAGGATGACCACGCAGACTATTTGAAATACATCAAATCATCGAATTCGTAATAAAGCGAGTCGGAAGATCAGAACTTCTCTCTCTCTTCTCTCTCTCAATGACCATAGATTTACATGTTTGATACGAAAAAACAAGCAAATAAATGAAATAAATAAATAAATAATACAAAACGCAATCTTTGTAAGCAAGAGACTTAGACCCCATTTCCAGAGATTAGATCGATCTACTTTAGATCGACCTAACTCCCTGGGGGTTCACGCTAAATAGCTGTCAGCCGAGCGGACACGAAAGTTAATTACCCCTTACAGCTTGCAGTAGGCGGGACGGACATTTAAGCCGGATTATCTGACTGTAATCTAGTGAGACTCCCCGCGGGGATAGATCGATCTAAAAGCTCTGGTAATACAGCCATAAACCGTACATACTAACTAAAAGAGAGCATTCACATCGAGATGAGCCGAGGTCTAATAAGGCCGTGACCTTAATATGGCTGACCTCACCACGCGTTGTCCTTCGACCAGTTAAATTGAGCCGATATTTAACTTGTGAGCCCCTGAAGGGACAACGCGCAGGGAGGCGTGTGAGAGGCGGAGAGACCATTTTAATCAAAATGGCTTAGGCGGTCTTCCTTTCATGTAAGTCAGCCATATTTAGGTCGAGGCCTTACTAGACCTTAGCTCTTTTCGATGGGAATGCTCCCTTAATATCTGCCCTCGCCTCTTTCAGATGAGAAAGCCGAACGCATTCTAAACGAACGTCTCGCAGTCTGGAAATCCCTCGTCAAAGACTCAGAAGACGACACAACGGCCAAGATTTCAGTAGACGAATATGTGCAGCATAGTTTATCATTCGTCAACTGGGTCAACTACCGACAAGAATTGCACGTAAAACTCATCGCGACTACTTTCAATGGGATGGACCTCGACGGCGATGGGTTTATTTCCAAGGAAGAACACGCCGCTTTTTTCTACGGCATCCACGTCCCCGTTGAGCACTCGAAGGACATCTTTGATGTGATGGACGCAGAGAAGGACGGTTTTATATCCCTTGCAGAGTATGCAGAGGCCCATATGGAGTTTTGGTTAACTGAAGATCCCGATAATAAATATAATGAATTCTTTGGACCATTGGTCGACTAGTACTTGTACTTTCTCTTTTTAAAAGGGATGCATTGAAGTAATAAGCGAGTTACGTTGATTTGGGAATTGGTGATGGAAGTTTTCAAAAGCAGTGGGTAAAATAAGTAGGGAAACTCAGCTAGCATCATCTCGATGACCAGAATGCCTTCAGAATGCAAAACTAACACATTTCAGCATGAAAAACTGAGGACATTTCCTGGAAAAATGACATCAAGGTACATGTATAACGCTCACTGAACGAATGGATTTTCTGATTAATCCAACGATGTGATATAACATAGCATGATAATACCCTGGACTTACAAACTGTACGACATAATAACGCAACGATCCGCCGTTGCGAATCGGTACCACCGTCCCAGAGTCCGTCATACGATCCACCATCGCTCATACGTTATTATCAGAAGTAAGACGATAGTATGTTTCCTGGGACCTTCAGCATCAGAAGCCAAAATGGTGGAGATACTTAAAGTCTGGGTCACACTGCGCTTGCAACCTTTTACTCTTTTTTCAAACACAAAATCTGGCGGTTGCATGTGATCACTTTGCGAGCTAATTAAGAAGCTATGGCCAATTTTGATCGGCAAGCAGTCGCAAACCGATTGCAACAAGGTCTAAAATTACAACAGCAATGTTTTTCGAACTTTTGAACAGACTACACCCTCGCCTAACGAAAGCAGTGATGTAATGAAAATATAAATTTGAATATGTTTTAATCCTTATAAATCTTATAACACTCTTTTATATTTTCTTGTTCATGTATAAATACTTGATCTCTTTGAGGTCGCAAGGCCTGTGCGGTTAAGATCACAATGAACAAAAAAACCTCTTTGCGACTTGCAGCTGTCACCGGTTTCAAAAAGGTCGGCGACTGGTTGTAACAACTCGAAAAGTGGTTTCCAAATGAACGTTGTGTTAATATCAGGTTGCGCCAGTTTTCTGTGCAGCACCGATAACCTCCTGGCCTCCGAAAAACCTACTTGTGGTATCCTACCGGTTGCTAACAGGTCACCGACTGCTTTCCAACTGATTTGCAACCGAATGTGTGGTTTTCCCTTTGTCTTTTTAACCCCAGGCGTTTTCCGCTTACTTTTCACAGTCTCATCCTTGTAGTAAGGATACCAAGCACTGGAAGGATGTTAAATTGTATGTATTGAAACTATTTTTATTTAAGATTATTGGACTAATTTAAAGTTCTGTTACATTGTTTGTAAATAATTTTAATGGTTGAAAATATGATAATAAATAGCAATTATACATGGTTGATTAAATATTTCTATTTTCCGTTTTCTCTCCATTCGTGTATTTGTTCCATTGTTTACTCAGATAATGGCTTTGCAGATTTTAAATGACATAGAGCGATAAAACATTGAGGGAATCGGCATATTTTAAGCGACCAGACGACTAAATACCGTCAATCAACCGTGTAGTTGCAAGTGGCATGCTTCTGGTTATTCAACCTACTGGCAACCAAGAAGAGACCGATAGGCAACCTTTAGGATATCGAACTGGTAGAACTGGGTTCCGTATCTCGAAAGGTTCGCTATGTTGCGCACGTGCGCAAGCGACTCGATTCCATAACCGATTCTATTTCGAGATACGGGGCCATGGAATCGAGACGCTTGCGCACGTGAGCAAGTGTCTCGATTCCATAACTCACCCATACTAGTCCCATATAATACATTGTAGCCTCTATTTGATATAGCGATTCGCAATACGCGATGCTTTCGAGATACGGGGCCTGGTTGTCGGTGCACAAAAAATGGCCTTCATATGTCAACGATCGCAGGCGACCTGTTAGCAACCTTATGCGACCACTTTTAAACCTATGGCAATCTCCTTGCGACTGAGGTTGCAAAGAGGCTGCCAAGAGGTTGCAAGCGCAGTTTGACCTAGGCTTTATATCTGCTAGGACTCAACATTGAATCCTGGATATATGTAATTTCCATTAAAATTTCAATTAAAATTTAGTATGAGAAAATACTGTATAGTAACTGAGGTTTATTTCAAGACGGAATTAATGGCACAATATTAGAATCTCTACTACTACTACTACTACTACTACTACTACTACTACTACTACTAATAATAATAATAATAGTAATAATAATAATAATTTATCGTTCAGAATATAATTTCCTACATGCAGAGTAACCACCTCCAGCTTTTCAAAGCATTATCAACACGACCATGAACGACAACACAAGCACAATGTTTAGGCAAATTCAGTACAAGGTAAAATGTGCCATTCATTTTGATTTATCGTCGGTTCGACTCATTTAGTCCGACTATATGTCCTTTTTGACATGGCTCGTCTATATTTGGGACCTGTTTCACAGGATAAGCTTAGCTATACACATGTAATAAGTCTCAACATTGAGAACAAAGGCACAATCTACTTTGAACTAATATAAATCGGAATTAGGCCAATTTAATAATTGCACTTTATAACAATAAATAAATAAATAAATAAATAAATAAATAACATGGAAAAGAAAAACATGAAAAATATTTCAGACCAAAACTCGAGACTTATCTTCACAACCAGCCCATGATAATAAATGGGATGGTGGTAGACCAAAATTCACGAGAAATAAAACCATTCATTCACAAATCACAGTAAATTAAACTTAATTCATACCTCACTCATGATGCGCATCACCGGGTATAATTACTTCGTTTCACGAAGGGCGAAGAATAAAAAACCACAATCACGAGTCACGAGAACGCGGTGCTTCAAGGATCACGTTAAATGAAATGAACGTTTCGTGCATTTCGGGAAATAAAAGGTGGTTTTCATTGGTAGCGAAAAGACCAGACGGGACGCTCATCACCTTTTCTCACTCATAATATAGCGTACAACCATAAACAATCAATCTCAGAAAAATAAAATTCCAATTAAAATGAGGTGATTTGAGGTACACCTGGGTATTAACATTTTCCTTTATTTTTGGCAGAAAGAAGCATCACTTCTTCGGCCAGTGGTCCGTATAACTCGTTGTATGCGTTTTCTGGATCCTCGGTAAAAAAGTACTCCATAAATACGTGGGCAAATTCGTCCATGGATATGAAACCATCTTTGTCGTCGTCCAACATGCCAAACATTTCCCTCGATTTGTCGATTGGAACATTCAAACTGTAAAAGAAAGCCGCGAATTGGTCCTCGGATGCAAATCCGTCGCCGTCTAAGTCCATGGTTTTGAAGTCCACGGTTAAAATATTTAGGAGATACTTTTGTCGAAAACTATCTTCGTTAACGACCGAGGATATATTCCTTAAGAAATCTTTCTCTGTAACCTTGGACGGGTCTTCTGGGCTTTTCGGAATTATTCCCCAAAAGGTAAGGCGTTGATGTAAAAGATGCTTTGCTTTCCTGTCTAAAAATGGAAAGAGAAAAATTGAAACAAACTATCAGATATACATGGCGCCCCATGCATTTTCAATATAACTTTCATTCAAAGTTAGAATTGTGCTCGAAAATGACAGCTTGATAATTCTCATACGGTTACCCGGAGAGAGAGAGAGAGAGGGAGAGAGAGAGAGAGAGATGAACAGAGTGCAATTTTTTTTTGAGCCGGCCGACCACACACCCCTTCATCGAATAAGTTTCACTAAATTTCGCTAAATACCCATTGCTACCGGCATTTGTCCCCATGGTAGCAATCAAGCCAGTTTATGCATTCTTCATGCATTATGCGACATCACTACGAGCATGAGACTGTTGAAGTAATTGCATCATTATGAATAAAACAATTAGGTA
The DNA here is from genome assembly GCF_051362555.1 of Lingula anatina. Classification (NCBI taxonomy): domain Eukaryota; kingdom Metazoa; phylum Brachiopoda; class Lingulata; order Lingulida; family Lingulidae; genus Lingula; species Lingula anatina. The sequence goes on along the minus strand of NC_141771.1, from coordinate 15,763,725 downwards.
CATGTAAAACAAATTTACTTAAACAGCCATAGGCTTATAAATATGTGAAATATTTAAGCGCCAACTGGGTCAAGGTATAGATCTTTTAAATAACACACCGTACTACTGTGTACCAGTAACTTATTATACTGTACGTTATATATTACATTTTGTGTTAAACCACAGAAACACATCAACTGCTTTAATGCATTTTTAAAAATTACGTTACACCATTACCGTCAAGTCCTAAATATTCAGTTGCACGCTGAGTGCTTAACATGAAGTCCTCCTCTGTCAGGTAGCCGTCAGCGTTTATGTCGTAGCATCTGAATATCGTGCGGAATTTTTGTATCCAGTGGTCTGATCCCGTCACCGAAGGGTAATCGTTTGGCATCTGAAATGTTTATGTTGATTTCTTTAAAGCGATGAAAAAATAACGCATTGTGTATTTTAATGTGCGGTGACATAGAAGACTGATAGTTTACTGACTATAAAATAATGAAATATCCAGTCTAGGCTTTTTAAGGAAATTACAGTGTATACATGCTCATGTAGTCAACTTTCGGATGGTAATATATGTATGGATGGAAAAATATCAAAGACATTATGTTTGAAATATGGGAACAATGCACCGTTTATTGTTGAAAATTCACACAGCTAGCCTGAGTTCAAATGGATAGCAAAACGCAACGGTGGAACGTTATTATGTGATTGTTTTTTTTAATACCCAGTGTGAAATGGCAGAGAGTCTTACCCATGATAGAGAGTCCGCTTCCCCTTAATTTACTCAGGTAAACCTCGCCTTAGAGACCATTCCCACATATATTTAGATCGTTCTATCCCCCTGGGGAGTCTCACTGGATTGCTGTCAGCATAACCGGCTTAAGGTAGATCGGTCGTTACATGTTCCAACGTTCGAATTTTTTTAAAAATTTTTTTGTTTGAAGAGACACCCAAGAACATTAAAAATTTGCAAAAAAAAATTGGGGGTCACCGACCAAATAAGAGAACTATGCCCAAATATGTTACACCCTGCATATCGCACTAGTCCCCATTCAAATCAATGGGAAAATGGGTGTTTTTTTACTAAATCATTATTTTCTGTGATTTTCTAACGTTCGAATTTTTTTAAAAAAAATTTTGTGTAAAGGGGTATCCAAGTACATTTAAATTTTACAAAAAAAATTGGGGGTCACCGACCAAATAAGAGAACTACGCCAAGTTGAAGTTCATTACACCCTGTGTGACGCACTAGTCCCCATTCAATTCAATGGGAAAATGGGTGTTTTTTCACTAAAACGACATTTTTTATGAATTTCTAACATTTGAATTTTTTTGAAAATTATTTTGTGTAAAGAGGCATCCAAGTACATTTAAATTTTGGAAAAAAAATTGGGGGTCACCGACCAAATAAGAAAACTACGCCAAGTTGAAGTGCATTACACCCTGCATATCGCACTAGTCCCCATTCAAATCAATGGGAAAATGGGTGTTTTTTCACTAATAGGTTATTTTTAATGATTTTCTAACGTTTGAATCTTTAAAAAAAATTATTTTATGTAAAGAGGCATCCAAGTTCATTTAAATTTTGGAAAAAAAATTGGGGGTCACCGACCAAATAAGAGAACTACGCCAAGTTGAAGTTCATTACACCCTGCGTGATGCACTAGTCCCCATTCAAATCAATGGGAAAATGGGTGTTTTTTCTCTAAAGCGGTATTTGTTTATGATTTTCTTATATTCGAATTTTTAATTTTTATTTTTGGTTTTTGAGGAGAGACATCCAAGTATATTCAAAACTTTCATTATGTTTAACAGCTGAAGTGAGTATACTAGCTATTTTCAGATTTGTCATACTGAAGCAAAGGTGTAAGCCATAAACTTTACTACAGATTTACTGAAGAGAGTAATAAAGGAAATACATCATTCATGTGAAAATAGTTTATTGCCATTGTTATTTATCTATGTAATGAATATAACATGAATGTTACTTTTTGGCTCACCCCCCCCCCAAAAAAAAAAAAAAAATGAGCAGCACTGCAGAGGTTTATCCAATTTCTTGATCAGAGTAATCTCATTAATGTTGTATGTACCAGCACCACTCAAAAAGTCAAAAATCCAACAATAACAACATATTGCACTTTAACAGTTCAAGAAATAAACTTTACCAGTGCCTAATGGAAAAAAGACACAACTGATGATATAATTTTAATAGATTTTGTTACTCTTGGTTTTCCATTTTTCATTTTTTCACCTAAAAGATCAGCAACTCCCTGATGACTGTTTCTGTCAAATGCTAGCTTTATGTGTTTTAACTGTAGGCCACTGCTAGCAATCTTCTCTAGCATGGATTTACTGACGAGATTTTTAATGGGACCAAGAGTTTCTAGATTTTTCTTCTTCGCTGCCAACGCTACCAATGACTCTTTAACAAAATTAACATCAAAACAGTGCTTTGCCATGGTTTCAGGACAAGGTGTAAAGGAATCAACTAATTTTTTCAATATTTCAACATCCTCACGTGCATCATGTGCAGGGTACTTTACTGCAAGACAATCATAAACTAATTCCTCTTGCCTATATGATTTCCTGCCTGGCAAGATCTGTCTAAAAAATGGGAGAGTGCCTGGCAAGACCTGTCTAAAAAATGGGAGAGTGCCTGGCAAGACCTGTCTAAAAAATGGGAGAGTGTCAAAAAAGGAACACACATTTTTTTCAAGTGCTCCCAACATGCCACATGCTTTTGCTGCATTACACAACACCCTTGAATCAAACGAGCGAATGTTGTGCCCAACCAAAAGAACTGGGTTACTCTGATCAAGAAACTGGATAAACCTCTGCAATGCTGCTCTTATCTTTAAGGCTTCCACTGGCTGATCATGGTGGTAAATTTGTCCTCCCAGCACCTTAATGCCAGTGATGGCAGAAGCCTCAGCAGTGATGCACTTCTTAGGAATCACATACTCATTGAATTTTCCCATCGATCCCTGGGCTGCTATCTGTGTGATATGAGCATTTGTTCCTAAAACAAAGTAGTATATTATATATATATATATATATATATATATATATATATATATATGCAACAGGAATAACAATGGTAATACAAGCAGGCCCTATATAATCAATGTTCATATTCTAAGCAAATTTAAATCAAAATATATAATAGGATTGGATGCATACCTAAACCAGTTGTCTCTAGATCAAAATATACCAATGGCACATTGTTCAGGCATACAGACTTGGTAGTAGGTTGCTTTAATGGTGGAGGAATCCTTTCTGTATCCGGTGCATCTATATATATATACATATATATAGTTTTATAATATACATTGCTTAAACTTTATTAAAATGATTAAGAAATACATCAGATCAAACAGTTGCAGATTATAGTACTCAAATCAAAAGTTGTAACATTTATGCCTTGAATTTTAATAAGTGCAAAGCACACTACACATTCCTTAGTGAAGCTTACCTGTTTCAATATCAATATTGGTGGAATAGGATGTTCCTTCCCTCAGCTCTTGGGCACTCTTTTTAGAATATTTGATAGCTTTCAGCTGGAGCCTCCTGAGTTTAGCCTTTCTGTTTGATCTTTTTATTTTGTTTTTCTTCTTCAATGAGTCTAGTTTTTTTGCTAAAGCTATGGTGTTTGCGCCTGGAGAGACACCAACTCTTCTATTTACCTTAATTTAAAAAAATAAAATTGTTAAAACATTATAAATTAAACTGGCATATGCAAGGGTAATTAAGATAGATATCTCATATGTTTGTACTTTTGATGCTTAGTAATGCATACTTCATGTACTTTTATTTAAAAATATTGATCTGTTTTAATAAATTGCAGTACTAGTCAAACCTCAGGTACATATGACTGGCCTTCGTTCTTTTGTGCCACTGCAGCTCCTACTCTGAAATTCAGGCTTTCTGAACCACTATAATACTTAGATTTAGGTGCTTTGCTTGCTATAATGTTATTCAAATTTTCATTAGCTTGAGTGCTTTTCAAATTACAAAGTTTTTCTGGATTAAAATGTCCAAATATTTGTTGAAGTTTCGCCTTTAGGCTGGGATCATTCAGTGGACGGCCATAAGGAAGTGATCTAAATTTGTGGCTCTCTGGATTCTTTAAATGTCCACACCAAGAGCTGCTGCAATGGCGATGGTCCCCAAAGCAATGGCAGGGAATAGCAACCAGACCTTTCTTTATACTTTCAATGTCACCTTGATTTTGTTGGCACATGTAACTGAAATTCTTTTGAACCCTTACGAAAATTTCCTATAGGATTCCTATAGGAAATTTCCTATAGGATCCTATAGAATTTCCTATAGGTTCCTATAGGAAATTGGCCCAATTTCCTATAGGATCCTATAGAATATCCTATAGGATCCTATAGAATTTCCTATAGGTTCCTATAGGAAATTGGCCCAATTTCCTATAGGATCCTATAGAATATCCTATAGGATCCTATAGAATTTCCTATAGGTTCCTATAGGAAATTGGCCCAATTTCCTATAGGATCCTATAGGAAATCTTATAGGATCCTATAAAAATTTATATTAACTGTTTTGAATATTTTTACAGCTTTTTATATATTGTTGGAACTTAGGCAAAATTGGTTATAGGCACTGGTCCCTCAAAACAAAAGAGAGTATCATGTTTACATTCTTTATTCAATATATAAAAATGTATAAATGTACATATTCCACAGTATGCTATGCAACCAGCTTACTAGAGAATTGTTTCATAGATTTTTGCAAATTTAACGATGCTGCTACTGCTTTTGAATTATAAGTTCTATAAGTTATCACAAGGATCAAATATGTCTTGTCAAGCTGTGGCATCACTGTCTTTTTCTTGTGTGCGTTCGAACTCCTGCCAGAATGAGTGGCTAAAACCTCCCTTGGCCAGATTGTGTACATTGTCAGCATACTGCTTTAGTCACTTAATAATTGAAGAATTTTAGACAAAAGTCTTTTGCACATTGTTCAACTTTACTGTGATAGTCTTCTTAAACTCCATCTAAGTTGTGTTGAACCATTTGCAGACACAATCTAAAAGAAAAACATTGTGAATTTCAATTAATTGTACATGTCTACAAAAATGCAAAATGATGAAGGAAAGATTTTCTAATGAGATCAATAATAATCATTGCACCAATTTTATTTTGAGCATTTCATAGCCTTTATTAGTTAACTGTTTTTTTCAAAGACAAGGAATTAAAGCTGGATAATTTGTAAAAAAAAATTTTTAAGAACTTGAACATATTTCATAGAACCAAGCCCACAGGAACAATCAGAAACGAATTTTAAAATGCAGAAATCAGCAGTGGAGAAAACTCTACTCTGGTTAAATATGCAATTGGGCCATTACAGAGCTGTCAGGGCCAAAAAAAGTCTCAAAAACTCATGGAAAACTAATTTCCGAGGGTAAACAGTAATTCCCTATATTCTGACCAGTCTTTGCTTGACTTAAATCATCAGTCCAAACCACAAAAAAAGCAACTCCAAGTTAAAATTTATAGCTTCCGTGTAAGCAAAATGGTCAGATTTTCACAATGCACATTTCATTTCCAATATGTATAGGTAAGCAAAAAATATTTTTAAACAAACTATGGTGTTTACCTCACATTTATGGTTGAAAAGAAATTAAATGAAAAGAAAACTTGGCAAATAAACGATCCTGAAGAACATGTGAGGTAATGAAATTTGCCCTGACAGCCTCTCTAACATGTTAATTGTATGTTATTTATTAGCATAGGTCTTTCTCAGTTATATATCATGATGGTTCCTTTGAGGCAGTTGTGGATAACATTAATAGATAATTTTTAATAAATCACAAACCAAAAGTTATATGAAATGTAATTTTTTTTTTAGATTCAACTGCATTTATAGAAATATTTTGATGAGCAATTGATCACAGTTTTATAAGAAATAAAGAGAATAAACAGTATTTCTTTGTTGGCTAAAAGGGAAGCTATACTTTATAAATTTTTCTCAAGATTTTAACTTACAACAATTTCCTATAGGATCCTATAGGAAATCCTATAGGAAATGTGCCCTATAGGATCCTATAAGATTTCCTATAGGATCCTATAGGAATCCTATAGGATCCTATAGGAAATTTTCATAAGGGAATGTATTTTATAATTTTTGAAGATAATTGTTTATGATTGGGTTGAAGGCTATATAGCTGGTTAGTTAATATTTTCTTGATATGGTTGGTATCAGATATCTTTTGGATGCCTTCATCAACCTCTCTATGGACACGTGCCATGGTGGTGCTATCTTCGTCTCCAATTATGGAGCAGATAGTATTAGATGAGTTCTTGACCATTTCAACTACCATGTCTGCTTCCATAGCTTTTGCACTTCCTTCCCAGTTCATACGGCAGTCATGCCTTTTCATTTGGTTCTGACTAAGATTGCAAAATCTGCATTTTTTACTTCTAACAGAGTAAGACAGAACTTTTCCAGTTTTTGTGCCTATCATTGCACAGTGACCTAACAAACGAGAGTGAAATAGGTATTGTAAAAACCAAAATAAGAAACCTAGTGCAGTGCATCATTCTATAGATTGTACATTATTCTTTTTAATGAGATTGCAATTTCAATCAGAATTTAAATCATAATTAAATAATTATTTTATAATTTAGTAGATAAGCAATAGTTATGATAACTATTCTATTTTTTAAATAGGGGAAATGGTGAATATTATTTATTTATTTTTAAGTGATTTCTTAAATTAGAACATTCCTAACAGAGTTATTATGGCTAATCAATAGTTAAAGCAAACATGTTCTGCATAATAATAATAAATTATGTATTTGATCATTTGAATATTTTACTAACCTGAAAGACTGCCATAATTACGGCCACTTCCACGTGTTTGCCCCCCACCATCCACACTCACTTCTAACTTTGGTTCCGCAGTATTGGCAGCACTGACAATTAAAACAAGGGGTTTAAAAACAAATTGTATGCTTAAAAAAAACACTCATTTTAATGAGTGTTAAAACTCCTTAAGTACTTTTCACAAGTCAACTTTAGAATGATATCAGAATTACAACATGTTTAAACACTAGCATAGAATATTTATATGTTACTTTAGCAAGTGCATTTCTTCTTGTGTTGCTGAATCAGTGGATGACTGTGCCACCTCTTCTATGGCTATCCCAATTTCCCTTTCACTCCTTTTTACAATGTTGTGACCCAAAGGGGGGAAGTTAAGGGTACTAAAAATACTCTGGAGCTGAGAATGCCCAACTCCTGCATGAATCATCCCTGCAATACAAAATATGTCATAATATGTGAAAGTACTGCAAGGTGTCAAATTTCACCATTGATAAAATTAACATCATGTTTTTGACAGATAACATTATAATATACCATTATGTAATTTTATTATCCACTGAATTTATCACATAAAGTAAAGACAAGATATGACATTACCTGTAGCTAATTTGGTATTCACGTCCCACACTTTTCTTCCTGAGCGAGTTGAATTATGCCTCTTTCCTAATGGTATATTTTGGATGTGCTGACAAATTGGATTGTCGCACCTCACTCTTACCCATCCTCCTTATCCTGCCTTTTTTTCACCCACACAAGACGACAAACGTAGAGGCAAACTGCAACCTTCACATGAGTCCAATGCATCAGCTAACATACCCAGCTCCACCACCCGCCTCCCCTCTCTCCAGTCCAGAGAAACAACCTCCTCCCCATCAGATGTTTCATCATCACCCACAACCTCCTCACTGACACAAAAATTAATATCAGCTACAGACTCTTGAGGAATGTGATATGTATGGCATCCCTCTGATAATGCCTTGTGCGTGCCTGTAAATTCTTGCTTAGAACTAGTATTTTGGAGGATTCTAGAACACTTTTTTCTACGAGTTTGCTCAGATTTTGTTACAAACTTTCCCTTCCCTCTCACATCATGTGTTATTCTGCTGAAAGTTGCAGGCTCCATTGTTCATTACCCTGAAAATGAAATAATCATGATATACTATATATATATATATATATGCAGTTATATAATGGTATATGTACATGTATAAGTATTAGTAAATACAGAAAAAAATCAAAATGTAAAATTGGGTACATAAGTTACTTTTTAGAAAAATGGACTATATGATACATGATAATGATACATGATAATGATTCAGAAAAAAAGTCTGTTGGGTATATTTGACTGGTAGGCAAGTTGCAGAAAATATAACATTAGAGAGAGCCTGGGAATCGAACCCAGAACCTTTCACCTGCAGGTATAAGTAGGTGAACGCTCTACCATTGAGCTTGCATGCTTTCCTTAGAAAAATATTTTTCATCACACTTGCCCAATATCCAATGACCCAAAATAGCTCTTCCCAAGTTACAGTCGGAGGTACTGAAGCTATCAAGTAAGCCTCCATTTACATCTTGGGCAGTACAGAATAATAATAAAATAAAAAATAGTAAACACTGCACAAAAGTATGATGTCTTATAAAGTTTGTACTTCCCTTAATTGCTTGGACCGCTATATGTAGTACGGGATTCCAAATATTGAATGCCAAGTAACTGCTCAAGAGCTTTATATAAACACATCGCTATTCCCTGGGCGTCCAAAAAACACACTGATATTGTAAAGTGATGCAGAATGAAGTTAACAACTCCAATGTACCACAATGTATGAAGAATACTGTGAGGGAAATTATAATCAGCTGATTGGAGTTAGATTGACCTTAATATAGGTCAGCCAAGACGAGAACAAGTCATTCAATTCCCAAAGCGCAACAACCACACTGCGCAATATTCACCTTTAGCACGGTTGTCGTCTAAAACTCTGTACTTTGTAATAAGATGTTAATTGTATCTTTAAATGATCTGACTATGCAGAAAAATAACACTGTCACACACAAAAAATAATAAAACAGTAAAGGACATTTTTTTACTTACTTTGCGCCTTTTTCTTCTGAGCGTTTAAAATTCCCACGGCGAAGAACTGCTGCAAGCCGCAAAGGATTGTGGTCTAGACGAATGACTTGGCAATGTTTACAAACATACGCATGAACGTTCTACAGTTGTCGTATGGAATCATAGTCGACGAATGTTTTCGAAAATCTGTATCGATCGTACCGAGTTACAGACAAGTTGATAATGTGTGTTTATCTTATAGATAATTGTTTTATTTCCTCAAATTGATAAAACAGACTGAAATGTCGTTAGAAGCGATTGACGATGCGCTGAAATTGCGCAAATCGTCAAATTACGTAACGACCGATCTACCTTAAATGTCTGTCCAGCCTACTAAAAGCTATAAGGGGGTAATTAACTTTTGTGCGCGCTCGGCTCCAGGAAGCTGACAGCAATTAAGCGTGAACCCCCAGGGAGTTAGGTCGATCCAGATGGATCGATCTAAATCTGTGGGAACCCAGTCTTAGGTTTTGACCCCCTTACACTGTACGTCAGGACTACCCTACCCAGCAGACAAACGACATTGATTCACTGTTGAATCAACGTTAATTTTGGTGGATCAACGTTGAATCAACGTAGAATCAATGTCGTTTGCCTGCTGGGTAACCTGTATAACTAAATGGAGAGTTGTGGACTACTGCGTTACACGGATCCTCAGTTTCGTCACACCGGTACTGTGCTATGTGATAAAAAGGCCGAATTAAACAAATGCGTCTGGGGAACTTAATGGGGTTAGTAAGTCGGCCAAATGGAGATATAGCCTGATAAGGATTACGTAGGGAGTTATAGACAGAGTTCAGCTGAGGTGCCTTACGTAACTATAGGGCGGACCGAGGCCACTGCTGACGAACTAATTAACCCAACTGTAACCCGACCAAAAAATCTGTTTTATGAGTCCTAGGACAGACCTACATGTATATTTATGCTATGACCCGATACTGAGTCCTAGATTTATGCAGATGAAAGAGAGTGATTTCGCAAATGTCCCACCCCGATCTCGTTAAATGCAATCATTAAAAACATCTATTTGTTCCTATTAATGATCTATCCCCGGTGGGAGTGGGGATTTGGCGGGGTGGGGATAGGTAACGCGTTAGTGGCCATATTCCTTTCAGACTTGTCCTCAGTGTCTTATAAATGTAGTTAAATGTGTACCCAAACATCCCCTCCAGGCCCGTAGCCGGGGGGGGGGGGGGGGGGGGGGGGGGGGTCGGGGGGTTCGAAAGAACCGCCCCTTTTGCTGGGAAAAGGTCCACTCTGGGTAAAATTTAATCTAGGTGCATGAAGTTTTCATGGGAAAAGGTCCACTTTTTCAGAAAACGAACCCCCCTTTGAAATTGCTGGCTACAGGCCTTCCCTCATTTCACACACACAAACACACACACACACGCACACACCACCGCTACCACCACTTAGGTTATAACCTTTAGTATAGATGGAATTCGCTATGAAAGGTATTTTCATAACGCCCCCCCCCCCCCCCAGTTCTTCGAATACCCACCTTTCTAAAGGGTGGCACGTCTGGCTGCTTTTTTAATCCTCGGCAAGGTTGGACGCAGGGGGTCCATCCTAGAGCCGCACCAAGAAGCACACTGTATCCTGTTCTTTTGGCATAGTCCGCAGCCATTACCAACCCCCGGCTCGACTGCACAAGTCTCTGCACCCACCAACTCCGTTGAAAAAACTTCGACATGGTGGTCCTTTTTTTTTTGTAGCTGGGATGCAATAGGAATTGATAACACTACTGTTGACTGTATGCAGCACTATCCTCTTCGCCTAATCATGCGCCTGATGAATCCTGTACCCAAACATCGGGACGTTATCTAATTACGAACCAACACAGTTTATGACCCAAATGGTACAATTGTCTAGAACACTGAACCCTCCAGACGGAAAAAACTAAAAATTAACTATGCAGTTGACCTTATAGCTACAAGACAAGAAAGTAGGTCACAACAAGCGCCATACGTCGCATAACAGACTTACTGTGTCACGTAAATAAGCAGTGATGCAACTGAGCAGGCCTACACTGCACATTTATTCGTTGACAAGGTGGGTACGGCCATGGAACTATAGGGTACAGCACACACTTTTAAAAGGCACTCGTGTTCACCCTGCGGACCCTATTGTATTTATTACACGGGTAATATTTATATGTACTTCAAAAAAAATAATTGCAAAGTATACATTGGTCCCACTCTGCTCGTTGAGCTGTTGATGTATGATAACAGAACTTGTGGGGCTTGATTTGAATTTGAGCTTATGCATAGCGGCTGCATTACGTTTATTATCACATTGGTCGTGTTGTTTATATATTTTTATATAAAATATGTATAAACGTATTATAATATCATATTATCATTATAAACGTATTATTCATAATCTGTCTGCAAACATTCGTTTAATATTCTGATTCCACCATATATTGTACCACGCATATCATTATGGGCTGATTATTTCTAAGAGAGGCAAAATGGAGAACGTGCACGGTTTAAACCGGTTCAAACCCCAGTTTTACATTGTATATCACTGCGCATGCTCGAATTGTGTTCATTCGACAAGTGGTCCGAAAAAATCGTTGAACCTGTTACCTGGATCCTCCGTCAACATAAATTCAAGATATCCACGCGCGTACTCGTCAATAGATATGAATCCATCTTTGTCACTGTCCAATACGCCAAATAACTTCATCGAATCTTCGATAGGGATTTGTATACCGTAGTAAAAAGCTGCGTGCTCCTCCTTCGAGATGAAACCATCCCCGTTGATGTCCATGGCGCGGAAATCCGCGGAGATGCTTCTGGGATAGAGGTCCTGTCGGAAAGAGCTTTCGTTGATGACCGATGTCCAGTTCTGCATGAATTCCTTTTCCGTCACTTTGGCGGCTTGGTCATCAGCGTCGTTGTCAATGTGAAGTCCCCACAAATAGAGGAATTGGTGTAAAATACGGTGGCTTTCCTTTTCTGCAAGACGTAAGATTGGGATATATAGGTTATAATAATTGTTAATAATACTAATAATTATTATTATAATTATAAGAATTGAAATGCTTATAATCTTCAATAGATAACAACAACAATAGCAACAAAAATAATGAAAAGGCTCACTAATATTGAATAGATAATAATTTATTATTATTATTTTTATGAATGATAATGACCCTTTCAATGCACATGAGTCTACTCAGAACCTGTGATATATTTTATTGCTACATTCAAGAGACAACGAAATACACTTGCTCGCTTAACAAAATATTTTATGTGCAGTTTCTGTACAAGAGACAAAATGCCAGGGTTTTCAATATACATCTATCTTGGGAGTTCAACATCATAGAAATATAAGGCACTGTAGAGCGTTACTTGTAGCAATTTGGATTGTCTAATTACCATTTAACCCCAAATACTCCGCAACCCTTGTTGCACCCTTAACATAGTCTTCTCTTGTAAGGCAGCCATCCCCGGTCGAATCTAAACGGTTGAACATTGTGCGTATTTTTCGTTTCCAGTGGTATGAGCCAGTCACTGGCGGGTAATCACTCGGCATCTGGAATGTTTCATTGAAAAACATCAGTCCCAAAACATATTGTGCTTTTTATTAAAGCTGAGGTAGTACATATATTCTTCTACCCACTTTTTAAGACGTGATGTTCGGGTATTTAATCTCCTGGTTGCCTGGAAGTAAAGCGTACAATATAGAAACAGTCTAGGTTAAAGTCTTGCTTTTTATAAAATAAAAAAAAATTATCTGATAGTCGGCATCGCATGATGTCTGCACAATTTTGGCGGTTGGCGACATTGGGCCAACCTTAAGACAGCCACCCTCTAGCGCATATAGCACTCACGTATGAGAAAAATGACTGATCACGTATTCCCGACGTACGATAAGCGCATGGAACACGTATCCCCTACACGTACGTTTTATTGCCTGCGGGTTAATCATATTTCTATTTAAAAATATGTTCGTTACAGCTGTTGAGAGCACCAGTTGGACCTGATCCAGTTGACAGCGCAAAGTAATCAGCAAAATATTTCGATGCTTCAGGTGCGTTACTCGTGCGCTCATCTACGGCACTTATATGAGCTCACATACGGCATTCAAGATTCCAGGACCACCCCCTCCCCCCCCCCCCCCCCGCCCCCCGCCCGACAATCCCCCTCCCCTTGGACAAGTACCCGAAGACCATTTGCCGCACCTTCCCAGGAAAGAAAATAGGTTGCTTTTGAATCATATATTTGGGGAACTTAAATATAAAACCTAAATATAGTACTCAAATATTATTAATGTACGCTTACAAACGTTAACATACCCATGCTTGGATATGTTACGCATACGCTGTTCTAACGTAATTTCTACGTTACAAATATGCTATCCATTTAATGTCTGTACGCAACTTTAATGTTCATTATCATACGCTGGAAAAGGGGTAATTTAATTTAACCTCTCAAAGTAGTGAGTATAATCCATTTCAATTGCGATACTCATTCTGACATTGATGTGCTGGAGTGTGATCGAGCCTAAATATAAAGGAGGGGGGGCTCGATAATCCGACGGTTCATTGGTCCTAGAAAATCGTATGCACGAGCCTCTGTTGAATTTTACTTTATTACCAGTACACTCTTCACTTTATTTATGAATTAATTTCCGACTCTGATGAACTTAATTTATTACTTGTACACTCTTCATCTTATTCATGCATTAATTTCTGACTCTAATGAACTTAATTTATTACTAGTACACTCTTCACTTTCCTCTAGAATTAATTTCTGACTCTGATGACTTTAATCTATTACTAGTACACTCTTCACTTTATTCACGCATTAATTCGGACTCCAATACTTAACTTTACTGCCAGTACACTCTTCACTTAATTCAAGTATTAATTCGGACTCTAATACTTTAAAACTTGATTGCCAGTACACCATTCACTTTATACATGCGTTAATTCAGATTCTGATCAATTTAACTTATTACTAGTGCACTATTCACTTTTTACATGCATTTATTCGGACTATTGAAACCTATGACCAATGAACCTTCTGACCATTGCCCCAATATAAACATGCATCAGGTTAATACTTGGGGTTAGTAGGTCAGAGAAAGATAACTTATTAAGCGATAGAGCGGACCGTGCCCATTGCGGCCGAACTAACCAAACTGTCCCAAGGGTTTCTATAGTTCTAGTGCTGCATAATGGGTTGATTTCGGAAAAGACCCACTGCCAATTGCGTTCAATGCATTACAGATAACATAACTGTCCCTACGTATTACGTATTCGGAAGTGACAGGGATAGTAGTCCTAGGAATTGTAGTCCGCGGTCCCATATGGTTATAGCCCCCATATTCCAAATACAAAACTACCCCGGTACGACAAACCCTGACATGCATTTTAATCATATTGTTATACATGTAGCTAGTGCACTATGATCCTGGCGTGAACTATAACAATATGCCTATAGTACAGGTGAGGGTTAGTAGTAGTTTTGTGGTTAGTATATGAGTCAAGTGTCACCTGTACAAAGTGATGGGGAATAAACAACGGTTAACCCAGCGGACAACCGTTCTTGTCACATCGGGTGGGATGTTTTAGGGGTTTGTGACGCGTTAGCGGGTACATTTCCCGCCGACTTGCTCTACCGATAAAATTGAGCGGGTCCAATTAACAAAAAAGCAGTTTCCTCTCTGTGTCCTGTCCTACATTGCCGATGGAAGCTACACCAATTATTTGTGCCCTCCCCATATATATATATATATATCCCTCCAACAAAACGTCAGTGCCTGCTAAAAATGTAACAGCCCTGTGACTAAACACATCGAGGGCGTTCGATATTTTTAAATATAGAATCATAAAAAAAAATCTTTTCGAAATTCCTCCTTCTTAGAGTTACAGTACATGTACTTACTCTTGTTAAGGGAGGCGCTGGTGGTTGCTTCTTTAATCCTCGGGAGGGTTGGACGCAGGGAACGCATCCCAGACCTAAACAAAGAGGCAAACTATTTCCCATTCTATGGGTAGAGTCCATAGCAATCACTAACCGCTGAGTTGACAGCATAGCCCTGCTTGTTTGGAAGAGCTTAGGCATATTGGCCGTCTTGAGATGGGGCGCATTCGGGCTTAAAAACAGCTGTAAACTGCACCGTATTCTTTGCCAAATCATTCGCCTGTTGTAAGTAGTACTTGTTATACCCGAACACCGACAGAAAGATATGGACACAATATACAGCTCGGATGGCAAGGTTATCTGAGGACATCAATACACCCGCTGCCGCTTTAAATAACCTGTCCACCTTATACAGTAGCTATACTTCATTAGGTCACGGCAGGCGCCCGGGCTAGTAAAATGGTGTCGACTTGGGCCTAGGTTCATCTACAATGGATAGTGCGATCCCTTTGGTAACACTGCATTGGGTGCATTGGATAAAAAAATATTGTCCTTGTAACAATTAGCCCGAGCGTAGCAGGTTTTTCAACCATCGGCCCAGGAGGCACACACCGTTGATTCAGTGTTGATTCTTTGTTGAAGTAACGTTGAGACGTTGATAGATGTAAATGTTGATTCAACTTTGATTCAACGACCACATTTCAACAATGGTACGTCATGTAATTCAACGTTGAAGTGAGATTAAGTGTTTAAACCAAATTTATTTCAACATTGATTCAACTTTCATTTTTTAACGTTGATATTTCAGTAAATTTTTAATGTTGATTCGACGTTGATTCCATGTTACGTTGCAACATTGATATTTTTATCAGATGTAAATGTTGATTCAAGGTAGACATTTTAACGTTTCAAGAATTTATAGATGTTGTAGCAATATATAGATATGTAAAACAATATTTTACCCACGGGATGGCTGTAGAGAGGATAACTTAATCCAAGTACTACATAGTTTCCATAGGATATAGTGCTATTAATTATCAAGTGTTGATAAAACCGGGCCCTTTTGTACATACTAATTATTCAACAAGATATATATTTGTTGGTCATGCAATCATATAAAGAAGAATCATATAAAGAAGAGCTGTTGTATATGCCGAATGTCCCTTTTGGTCTATCTTAGGCTCCATTCAGAATAGGGGACAGCATGTAACTAGTCCGAAGGTCAAATATGGCGACCCACTACAAAGCTTGTCGTCTAATCCACTAATAAACACTGAATAGATATCCCGCGGGGAAGTATTCAAGTGGGTCGGCCATATTTGACCCTCGGACTATAGTTAGCCCCCTTTTCTGAATGGGGCCTCAGTGTGCATTTAAAGCCTCACCAAGCCTGTTCACAAGTATTTAAACTCGCAGCAACCTGTATTATATTTCCTGGTGTCAGAATCCATTATTAGTGCTGTCACAGAAGGATAATTTATAACATTATATGTCTCGAATATATTATATGATTCACCTGGATTAATCATTTAAGTTGTCAAGAGTTATCTGGAAGCCATTATAAATATGTAAGTCTTCTGTATCATAGGTACGTGTGTCATAATCCCAAAGTCAGGCGAGAGTAGTAATATGTGTGCATATTATGCTGATGTGCATAGTAACTTTTACCTTATATACATGTACAGAAACAGCAGAAAACTACAAAGACAATAGAACCGTCAAAGTCCGCATTCAGTACAAGTTGACTAACAGATTAGCGGATCAAACATGGCCGACCCACTTAAAATATATGCCGACCTATCCCCTGATGGTTAACCTATAAGGTGGTGATTAAGCATCTGAACTTTTTTCTGCCAAAATGTGTGAGGTAAACTTAGATTTAAGCATAAACATAAGACGCTGGCATTCAATTTTGCTTTCATATTAGTGATTGGTTTATTTGAGTTAGTGATAAAACGAAAAACAGAAAGACAGAGAGAAAAGCGGAAGTGAAAGCTTAACATACTTCGGTAATTAAAGATGAAATGCAGATATTCTTCTACGTACATGTACATGTACCTTTTCAAGACGTGGTGTTTGGTTCGTTATTCTCCTGGCCGCTTGGAGTATAGCGCAGATCCCAGAACTACACTAGGTCGGCAGTTAGTCTTGAGCCGCAGGGTACCTGTGGGTTGAACAAGTTTTGTTAAATCACGGTCTATTTGAAAGAGCCGCACTAACGACCGAGTACGTTGGGCGATTTTTGACACGTTGAACATTTTCAACCAGAACAATCAGTGAGCTTGGAAATAATAAGCTCCGCCACTGCATTAAGCCATGCTAAATGAATAATATGGAATAATAATCATTGCAAAATTAAATTGCGATTTGGACGTAAAATGAGCATCAAAATTGACAACCAGTGATCTAACGCCCAGGCAACCACCCTATTCAAACTGAACGTCACCTTGGAATGTGGCAGATGAAAAGGTGCAATGTTTAATTCAAAGGGTGTGTGGTTTGATTTAGAGGGCATTCCCAACAGTTTATCCTCGGACTTACTGATCCGCGGATCAAATATGGAGGACCTTACATGATGGCAGAGCCTACTAATCCGCTGAGGGTCTCTCCGCGACCACACGCGCCGTCCCAGCAGGGGCTAGCGATTAAACCTAGGAGACGCGGTTTAATCCGTTTAATGGCGCTGGCGGCAGCAGGGAGATTAACAGCGGATTAGTCGGCTCAGGTTTCATGTAGGATCCGCCATATTTGATCTGCAGATCAGTAGATCCGAGGGTCATCTGTTGTGAATGCCCCCTCTTAGTGGCCGCCAGGTTCGCGTCAATGATATATGGCGTTATATGCATCCATAAATAGCTATCTTCAAAATATAAAAAGAGTTTTTCCTTTATCACCAATGTACTTTTTTTGTTTCCTATCCAAACCTGGTGAGAAAAGTTACGGTATATACGTCCGTTTTCGATTTTTCTTACCGTGATGCTATTTATGGATATAATTGTTTTTGATGTTTTTAACAGTCCTAGGCCACATTCAGGACAGTGAACTAGTTAGTCCACTGGTCAAATATGGCGACCCATTAAAAAGCTTGCCGTCTATCCCGCTTATAGACACTGAATAGATTTCCCGTGGGGAAATATTCAAGTGGAATGGCCATATTTGATCCTCGGACTAGTTAATAATATACCCAATAGACCACACCTAAGCAGCCTATATTAAGATAGCCATCAAAACTCTAGAATTTTGATGATTTTAGTTTTTTCATAGCATATGTCTACCAGAATCATATATTCAGTAATACAGTATGTCTTGTGTCTGTAAAGAATTAATGCTGGTGGGAAAATGAATTCGTCGAAAGTAATTGCGATCATACTTTTTGTCCCTTGTATTATACCTATTGATAATTGTAAGAAAAGCTGTCCGACATTATAATGCTGGTATCATTTATTTTATCTGTCAAAATGATGTTGATGCCTGAAAATACGTACTGTTCCAGTAGTCATAACGCGCAGTGACATTGCGAACGATAGGAGTAAAAGCGGTTGAAAAATAAGAAGAGGGTAAGTTACCATGAATGCGTAAACGTGTAATTGTGCAAGTAATAATGAAATCAGATATGACAAATAACTTTCTTATAAATCAAATAAGAAAATACCGGTTCGAGTCATATGTTCCTAAAAAAAAACTTTTTAGATATTGAGAAAAAGGTCGTTGTAGACTGAAGAAGATGTCAATTTGACATTGAAACGATTTTCTGAGGATCTAAAATTGTTGTGTTAAAAGAAAAAAAGAGACTAATCTTAACTGTCGGATTAGATTTATTAACAGTTGGTAAGCATGGAAATATTGGCGTTCAATTATTTTTGAAAATCCACTTTTTGGCCAAAACGAGCAGATGTTATCCCTTTCTAATACATCCGAGATAAATAGGTCTTACTATGTGGTTCACTTGGGTTAGTAATTTAAGGGGGGAATTATCAAATCAAATTTTAAATAGTAGTTTTCTGAAAAGGAAAACAAAATAAGTTACTATTTTTACGTACTCCAAGACGAGCAAGTTGCCAATTCATATTTTAAGCGTTTTCTGAAGGTATAAAGTAAAAATCAGCGTGGGTGTTTCTCTGTGGGCCTGTTGAACACATATATTGTATTTCAGAACGACTTGTTTACTATGAAGCTGTTAATAATCGTGCAAGTAGCTGTTCTGTACGCTACATGTCTGCATGATGTCAAGGGCCGTGAATCCACCACCGAGGTAGTTATTATGTTTAGATGGTATTAAGCCATGAATGTCTTGTCAGAAACTATACAAAGCTTACATGTAATATTGAGCTCTTGACAATTTCAAACCAACGATAAAAAACTCCAGTGGACTCTGAATTATTTGTTCATCTAAGCCCAGACTTGTAAATATTTGCCAATGACTGGAAGTATAGCTCTAATAATTAATATATATATATTTCTCCTCTCTGACAAAAAATTGTGCAATCAGACTTGTATCTGTGTAAATACTTTATATTAAGGAGTCCTCAAACGCGGAGCCGTCTGCCCTTTTCAAGAGGAAAATGCATGCATATCTTACACAACTTGATGTCAACAAGGATGGCAAATTGGACAAACGAGAGTACGTGGATTTAACAACAGAGAGAAGTCGACAGGCTCTCCCTTCTTGGAGGTCAAAGGTCGTATATGCAATTTTGTCTGCTTCTTGGGGTACCTGGTTTTCAAACGAACACAACCAATATAAGCAGTCAGTTACAGTCGATGAATGGATTGAATTACTCAAAATTGCCAATGCAAATTTCACGAGTAATTCAAAATTCTCCGAATGGTGTGAGGACTGGTTCGATACCATCAATTTGGATTGTGGTGAGGATATTTCTGTTGATGAGTTTGGTAAATTCTTGGTGATATTCCATAGTGCCTTGCCACCGGAAGTGCCATTCAATACCACTGATCAAGATGGCAATGGCGTCATCACTGGGCAAGAGTTCGCAAATGGTTGTGCCCAATTTTATTACAACCAGAACGACCCCGAGACAGCTTTCTTTTATGGATCCCCGGACAATTAGATAACGACAGCGTCAAAGAAGAGCAATTGATGTGCCACATTTTATAGCAGCTTTTGCTCAATAAAATTATGAGTAAATATTTGGTTAGCACATGATAACATTTTTTTTATGTTCGCTACTGTTTTGTTATGCTTTGTTATTATCATATGCGAAGTCGATGATTTTCAGGAACTGTCATTAGTGGTCCAAGGAAGAGATGATTAGTTTTTGGTGGTGATCCGGATCAGTAATCAATCAATAATCAAAAATCAATCATCAACACCGATTTTGATGAAATTTTCAGGGTTGGTCAGAAATGGGTCAACTTAGAAGTGATTAGTATTTGGTGGTGATCCGGAACAATAATCAATCAATAATCAATAATAATAAAACATTGCTGCCTTGACGGAGGACTGCGCTCTCTGAGTGCTTTTCTAGTTTTATTAATGGTGTAGTCCCTCATGTCCTCGTTGAGAATACATATTCCATTTAAAACAATGATGCTTTGTTTTAAGATATTTAGAATGCGCTTTTTGAGGGCGAAAGGTGCCATTAGGTACGGTTTAGAACTATGATTCAGCTAGGCAAAATTCTAATTTCAAAAGGGGACTATTGGTGTGATTTTTTTTAAATCAAAGGGGGGTGTCAGGACCCCCCTGACACTTCCCCTAAGTCCGTCACTTTTCTTGCCACATGCTTGCTGTTGTCTTATCCACTGATGGTTTTCCCGCCTCCACACGTGACGTCCCTGCAGGGGCCTAGCAATCAAACGTAAGAACCAAGATTTTATTTGTTTAATTGCGCGGATGGGGCGGAGAGACCATCAGGGGATTAGACGACCTGTCTTTAAGTAGGGTAGGCCATATTTGGTCTGCGGATTAAATGGTCCACGCATTATCTGTTCTGAATGCGTCCTTTTGGTTTAGCAGAAGCGTACCTTGTGTCGTTCTTAAAGGGATAATAACTCTTCGTTTCGGCCAAAAAAGGAATTTTCCTGGAGTAAACAACAATTTTCCCATACTTACCAGTGGTTAATGAATCCATTTTTACATTCAAAGTTAGTCCCTAGTTTTTTTCTAAAAAATTTTTTTTTTTTTGTTAAAATCTCTTCAGAGATTTTAACAGAGTATAGCCATCAATGGGGGTCACGTGGTCTAAAGACAAGCTCAGACATCAGAAAAAATAGCTATAACTGCCGTTTTTGTGGTAAAACAGAATATATTATATTTCTATGAGTTATCCACAATGTTTTTATTGTGAAATATAGATCTCATACGAAGAGTTATTATCCCTTTAACTTCTCGATCCTCTCGTAGCCAGTGTCAGATTGTAACGTCTGTATTACACACGGCACAGGCCTGCGATACAAAACAAACCAACTTGCAATTTTATGTTTGAATACGAGCCAATGCGATTGATGGCAGATGTATATATTAGAATGACTGAGCAAGGTGAAATGCAGATATTCCTCTACGTACCTTTTCAAGACGTGGTGTTTGATTCGTTATTCTCCTGGCCGCTTTGGAGTATAGCGCAGATCCTAGAACTACACTAGGTCGGCAGTTAGTCTTGAGCATCAGGGTACATGTGGGTTGAACAAGTCTTGCTTATAACCTCGGCCTACTTGGAAAAGCTGCACTAACCACCGACTACGTTGGGCGATTTTTGACACGTTGAACATTTTCAACCAGAACAATCACTGGGCTTAGAAGTAAAAAGCTCCGCCACTGCATTAAGCCATGCTAAGTGAATAATATGGAATAATAATCAATGCAAATAAAATTACGATTTGGACGTAAAATGAGCATCAAAATTGACAACCAGTCATCTAACGCCAACGCCCACCACTCCATTCAAACTGAACGTCACCTTGGAATGTGGCAGATGAAACGGTGCAATGTTTAATTCAAGGGATGTGTGGTTTGGATTTAGAGGCATTCTCAACAGATGATCCTCAGATTTACTGATCCGCGGATCAAATATGGCGGACCTTACATGAAAGCAGAGCCGACTAATCTGCTTAGGGTCTCCCTGCGACTACAGGCGCCGTCCCTGCAGGGGCCTAGCAATATACCACAGAGACGTGGTTTAATCCGTTTAATGTGGCTGGCGGCAGCAGGGGGGGGGGTTCAGCGGATTAATGGGCTCAGCTTTCATGTAAGGTCCAATGTACTTTATGTTTCCTATCCAGAACTAGCGAGAAAAGTTACGGTGTACACGTTCGTTTTCGATTTTTTCTTACTGTGATGCTATTTATGGATATGATTTTGTCAATGTTTTTACAGTCCTATGTCGCATTCAGAACAATGGACTAACTAGTCCACGGGTCAAATATGGCGACCCATTAAAGAGCTTGCCGCCTAACCCGCTAAAAGACATTGAACAGATTCTCCGAGAGTTGGCCATATTTGACCCTCGGACTAGTTAATAATATACCCAGTAGAGCACACTTAAGCAGCCTATAGATAGACACCACAACCCGTAGTTCCTAGAATTTTGATGTTTTTAGTTTGTTTACCGCATATGTCTTCCTGAATCAAATATTCAGTAATATGTCTGTTGTTTGTAAAGAATTGATGTTGGTCTGAAAAAATGAATTCCTCGAAAGTAATTGTGATGATACTTTTTGCCCGTTGTATTATGCCTGTTAATAATTGTATGTAAAGTTGTTCGATATTATGTAATGCCGATATCATTTATTTTACCTGTCAAGATGATGTTGATGTCTGTAAAGGCGTACTGTTCCAGTAGTCTTAACGCTTAGTGACATTGCAAACGAATGCAGCAAAAGCGGTTGAGAAATGAGAAAAGGGTGAGTAACCATGAATATTATCAATGTTCAGTAATTTTCCAAGTAATAATGAAATCAGATATGACAGATATAGTTTTTTTTTTATAAATCAAATGAGAAAATCCCGGTTTGAGTCTTATTTTTCCTAAAAAAACTTTTTAGATATTGAGAAAAAGTTCGTTGTAGAGATTAACATTGGTACGGTTTTCTGAGGATCTAAAATTGTTAAGTTGTGTTCAAAGAAAAAAAAACAGCACTAATCTTAACTGTCGGAACAGATTCATAAACAATTGGTAAGTATGGGAATATTGACGTTAGATTGCCTCGGGAAAATCCATTTTTTTTGTCCAAAACGAGCAGTTGTTATCCTTTTAACGATCTGACATATTCTAATACATGTACATCAGAGGATATATACATACATATACATGTATGTCTTACCATGATGACATGGGGTAGTGATTAAAGGGGGAAAATGACTAATTCAAACCAAAATGTCTAATACCACAGACATATGTAGCAAATGTATTTATTTTAAATATATGTTTTCTGAAAAGGAAAACAAAATCATTTATCATTTTAACGTATTCCAAGACTAGCTTACTGCCAATTTATATTTTAAGCGTTTATTTTCTGAAGTTATAAAGTAAAAAATCAGTGTGGGTGTTTCTCTGTGGGCCTGTTGAACACATATATTGTATTTCAGAACGACTTGTTTACTATGAAGCTGTTAATAATCGTGCAAGTAGCTGTTCTGTACGCTACATGTCTGCATGATGTCAAGGGCCGTGAATCCACCACCGAGGTAGTTATTATGTTTAGATGGTATTTAACCACGAATGTCTTATCAGAACTCTATACAAAGCTTACGTGTTATATTCAGCCCTTGAAAATTTGAAACCAACGATAAAAAAACTCCAGTGGACTCTGAATTATTTGTTCATTTAAACCCAGACTTGGTAATATTTGCCAGTAGCTATAAGTAATCATAGCTCTTAGTAATATATAGTTCTCCCCTCTGACAACATATAATATAATATAATATATAATACTTAGAAGTCCTCCAACGCGGAGCCGTCTGCTCTTTTCAAGATGAAAATACGTGGATACTTCAAACAACTTGATGTCAACGAGGATGGCAAATTGGACAGACGAGAGTACATGGATTTAACAACAGAGAGGAGTCGAAAGGTTCTCCCTTCTTGGAGGTCAAAGGTCGTATATGCGGTTTTGTCTACCACTTGGGGTCCCTGGTTTTCAAACGAACACAACCATTTTAAGCAGTCAGTTACAGTCGATGAATGGATTGAATTGCTCAAAATTGACATTGCAAATTTCACGATGAATTCAAAATACTCCGAATGGTGTGAGGACTGGTTCAATATCATTAATGTGGATTGTGGTGAAGACATTTCTGTTGATGAGTTTTCTAAATTCCTGGCGATATTCCATAGCACCTTGCCACCGGAAGTGCCATTTAATACCACTGATCAAGATGGCAATGGCGTCATCAGCGGGCAAGAGTTCGCAAATGGTTGTGCCCAATTTTATTACAACCAGAACGACCCCGAGACGGCTTTCTTTTATGGATCCCCGGACAATTAGATAATGACACTGTCAAAGAAGAGCAATTAATGTGCCGTATTCTATAGCAGCTTGTGCTCAATAAAATTATACGGATTGTATATTTGGTAAGCACATGATACCGTTTTTAGTTATTGTTATTGATATGTATTTTTCTGTTATTTTATTTTCTTATTATTATATAAGCAGATAATGATTTAATTCATGCCCCTGTCCATTGCATGCTCGTGCATGATATAATCTTATTATTATATTAGCAGGTGATGATGCATGATATAATCTGGGCCAAGGCTCTGTCACGCGAATCGGACATGAAGTCGATTATACGCACAATTTTGAGCGTATGAAATCACCCCTTTCCAGCGCACGAAAATGAACATATAAGTAGCATATAAAATTGTTTTTAAACATGCTTACAGCATTGAATCTCCCTCGTACACGTAAACGATGTCAGCCTAACGAGCCCCTTGCATAGCAGGTTTCAGTGAACCACTTTCCACTAAACATTTGTCCCTTTTCAGATGTGTTACCTCCTTCAAAACGTGGCTTTTTCACAATAAACCTACACAAGGCGGTGCATCTGGCAGCAAAGAGCAAAAATAGGGGCGGTCGCTGACCCACAAGCCCTTGTTTGGATGCTTTTGGTATGCATGACACCTTCTGGTAGAGTTTTATATGTATCAAAAAGGGATTTCTACTATAAACTCCGTTTTAACCTGAATATCATGGCGCTAATTCACCTTAATTGCTTTTTATTGAATTGAGCGGGATCTTGGAATGCAGGAATCGCACTAGTAAAAAGGGAACAACAGCGTTGCGTTATTTTTGGCGCTATAATGCCTAATCTTGCCCATCCTCATTACGCAAACGCTCGTATTTGTGTGTATGTGTGTATGTGTGTATATATATATATATATATATATATATGTAAGTGTGTGCGCGCGCGCTCTCGCGCGTGTGTGGGGTAACAGTTGAGTGTGTGCGTCTCCCTCCCTGCTTCCTGTGCTTACACCGCCTCACAATTTTATAAAATGGTGCAGTCCCTCATGCCCTCGTTGCGAATACATATTCCTATTAAAACAATTTCATTTTAAGATAGGTTTTCAATTTAATGCATAACAACTTCTTTTGTTTACCTTCTCGCGTTTTCCCTTTCCCCTGACCACCTTTAATTCCTGAAAGTGACCGCAGCAGCTTTGTTATTTTATGTTTAATCCTTATGAATTCCTTAAAAATACGGAGTATTTGAACAAAAAAAAAGAAAACTTGATTATGTGCATTCTGATGCGGTACATGCCTCGTGCGGTGCAGGGATCACGGTCATACATGAAACTAATTACTGAATGGGTTAGAGAGGTGGATGGGGCGGACATATTTAACCCCAAAAGTGACCTACTGGTACATGTAAGTGTTCTCTCATTTCTCTTTCGTCACAAATATAGCAAGTACTATCGGGTTAAATTAGCCGTTGGAAAACGTTAAGTTTTATATACGCATACGCACCGCGGTATTTTTAACATTTATGGATATGTAATACCTTGATAATAAAGTGCGAATATTGCAGAGAATGCACTTTTTTATTGACGAAATGTAAAAACTATCTTGCGTGCGTATATTGTATGTCTTTATACATCTTTAATAACTTACAGCGTCAACGAAATTACACTCACTATATTATCATTTCCAACGCTGTATATGATACGTTTTTGTATGTCGGAGTCACGTATAAGTATGCGGGAGCAATGGTTATTTAATGAACAATGTATAAAGTATTCAAAAATTTGCCGTAGATTGAGAGATAAATTACCATATGATACTCCAGCTAGATCATATTACCATCAGAACAAAAGAGGTTATGAATATGAACAGATGGTCAAAAACATCCCACTTTTTCCGAGTTCTTTTTGTACTATGTTGCTGGGCAGTCATCGCGGTGCTTGTTGAGCACTATATCGTGTTTATAAGACGAATAAACCAGGTTCTTACAGACCAACAGCAACCACTGGCGAGAATCAGGCATCTGGGGTCTCCACATTCCCATTTTCATGTCAGACGGATTTACAATCCAGGTATCCACAACGGAGACGTCCACGACCAGTTTTATTACCACAGCAACCACTATGTCCATGAAAGTTCTTCCACGCAGGAACTTTTTACAAATTTGCCGGAAACACTGGATACATTTAGAACAAACCAGCGCCTCAATGGTGATGGAAAAGATACCAAATTAGAAGAGGGCCCCAATGTTTTTAATAGATCGGGGAATCTAAAATACAACATTACAGTCAACAAACCAGTCTCTACATCGGAAAAGTCAATTTTGCTTTGGAACGATTATCAATACTACTACGACGTGAAGCGGGAGCCACTTTTTGAGTCTTGTCCAGTAAATTCATGTGTCATTACGACCGACAGAAACCAAACCGCTGTTGTGGACGCGATTATATTCAACGTAGCGCCTAGAGCATTTCACCAGGAATGCCAGGGAGTGGAAAAAGAGTGTGAAATTCCACTTCTTAAACCCAAACACCAAATTTGGGTGTTCCACACACTGGAACCGGCCTGCCTTACTTCCATGAGAAAGCAAGACAACAAAGAAATGCTATTCAACTCGTTTAATTGGACGTTCACATATAAGAGAAACTCCGATGTGTTCACTCCTTACGGAATGATTATAAAACGAGAGGAACCTCTCACACGCAACTTCTCAGAGATTATCAAAGCGAAAAAGAAACTGGTTGCTTGGGTGGTCAGTGATTGTACCACCAGAAGTAGGAGAGAAGAGTATGTTGCAGAGTTAAGTAAATACATCGATGTGGATATACTAGGTGACTGTGGAAGACCATGTAGAAACTGCTGGAGATACGTCAATGAGACATATAAGTTCTACCTTGCCTTTGAGAACAACCTGGCGGACGACTATGTCTCTGAGAAGTTTTTCAGATCTTGGAATTTGGACGTAGTTCTTGTGTCAAGAAGCGGAGCCAATTACTCAATCTTTGGTGTGCTCCCAGAAATGCACATAGACACGTCAGCTTTTACGACACCAAAGGCTCTGGCAGAGTACCTCCTTTTGCTAGATAGGAACGACACGCTGTACTTACAATATTTAAACTGGAAAAATTACTACCGGACAACAAGACCCATGGACGGACCGTATGTTAACTGGTGCAGTTTTTGTAGTAAATTACACGAGGAACCTCAAATATCGAATGTTTATTCTAAACGTGAGCTATGGGACTGGTTATACGGGTCTGGAACTTCAAATGGATGCAGAGCTCCGACTGACCTTGACTTTAATAAGACAGACGCTGTTACGAATAGAGAACCAGAACTCGAATGATTCTGGTATCAGTATTCAACCAGTGATTTTTGTGATACATTTTTTATCTCTTTCATTGCATGCTCTACTTGGTTTTCTTTACATCATTAATTTTGTAGAGATTCAGGAATTGAAGAAATTTGCATGGCTTTTTTCCGCCAAGGAATATATGCGCATGTTGTTTATTTGCTCACTGTCAACTACATCTCTGTCTTTGTTGCACTGATATTGATTCTAACGTTGACCACTTGGAAGAAGAATTTTAACCTACTCTATCAAATATGAAACAAAAGATAAAATTATACAATGTTTACAGACCCTTTCATTACTGAGTACTCACTTTAATGCACCGCTATGATACAAGTAGCGCTTGTTACACGGTGCATCTTCCCAGACAGGAACACATTTATGTCAAAGACAGGCCTCAGATATAAAACATGAAATCAAGCATTAAGCCTTTCTTGAAAGAAGCCCAATTCCGATGAAATGATAAACAAAAAGTCTAAAACAATTTTTTCTAATTATAATGAATTGTTATTGGTGCACACCCCACACCCGAAATCTTTACCTAATGCAATATATACGTGTGTGTGTGTGTGTGTGTGTGTGTGTGGGTGTGTGTGCGTGTGCTGGTATACATGCCTCTTCCCTTCGTGCCAAACTATGGACAGGCGAAGATGTGGGATCTCTCGTTGCAGATGCCCAAGACATTGCTTCCACACAGCCTACGTTATCAGCCTTTTAGGTGATCCACGTGGTAATTGCAGTTGTTGAGACTTTTGCCTGATGCATCAAAACACAATTGGTTTCGTTACGTCCTACGTCCCAATTTTGAGCTCATTCTAGCAGGATTTCAAGGGTCTTACTATTTCTCTTTTCCCTCTAACGCAATAAGAATGTTTCGAATGATGTCGGAACGCCCTACGTATATTTAGATTGCACCCATAGTGCAGTTAGAATAGACTAAGCATGCCATTCGATATTTTTCCATTTGGAATGCACTTCGAAAGTTTTGAGCATGAGCAAAACATTTGGGCCGGCCACAAGAATGGGTAAAAAATATTTGGAATGCACTCAGAAATTTTAGAATGCTCTTTGAATATCCAGGAACGAACAAAGAATTGTATTTCCGTCGGCATTCTTGCTCATTCCGCCTCTAGTGTGAACGGGCCATCAAGGTTCGGTCACCCCTAATGAGGCACGTGTGAGAATCAAACATGAAATCTATAATACGCACAGTTTTGAGCACATGAAATCATCCTTCTCAAGCGTATGAAAGTGAACATGTTAGTAGCAAATGCAATTGTTTTTAGACATGTTAAAACATCGTTTGTCCCTCCGCGAATGAGAATGTACTCCATCGTTTACCTGCGTACTTGAATACGTAAACGATGTTAGCCTAAAGAGCCCCTTGCATAGCAAGTAGCATGATCC
The DNA here is from genome assembly GCF_051362555.1 of Lingula anatina. NCBI lineage: Eukaryota > Metazoa > Brachiopoda > Lingulata > Lingulida > Lingulidae > Lingula > Lingula anatina. Next base: position 15,734,726 of record NC_141771.1, on the reverse strand, counting down.
ACTGCCCACTAAACATTTGTCCCTTTTCAGATGTATTACCTCCATCAAAACGTGGCTTATACCTACACAAGGCGGTGCATCTGGCAGCAAAGGGCAAAAATAGGGGCGCTCGCTGACCCACAATCCCTTGTTTTGATGCTTTCGGCATACATGACACCTTTTGGTAGCGTTTTACATGTATTAAAAAGGCATTTCTACTATAAACTCCGTTTAACCTGAATATTATGGCCCAAATGTCATTTAAATCGTTTTTTATTGAATTGAACGGGACCGCTTGGAAAGCATAAATCGCACTAGCAAAAAGGGAACAAAGGCGCTACGTTATATTTGAGGGTATAATGCCTTATCTTCCCACTCATTACGCAAACGCTCGTGTTTATGTGTATGTGTGTTCATCTGTATGTGTGTATACGCTCGTGCCTGTGTGTGTGCGCGTGTATGTGTGTGTGTGCATGTGTGAGTGTATGTGTGGGGGTTCATTTAAATATTTTTCTAATTTAAATGTTTTCAATGCATAACGCATTCTTTTGTGGGCTTTCTGGTAGCAGCTGTCTCTTCTGACCACCTTTGATACTGGGAAGTGACTGCAGCAGCATTGTTACTTTACATTTAGTTCTAATAAATTCCGTAACAATACAGAATTAAACGTATGTGGTACTTGGAGCGGAGCATCTATCACGATAGGTGTAACTGATTACTGAATGGATTGTAGTTTATAGAGGTACATGTAGATGGGGCGGACATATTTGACCCCGAATGTGACCTACATATGGGTGTTCTCTCGCATACCTTTAAAAAAACTAATAAAGCAAGTAAGATCGGATTGAATTGGCATGGGCATATGCACTGATACCTTGATAATAAAGTGAGGACATTGCAGAGAATGATTGTTTTTCATTTAGGACATGTATTAAATTATCTAGCGTGCGTATATTGTGTGCCTTTATACATCTTTAAATAAGATACAGCGTCAAGGTAATTACACCCACTGAATGGTTATTTCCAACGCTGTATATGAGACATTTTTGTATGTCTGAGTCACGTATAAGTATGCGGGAACAATGGTTATTTAATGTAAAATGTATAAAGTATTCAAAAATGTGCAGTTGATTGAGAGATAAATTACTATGTCTGATACTCCAGCTAGAACATATTACCATCAGAACAAAAGAGGTTATCAATATGAACAGATGGTCCAAAACGTCCCGCTTTTTCAGCGTTCTTTTTGTACTATGTTGCTGGGCAGTCATCGCGGTGCTTTTTGAGCAATACGTCGTGTTCATCAGACGAATAAACCAAGTTCTCACAGACCAACAACAACCACTGGCGAGAATCAGGCATCTGGGGTCTCCGCATTCCCATGGTCATGTCAAACAGATATACAATCAAGGTATCCACAACGGAGACGTCAACGACCAGTATTATTACAACAACAACCACTATGCCCATGTAAGTTCTGTGCGGCAGGAATTTTTTACAAAATTTCCGGTGACACTGGATACGTTTACAACAAACCAGCGCCCCAATGGTGATGGAAAGGATACCAAATTAGAAGAGCGCCCCAATATTTTTCATGGATCGAGAAATCTAAAATACAATAATACAATCAACAAACCAGTCTCTCCATCGGTAAAGTCAATTTTGCTTTGGAACGATTATCAATACTACTACGACGTGAAGCGGGAGCCACTTTTCGAGTCTTGTCCAGTAAATTCATGTGTCATTACGACCGACAGAAACCAATCCGCTGTTGTGGACGCGATTATATTCAACGTGGCGACTACTGCATTTCACCGGGAATGCCAAGGAGTGGAAAAGGAGTGTGATATTCCACTTTCGAAACCCGAACACCAAATATGGGTGTTCCACACACTGGAACCGTCCTGCCAAACCTACATTAGAAACCAACGCAACAAAGAAATGCTATTCAACTCGTTTAATTGGACGTTCACATATAAGAGAAACTCCGATGTGTTCACTCCTTACGGAATGATTATAAAACGAGACGAACCTCTCACACGCAACTTCTCGGAGATTATCAAATCAAAAAAGAAACTGGTTGTTTGGGTGGTCAGTGATTGTACCACCAGGAGTAGGAGAGAAGAGTATGTTGCAGAGATAAGTAAATATATCGATGTGGATATACTAGGTGACTGTGGAAGGCCATGTAGAAATTGCTGGAGATACGTCAATGAGACATACAAGTTTTACCTTGCCTTTGAGAACAACCTGGCGGAGGACTATGTCTCTGAGAAGTTTTTCAGGTCTTGGAATTTGGACGTAGTTCTTGTGTCAAGAAGCGGAGCCAATTACTCAATCTTTGGTGTGCTCCCAGAAATGCACGTAGACACGTCAGCTTTTACGACACCAAAGGCTCTGGCAGAGTACCTCCTTTTGCTAGATAGGAACGACACGCTGTACTTACAATATTTAAACTGGAAAAATTACTACCGTACAACTAGACCCATGGACGGACCGTATGTTAACTGGTGCAGTTTTTGTAGTAAATTACACGAGGAACCTCAAATATCGAATGTTTATTCTAAACGTGAGCTATGGGACTGGTTATACGGTCCTGGAAGGTCAAACGGGTGCAGAATTCCGACCGACCTTGGTTTTAATAACACAGACCCCGTTACGGATAGAGGACCGGAAGTAGAATGATTCTGGCGTCAGTATTAAACCTGTAGAGATTTTGTAGAGATTCAAGAATTGAAGACATTTGCAGGGCTTTTTGTGTTAAGGAATGTATAGGCCTACGCATGTTGTTTATTTGCTCACTGTCAGGTACATATCTGTCTTTGTTGCACAGGTCACTTAGGATTTTAACCTACTCTTAATAATTTAGAGTACTCTAAAGAATATTAACCTACTCTATCAAATAAGAAACAAGAGATAAAAATTATGCAACATTTACAAATCCTTTCCTTACTGAGTTCTCACTTTGATCCTCCGCTGTGATACACGTTGCGATACCGGGGTATTTATACGGCGCATCTACCCCGATTGGAACACATTCAAGTAAAAGACAGCTAGGGCTCAAAATGATAATTTGCAGTCTAGCATTTCTCGAAAGAAGCCGAATTCCGATGACCTGATACACAAAATTCTAAAACATTTTTTCTAATTATAATTAATTGTTATTGGTGCACACGCGACACCCTAAACCTTTAACTTATGCAATATACTAGTTCCTATAATTCTGCTTTAACCGCTACAAGTACAAAATCTTGTTAATATACAGACAAAGGTAATCGATATATGAATATGCCTAGAGGCTTCATCTGATTTTCATCAATGTACATTTTTTGTGTGAAAAGACAGCATTTCTTAAAGTCTTGTTCATCATAACGAGGTTGGCTAGTCTGGCGTGCAAGGAAGCTTTCTCTCCGTTTATCATAGCCTTCTGCCACATGGTAAAATAAGTTAGATAAACAAAATGATACGACTTTACATGGTTATTGGATACAGATGACTGCCTTAGTCTTGCCTTACTGGCACGCAAGGAAATATAATCAGCCCAAGAAACTTTATCTTATTGCTGTTTAAAAACTATTTCCTTAAGTATATATATATATATATATATATATATATATATATATATATATATATATATATATATATATCGTTGAGCAGACAGAATATTTTCATTTTTTCCATTAACTCCACGCCTTCTCTTCTGCTGCCATTTTCATCAACTCCGCGGTCAGCTCAGCGTATCTTTTGGCGTTCTCATCACTTACCCTATTGGTACAGTAGTCAAGGTTGTAGCAGAATCGACCACGGAACTTGAGCAAATAATGCACAAAAGGCATAGGATACCTATGAGACGCGGTAGATGTGACAATCTTCGTGGCGTGGACCTCGTCGTCTTGTCCACCAGGAGGACATAACTTGTCACAATCGCCGACACTGGATATTGCAAATTCCATTGTACAATCTGGTGTAGCTAACATGCTTTTCACGCCGTCGTCACCGATGTAATCCGCTATTTTACAAAGCCGTATGGGATCTCCATTGCGAAGCATGGAGTGAATCACTTGGGTAGCATTCTGAGCATGTTTCCAGAAGGCAGCGAATGTGGCATCTGTAGGCGTCGTTATCGAGACGCTTGGTATAGCAGTGAAAAATCCGAAAGCAGTGCTTAGTTCTGACGGTAGAAAACGCCGCGTATTAACAGAATGAATAGAACGTATATCTAGGGCGCTGGGTGGTTTACCATCATTTATCAGACTGGCCATGGCCATGGATGCAGCAGCAAAGAAGGCACCATGTACAGTTGTCCCATGATCCTTACACTTCGCTATGAATCTCTCCGTTTCTTGAATCGACAATTCGACTGCCACTGTTTTTGTATACGTATTAGGTGTTGCAGATGGTGGCGGAAATCGCTCCATATACATACTCTTGCTTGGAAACAAACTTTTCAACATTAATGTTGCCATGTGAACGTAATCTCGCCAAGTAAGTGCCATTTCACGTCGTGGCAACAGATCTTCCAAAGCTGGCTGGAGCATCACAGCATTGTCGTCACTGCGGGATGCGCCTGACATGACAGCGTTTAGACTGTGAAATAGCCTGTGTAACATCAAGAAAAATGACGTTCCATCTATTATAGAGTGATGGCTCCCAAAGACCAATACGCTGGTGAACCTCGCATTTGAGATACATCTCTCCGTTGTTGAACCATCGTCGTATTCAGGCATTCGTGCAACTTTTACTCTCCAAAGCGGACCATTGGTAGTGTCATACACCACGCGCATCATATCCTCGTGGATCTTCTCCCATCCGTCTTCTGACGTCAGATTAATCATCTCAAAGTCTACTTGAGGGCTGTTCATATACTTGAAGTGCCTCTTCCCTTCGTGCCGAACTATGGTCAAGCGAAGATGCGGGATCTCTCGTTGCAGATGCCCAAGACATTGCTCCCATACACCCTCTGTTATCAGCCTTTTTGAGGTGATCCACGTGGTAACTGCAATTGTTGAGACTTTTGCCTCATGCATCAAAACACAATCGGTTTCGTTACGTCCTAGTGGGCGAATGATATCATTTGCAATCATTGGTGTGATTTCCTTTTTTCTTTTGTTTGTTACAAACAGGCACCTAAATATAGACATGGGGGTAGAAGAACGTTAAAAACCTGGTATTAGAATGGAAACCATGGAGACTGCTGGGATTATATATTACATCGTTTAAGTTGTTACTTTAGAAGTAATAAATACTTGAACTTGTGAATTTAAATGCTATATATATATATATAAAAAAAACAAGTATGGCAGGACTTACTGGCGAACGTAGGTCGCATTCAGAACAAGCTGATCCGCAGACTTACAGATCCGAGGACCAAATATGGCCGACCCACTTGAAAGCTTGCAGCAAAATCCCGTAATAGACACTGAATAGATTCCCTGCGGGGATTAAGTGGTAAGCTTTCAAGTGGGTTGGCCATTTTTGATCCGCGGATGTATTAGTACGCAGCTCAGCTTTGTTTGTGAATGTGGCCATACTGACGAAGGAGAAGGCGGGGATAGTCCGCCCCCGGAGAAAGTCCGTATATCTCAAAAGTGTAAAGTTGGATCTGGCCTCCCGTCATTTCAAGATGTCACGTGGTATGTGCAAGAGTTATAAAACAAAACTATGGGGTGCAACGCAGATGAAACGTGACTCACAAGCCACGACTCATTTATTTTACCTTGGAAAGAAACTTTAAGAGTCTCAATTGGTGTCTGTTTTGTAATTTGAATATAGATTACATTTAGTCATTCAGCCCGTGGCGGGGCATGTTGGCCCCCTATACGAAAATGCAGTGGGTATTCCACGTAAACGCCATGAAATACATTTTTACAATTTTTTTTATCAAATTGAATTTTGAGAGTCTTTGATTTTTTTTTAAACATCTGTATTCTCAATAGGGTTAAATATTGATACAGTATAAATAAAGGTGGCAATTCGCCTAGGCATTATATGCTCACCTTTGGAATTTAATAATAATAATAATAATAATAATAATAATAATAATAATATTCAAGGAAAGGCAGTGACTAGAACATGAGTGGCATTAGAGGGGAGTAAGGGACAGGGCATGGGGGGGGGGAGGTAATTTTGGGGGGAGGGGCAATAGGCCCTATGTAGGCGCCAGAACAGAAATGGAAGAAGATTCAGACATTTTTAATTAAGAAATCAGACACTATTTCGAAGAGTCTTTGATGAATTAGTAGTTCAAATGAGGCAGATATATTGAGGTTTCTGTACCTTACGTTGTATGTAAATAACGCGCTTCAGTTTTATGCCCTGTACATGTGCTACATGTATATTCGATCAAAGCCTATGAAAATAGATTTCAAAATGTCTGTAATAAATATACTTTAAGACACATAATTTTTTTATTTGGACTCACCACCTAAATTAAACTTTTTAACGCTTTCTTGACATCAGTGGATACGGTCACTTTTCAAAATGATGTGATCGTTTTTTTACCCCGTAGTTTTTTTTTTCACAAATTGACGGGGGGGGGGGGGTATCTTACCCCGGGGTCCAACTAGCCCAGGTCTCCCCTATGTCTTGTGAATATTATGCGTGGAACAAAAAAGCCTCCTCGGGACAAATTCGCCCCTTTTTCACATGGCTTTCTCACCTGGCCCTGGGCATGTATATATGTCACAACGCTGACTCTGATGAATACAAGAGAAAACGACACTTTCATTCTAATGTAATTACCAAACCTCGATCAGCATAAACAGATGTACATAACGTGATGTTACCTGACGCATTAAAGATAGAGTAGTACATGTATGATAAAACTTGTGACATTTCGGTCAAAGTGAATTTGCTTTCGTTGATGCTGTTGATGTTTTTGTTAAGCTTGTACATGTAGGTTTATTTTAGGAAGTCAGAGACGAGCAATAATGCACTGTGCTTTAATGCTGCCTACCTTAGTTGCCTCTGTTACTCATTTTAATCCAGTAAAATGCACAGAAATGGATACAAGTATTTTTTCTATTGGATTTTATACGTGCGAAGTTGCCCCACAGAGTGATTACATTTGCCCCGGGGTGGGGCGCATTCCCACACTTAATTACACTAGACATTTTAATACAGAATTTACTGAAAAAATTACACTGGACTTTTTGATACTTCACCACCATAAGGTTATATAAATGAACTTACTTCTGAAAAAAATCTAGAAACCTTCCTTTCATCTCAATTTTTTTATAAAAAGAGGGCGAATTACATGTGGCCCCGCTTTCCCCTACATATACTGACTGTCTGGTTCACTGACTGACACATTTTTACGTCAAAAATAATTAACGGAATGCGATGAAACAGAAAAGTGTTTAATATAGTACTTACCGGCGAATGGTGCGCTGTAATACAATTCTGCCAAGTAAAAAGCTTTTACCGTGCATGATAGAAAACAAGCCAAATAGAGACCTACTGGTTGTTGTACCATGTAGAGCCTTGAATGAAATGTTCTCGGGTTATGTTATGCATGGAAAGCTTCGATGTCATTTTGGCCGAGACTCTGTATATATCAGTTCAACAGGTCATGCCTGCCCTGTATTGCGGTCTGTCAACATCATGAATTATGGAACGAAAATAACAAATAATGACGGAGCTGCCTGTCACTTCATGCTTGACCTAGCTCATACACGTTAAATACCATATTATAAAGGGAATATAAGGGCTGATGAAATTTGCGATTTATATACCTGTACCGTGTTTTTTTTTAATATAATCACCTTCTTATTTTCCCATTTAACTGTTACATATTTACATGTTAAACGACGGCAGACGTTCTGTAAAATATCAAGTGATTAACTATTAAATTTGTACTTATAGTAAATGTGTCCAGAGATATAAAAAAGTCAATAACAGGTTTTCACAGTCCTGATGTTGGCAGCTTATGCTATGATATTTATTCTAATTTCCTGTCTTTTGCCTTCGTCTTCTATGTCACTCTCCCTCTCTCTTTCTTTCTCTATATTTCTTGCTCTCTCTCTTTCTCTCTCTTTCTTTTTCTCTGTCTGTTCCCCCCTCTCCCTCTTTCTACCTGTTTATCTGTTTCCTCCTCTATCTTTATTTCTCTCAATCTGTTTCTCTGTCTCTCTATCTGTTTCCCTCTATCTCTTCACTCTCTTTATTTCTCTATCTCCTCCTTTCTCTCTCTCACTCTTTATTTCTCTCTATCTCCCCCCTTTCTCTCTCTCTCTCTCTCTCTCTCAAAGATTCGGTGCATGCAATAACCTTACTGCCGGCCCCTTAAAGGACACCATCACGATAACATCGACCAGAACAATATGACAAACATGCCTCGCCCATAAACGTCCTAAGAGGCTAAACACATTTGCTAATCGTCATCAGTGCAAATGTTCAGTGTAAATAGAAGATCGACACAGGGGCAAACTAAATAAAGCTACTGTTGCGCAGCAGTGAATGGATTATTTGTCTTCATATTGTGTCCTACATAATAACATTTCGTTTTTTTTTTTAATAATAAAAAGGAATGCGACTTGTCTATGCATAGTTTTGGACGAGCTCGCTTTTTTGGCCAGTCTGTGCGTACGTGTCGTTATTGAAACGTATTGTGCATCTGCTTATACAGGTAGTATAATACTGGACCTTAAGGCATAAGGGAGATAAAAATAATCCAAGAAATCATTACTATGTTTTTTGTAACTGTCTTCAGGTAAAACAGCCGAGTCCTTAGTTACCATTCTCGATTACAAGCAAGTCTCTTTCTGTTCTTCTCCTGCTGCCATTTAAATCAACTCCACAGTCATATCATCGTAACTTTTCACGTCCGTAACGCCAACCCTTTTGGAATAAAAATGTTCAATAAGCTCGATTAAGAAATCATTTAGATAACTGGCTTTAGGCAAGGCATACATGTACGAGCCCTTAATTAACGTTTTCGATTACAAGCAAGTCCCTTTTTCTTCTTCGCCCGCTGCCATCTTCATCAACTTCACGGTCAGAGCAGTGTATTTTTTGGCGTTCGTAGCGCTAGCCCTATTGGTGCAGTAGTCAAGGTTATAGCAGAAACGACCGCGGAATTTGTGCAAAAAATGCACAAAAGGTACAGGATATCTATGTGCCGCGGAGGAAGTGGCAATTCTCGTGGCGTGAACCTCGTCGTCTTGTCCTCCAGGAGGACATAACTTGTCGCAATCGCCGATATTGGATGTTGCAAATTCCATTGTACAGTCTCGACTTGCTAGCATGCTTTTCACGCCTTCGTCCCCAAAGTAATCCGATATTTTACACAGCTGCATGATTCCCCCATTGCGAAGCATGGACTGAATAACTTCAGTTGCATTCTTTGCAAGTATCCAGAAGGCGGTATATGTGATTTCTGTTGGGGTCGGTAATGTGACTTCAGGTATACAAGAGAAAAGTCCTAAAGCAGTGCTCTGTTCTGAAAGCATAAAGCGCCGCGTATTAACAGAATGGATGGAACCTATTTTCAACACGCTGGGTGGTTTTCCATCATTGACCACACTAGCCATGGCCATGGATGCAGCAGCAAAGAAGGCACCATGGACTGTTGTCCCATGATCCTTACACTTCGCTATGAATCTCTCCGTTTCTTGAATCGAGAATTCAACTGCCACTGTTTTGGTATACATATCAGCAATTGCAGGCGGTGGTGGATATCGATTCATATACAGACTCTTTCTTTGAAACCATTCCATGAACTTTGATCTTGCCACCTGAAGATAATCTCGCCAAGTGAATGTCATCACATCTCGTGGTAAGAGATCTTCCAAAGCCGGTTGAAACACCACTGGATCGCCATTTTCGCAGGATACACCCGACATGTGAGCGTTAAGAATGTGAATTAGCCTGTGTAGCATGAATAGATTCGAAGTTCCATCCATGATAGAATGGTGGATCCCAAACACGACTACACTGGTGAATCCGTGGTTGGCATTTGAGATACCATTCCCCGTTGTTGAACCATCACCTCTTTCGGGCATTCTCGCGACTTTGACTCTCCAAAGTGGACCATTGGTGGTGTCAAACATCACGCGCATCACATCCTCGTGGACCTTCTCCCATCCATTTTCTGACATCACATTAATCATCTCAAAGTCTACCCGAGGGGTGTCCATATACTTGAAGTACCTCTTCCCTTCGTGCCAAACTATGGTCAGGCGAAGATGTGGGATCTCTCGTTGCAGTTGAACGAAACATTTCTTCCACTCATCATTTGTTATCAGTCTTTTTGAGTCAATCCAAGTGGTAAAAGCAACTGTAGAGACGTTTGCTTCATGCATCAAAGCACAGTCGGTTTCATTTCGTCCCAGTGGGCGAATAATGCCATTTGCCATTTCAGTAACGTTGTTTCTTTACTCGTTAAAGATGGCAAGACTTCGAACCTGAATAGATATGGCAACAGAATACATTTTAAAACGTATTCACAGTGAAACGGGGACGAATATGCAAGAACCAAGCAAGAAACCTTTTAATAAGTCATTCTATAAATTGATTTAAAATACTTTAATTGAGAAATGAATATATGAAACGAATTGATTAACCACGTATGGCAGGATTGACTGGCTGACTTGCTGACTGCATACATTGCTTATAAACCGACCTCTCACTTTCCACATACCAGGTATATGAATGTAGTTAATTTCTTAAAATGCATTCATTGTTTACAGGAAAACAATACGATATATTATTGTTTGATAAATAGATACTTACCTTATGTACACTTTTCTAGTAGTTCTAATTTTTTGGGAAGTGAAACACCTTCTCTGCAGGAACAAGCCAAATAGTGTCGACCAACTGAAAAACTAGGGTATTTATTTAACAGCACATTGGATCATGCCTGACCCGACTGTCGAAATTATGATAGAATGAAAAGAAATTATAACGATGGGGCTGCATTGCACGTAATGCTTGACCTACCCTGAAGTTAACCCCATAAGGCCGGTAACCACACGTGCGGTTCTTTCTTAAAGGTCACTTGTCCTATTCTTGTTATATTCATGTAGGAAAGATTCACTTAGTAGAGTCATACATGCATCAAGTAAATGGAGGTGTTATTAGAAGTGCAACCTACATTACGTTCAGGTAAAATGAAGAGGAATGTGTAATTTGCTTAAAATGTTTCACATGCCACGACATGCCACGACAACCAAGATAAGAGTTGAGACCCATTTTAAACATAAAGTCTATTTTCATGTAAAACCCGTAGCAAGCGACCTATGTCATTACACCAATACGGACACATTTTTCTCCCACAGCACATGATGGCGTCCATTTAGGGGAGTTGAAAACGTGCGATCATGCACGAAGCTAATGTCTCTACAATTGTTTTTACCACATGGATTTACATTTGGCACAGAAACGATACGCTAACGATTAAAACGTTTTGTTATCTTGATTACGGACGATTTTCCTCTTTCACTGTCTCAGTGCAGTATCCTGAAACGTGCAACATAAAAAACACCAAAAGTTGCAGCACAATTTATTGAATCGTCAACAATAACAATATTTTCTGAATTTTTATTTACCAGCAAGCAAGAAATACGTATTGCTGCTGTAACGCAAACCATACCGGGTGTAATATTATTATATTTTTTTGAGAAATTCAATAATAACAGGAAATATATATATATAGCGGAGATCGGGTGAAGATCCGTTTGCATCTTTGCAGGTACAAGCATCGTCCACATTTTCTTTCTGGTGCACGTGCAATTCAGTTTGCACCATCCCCGAGTTGATATTTAAATGTATAAGGTGTAGAGCTTTAAAAGCAGATAAAAAACATTGGTGACCCAGAATGTAGGCCTACTCATCATGTACACTGTATCCCTGTTTCCAGTTATGAAGAGAATGAGCAAACATGAAACAGGTGTGAAGTGAATATGAAATGGGGCAAGGCTGTAATCGTACTATTTAGTGTTGCGTCTGGCTCTATTTATCTGGTCATTACTTAAAGCATCTAAAAAAGATAAGGAAGCCAAACGCGCTATCGTTCATTAACGGGTAAGTACTCGTACATTTTAAAGGTTTTGCCATTAAGAGAGATTATAAAAGAGTTGAATATATGTTCATATGTACACCAAACCAACGACTATCCTTAAAACAAGATTTAGTTGGTGTATTAAAGACTCGAAAATTTATTCAAAGACCAGACAGAAGTATCATGGGCTTGAACGACAGATAAATATCGTCTTGTTTTTTTTTTCAAACAGGTAGTGATATTCACTTTCGACAATAATAAAACTGCATCAGTTTTCACAATAATTAGATAATCATTCATTTCTATAACATTGCCTCATACATCTCCCTTGTCCATTCCTAATAACGACTTTCTTCTTATTTATGCTTTTGTCAAATAGTTCTATTGAGCCTACTTTTATTTTAAACCCGCAGCAGGCGGCCCCTTTCATCCTGGTAGCTCAGACCCCAACTTCTTGATGGCCAATAACGTTATTCGCCCACTGAGAGAAGTTGAAAACAGTTTTGCGATCCTAGACAAAGCTAATGTTTCCAAAATTGCGTTTACCACGTGGATTAAATCGAAAAGGTTGATAGCCGAGGATGTGTGGGAGCAATGTTTCGTTCAACTGCAACGACAGATCCCACATCTTCGACTAGCCATAGTTTGGCACGAAGGGAAGAGGCACTTTAAGTATATGGACACCCCTAAAATAGACTTTGAGATGATAAATTTGATGTCAGAAGATGGATGGGAGAAGGTCCACGAAGATGTGATGCGCGTGATGTTTGACACCACCAATGGTCCACTTTGGAGAGTCAAAGTCGCGCAAATGCCTGAAAGATGTGATAGTTCTGCAGCAGATAATGATATCTCAAATGAAAGCAACAGCTTCACCAGCGCAGTTGTGTTTGGGGTCCATCACTCTATTCTGGATGGAACGTCTAATCTCTTCATGTTACGCAGGGTAATCAATATCTTAAACGTTGTCATGTCGGGCGTACCTTGCGAAGATGGCGATGATGTAGTACTTCAGCCGGCTTTGGAAGATCTCCTACCACGAGATGTGATGTCTTTCACTTGGCGAGATTACCTCCAAGTGGCAAAATCAAAGTTTACGGATTGGTTCCAAAGTAAGAGTTTATATATGTCGCGATATCCGCCACCGCCTGCAAAAGCTGATACGTATACCAAAACAGTGGCAGTTGAATTCTCGGTTCAAGAAACGGAGAGATTCATAGCGAAGTGCAAAGATCATGGAACAACTGTTCACGGCGCCTTCTTTGCTGCTGCATCCATGTCCATGGCCAGTTTGCTATATGATGGGAAAACACCGCGTGAGTTTAACATTGCTTCTGCCCACGCTGTAAATATGCGACGTTTTCTGGCCCCCGAATTGCGCACTGCCCTTGGAACTTTAATTTGCGTACTCGATGTTAAATTAGCAACTTCAACAGCTTTCACATACAGTGCCTTCTGGATATTTGCCAAAAAAGCAACCGAGATTATTCACTCCAAACTTCACAATGGCGATATTATACAGGTTTGTAAACTTTGGGATTATCTTGGCCTAAACTTAAAACGGATTTTAGCAACTTCAGACTGTACAATGGAATTTCTAACGTCAAATATTGGAGATTGCGACAAGTTATGTCCTCCTGGTGGAAAAGACGACGAAGTTCACGCTACGAAGATTGTCACATCCGCCGCAGGGCATAGATACCCTTACCCATTTCTGCACTTCCTGCACAAATTCCGCGGTCGATTCTGCTACAACCTTGACTACTACACTAACAGGGTTAGTGATGCCAACGCCAAGCAATACGCTGAGCTGACCATCGCATGGATGAAGATGGCAGGAGGAGACGAGAAAATATTGGAATAGTTGAAAAGATGCCAACGGAAGAGAAAATCTTAGAATACGGTGAGAAAGGAATCAATAAGGCGAGCTCCATGGACTGTTTATCTACACTAATTAATTGCATTACAAAACAACACGTGTCCGCAAGATAAAGATATTCACACCGAAGGAGAGAACATTTCTTCCCAAATTTATACACCAGACTGGCAACATAAAAGTAAGTCTGAGCGGGAAATATCCCAGAGCAATGCAATCGGCGCGTAGTATTCAGTGGATTTTTCACTCCAAACAGGTGGCGATTAAATACATACACGAACAGACTTTATATAGGAGCCTATATGTAAGGCTCAATTGACTAGTATCCATATCACACGCTTGAAATTTATTACTATAGCTTGGATGTGGCGAATGCTAATTTTGCTTGTGAATATACATGTATTTATTTCTATATAGTTTAGATATGGGATATGCCAATTTTGCCTGTACATATATGATCAAGTTATTGAACCACGATTACGGCTGATAATCCCTTTTCACCCTAGCTCTCTGAACAGTATCGATCCAAAAGTATGTAACAGAAAAAAAGGTCATAATATTACTACACATTTTATTGAATCGTCAACAATGACAAACTTTTCTGAATTCTTTTACTACTATGCAAGCAAGTAATGCGTGTTGTCGTTTTAACGCAAACTATATATACAGGATGTTATTGCGACTGTTATACAAGTAAATTTGATTTTTTTTTTAGAAATTCAATGGTAACAGAGAATTAAAAATTTTATAATTTACATCTGATGGTGTTTTTTTTCACGAAGTCAATGCCGAATAGACATGAAAAAAAATAATAACCACGCAAATAGGTTAAATTACCTGTTTTTATTCTATCTTTTTGTCTTTTTTTTAACTGGGACATATTTAGATGCAAAATAAATGCTTTCTATTTAGGCATCACTGAGGACTTAATAATTGAACTTCATCTATTTTCAACGGCTGCTAACGCATTCTTTCTTAGCCCAATCACATACCTCCGGAAGAAGTTACTATGTTCTTTATGCTTGGTCCTTGAGTTATGAACCAGATATATAACAGAAAAAAAGCCGTTGACTATGGCCGCATTCACAACACATTCACAGTTGATCCGAGGGTTAAATGATCCGTGGATCAAATATAACACGAACTTGACAATGGATCCCCGACTCCCACGCACGCCGTCAGGGTTTGATAATAGATGAGCAACAACCGGAGTCCTTTGAGTGCCTCATAAAGTACACCATAAGCACGTGTGCCCTTGAAAAATGTCAGGTTTTGATTTTGGATTAGATTCTATATCGGTTGGCGTCCTTCGAAATTTGGGGTGACTATCTGTTGTGCGGTGGATCCCAGGATAAACACGTGGCTCCCAATCACATGACTCCTGAAGAGGTTTCTATATGCTTTAGGCCTGGTCCTTGAGTTGAAAACAAGATATTGTCACCCGCTATAATTACTTAGAAAGCCTTTGACTATTTCCGCATTCACAACCAGTTGATCCGAGGATTAAATGATCCGTGGATCAAATAAAGCTCAAACTTGACAATGGATTTCCGACTCCCAAGCACGTCGTCCTAGCGGGGGGGGGGGGGGGGGGGGGGGGGGGGGGGGGGGGGGGCACAGTAATAAAATATCGGCACCCTTTCAAGTGAGTCTGCCGAATAATTAGTGTGAAATAGTTTTAACTAGATTTTGATTAGAAAGTGTCTCACGTGTAATTCAATAATATACATTTGGATGTCCTGTATTAACTGAACTATCATGAAAAGAGTCTTAAAGTGAAAGAAGACACAATGCTCTCTTTTGTTGTTCATGTCAAGTACAACATACAACCGTACGTATAAACTGCTATGACTTACTATTTACAAATTAACTGCAGGCACCGTTCGCGGATAAATTGAATGCTGGACCTACATACAAACGGCTGTGACATTGAATCGCACATTTATATAAATAACGTAACATTATAAAACAGTTTCAGGGGATCTCGCATCCTGCCGTGCCAAAAAACAGTCAACGTGCATGTGATGTGTCTACAGAATAAATTTCACATTTGTTTACTGGTTTAAAAGAAAACAAACTAAACTTACAGATGGCCTTATAATCATAATGCAGGTCAGTTTTTGATTAAACTTTTATTCTAAAACTCAAGTCACGTACACTTCATAAAAACATGCTATTGGCTCACATTCCCTCTATAAGTAAACTTTAATACTTTATTTTTCTATAAAAATTCTCAAATTTGACATCATTTGACCTTTGACCCCATTTCACTTCCACGCAATTCAGTGTTACATTACTTTTATAACCTCCATGTTTAGAGTTATATCTTAGCTATACAATGATTATAAACCATTGTCAGATCTTACCTAAATTGCAAGTTATAGATGAAATTCTCCCCCTACCCCCATTTTTTAATGTGCTTGCTTTAGTCACAGGGTGTAACATATAATTAAATTTAACCCCCATGGAACATTTTTTTCGCTCTGGGAACATCTAGAAATAAAAAATTTACATATCAAGGATTAAAAAAAAAATAGGTTTTCATTGTTTTTCACGTGGTGGCACGTGAACCCCTCCTTCCCACCAGACTATCAGCGACAGATAAAATATCAACTTGTTTTCATCATGCTAAAAATTCACCGGGTAAATGCATACCAGGCACATATTGGTGTTATTCGTAGTGCGATCTACTCATATAAATGACATATGAAGCAGAATGTGCCATTTCAAACGATTCTTTATCGTTTAAAAAGCCACAAAACTCTTAATGAGACCATTTTAATGCACAAAACGACCAAACAAAGGAAGAGTTCAGGCCCATTTAGAACATAAAACCTGTTTATTTTCATTTTAAACCTGTAGCAAGCGACCTCTTCCATCAGACCTCCTCAGACACTTTTTTCCTCACACAGCACTTGAAGACGTCCCTGATGGCAAATAACTTTCTTCGCCCACTAAGGGAAGTTGAAAACGTATATGCGATTATGCACGACGTGGCTGGTGTCGCTACAGTTGTTTTTACCACATGGATTGACTCAAAAAGGCTGATAATAGATGATGAGTGGAGAAAGTGTTTCGAGCAACTGCTACAAGAGATTCCACATCTTCGCCTGACCATAGTTTGGCACGAAGGGAAAAGGTACTTCAAGTATATGGACACCCCTCGGGTAGACTTAGAGATGACTAATTTGATGTCAAAAGATGGATGGGAGAAGGTCCACGAGGATGTGATGCGCGTGATGTTTGACACCACCAATGGTCCACTTTGGAGAGTCAATATAGCGCGAATGCCTGAAGTAGGCGATGGTTCAACAACAGGGAATGGTATCTCAAATGAAAGCAACAGCTTCACCAGCGTAGTCGTGTTTGGGGTCCATCACTCTATCCTTGATGGGACGTCCAATCTATTCGTGTTAAGTAGGCTTCTTCACATCATAAACGCTGTCATGTCGGGCGTACCTTACGATGATGGCGATGATGTAGTACTTCAGCCGGCTTTGGAAGATCTTTTGCCACGAGATGTGATGTCTTTCACTTGGCGAGATTACATTCAAATGGCAATATCAAAGTTTACGGATTGGTTTCCAAGAAAGAGTCTGTATATGTCACGATATCCGCCACCACCTGCAGTATCTGATACATATACCAAAACAGTGGCAGTTGAATTCTCGGTTCAAGAAACGGAGAGATTCAGAGCGAAGTGTAAGGATTATGGGACAACTGTCCATGGCGCCTTCTTTGCTGCTGCATCCATGGCCATGGCCAGTCTGCTAAATGATGGTAAGCCACCGCGCTCGTTTAATATTGCTTCTTCGCAAGCGGTAAATATGCGACGCTTCCTCGACCCTGAATTAAGCACTGCAGTTGGGGTTTTAGTTTGCGTACCCGTGGTCACGTTAACTACCCCAACCGACTCCACTCGCAGCGGGTTCTGGATCTTTGCCAAAAAGGCAACTGAAGTTATC
The DNA here is from genome assembly GCF_051362555.1 of Lingula anatina. Taxonomy (NCBI): domain Eukaryota; kingdom Metazoa; phylum Brachiopoda; class Lingulata; order Lingulida; family Lingulidae; genus Lingula; species Lingula anatina. The sequence continues at coordinate 15,716,908 of NC_141771.1, read as the reverse complement.
CACGACAAGCTGAACAACGGGGATATTATACAGTTTTGTAAACTTTGGGGTTACCTTGGTGAAGACAACGTCAGACGGTCCTTAGCTTCTCCAGAATGTTCATTGGAATTTGGAATTTCCAATATTGGTGATTGTGACAAGTTATGCCCTCCTGGCGAAAGAGATGGCGAGGTTCACGCTACGAGAATTGTCACATCCGACGCAGGACATAGGCATCCTAAGCCATTCCTGCACTACTTGCACAAATTCCGCGGTCGATTCTGCTACAACCTTGACTACTACACCAATAGGATTAGTGACACGAACGCCAAGAGATACTCTGAGCTGACGGTGGAGTTGATGAAGATGGCAGCAGGAAATTAAATTGGAAGGCAGTGTGATAGTCGGAAAGATGGCACAAGAAGAAAAAGCCTTAGAATATACAAAAGGCAACATGCGATGCTGTGTAAAATGACAGTCAGCGCACAACAGTGCGGGAAGAATCAATAACAAGAATTTCTAAGACTGTTTATCTACACTAACCTAAAAAAATTAGAAGTAATTTCATGTACATATACCATATAAATGCAACCCTCACGTTTAAATATATCCACTCTTAAAGAGCGCACGTACATTAACATGCCTTCCTAACTGAAATAAACTGCGGCTACATGTAAATTTACATATCAACATTTCTGAGTGTATTTAGGGGACCTTAAATATCAGCATACCAATGCAATTGATATAAATAGTATTTAGTAGAGTTCTTCACTACATATAAAATGCAGGTGTATATTAAACACACACACACACGGACGACTGTATGCACAAGACTATATCAGGGAATTCCCTGACTACATGTATATGTACCGCGCACTTTATATACGAGAATCTACAGGTATATCGTACTCTCGAGGTTCATTACTTTTGTTTGGATATGGGAAATGTCACTTTTACATGCAAATTGATGATTACGTGCATAAATACCCTCTCGCACATGTAAGTAAAAAAGGCTCCCTCTACCATGGCCACAGTTGAATTTTAATTAGATAAAACAGATTAAAGGGATAATAATTCTTCATTTTGGCCAAAAAATGAATTTTCCTGGAGTAAACAACAATTTTCTAATACTTACCTATTGTTATTGAATTCACTTTTACGTTCAAAGTTAGTCCCTGTTTTTTTTTTCTATTTTTTTTTCTAATCTCTTAAGAGATTATAACAGAGTATAGCCATCAATGGAGGTCACGTGGTCTAAAGACAAGCTTAGATATCAGAATAGTAGCTATTACTGCCGATTTTGTGGTAAAACAGTATATATTATATTTCTATGAGTTGTATTCACAATGTTATTATTGTGAAAAATAGATCCCATACGAAGAGTTATTATTCCTTTAACCTTTTGGTTATTTACGACACATTTCTCTTTCGTGGCGAGGAAAGAGCACGTAATCAACCTGCGGCTCTGGTATTGGATTAAAAACGGTACGATAACAATTAAAGCGCTGTGTTCTCTTGATTAATGACGATAATCCTCTTTCTCTGTCTCAGAACACCATCCAAAAGTGCATAACCTTAATAAACCACCAAAAGTTGCAGCACAATTTATTGAATCGTCAAAAATAACATTTCTGAATTTTATATACCAGGAAGCATCAAGTAATACAGCGGTACGTTCTGTCGTTCTAACACAAACCATAACGGATGTTACATGAACATACATTGAGAAATTTTATTGAAACAGAGAACTAAAAAAAGTTTACGTACGTCGGTGTTATGATCCTACGCAAAAAATAATGACCACGCAAAAAGCTAAATTACTTTTTTTTTCAGGTCTGTTTACGTAAATATTTCAAATCTGGTTACAAGCACTTTTTCTCTCTGAAATACCGTTGATTATATTTGAGGTCTCTTTGCCAATAAAACTACTGTTCTATACGTAAATCGATCCAACTTCTTAGTAACTGTTGCTATTTATACGAGCACGTCAGAAACAAGAGTAGGCGTGCTAGTCTGTTAATCTCATTGAAATTAGCGCGAGTCCCTGTGCATTAGATCGATCTACAAAGACTGATAGTTTTATTGGAAATGAATCCTCAAACTCAATATTTGTAGGATAACAAACAAAGGGGCGGTCTGGATTATATTGGTACATGTGAATGAAACTAAGAAAACCATGTGGACAGACATTAATAAAGAATATTATTATAGGTATACTTAGAAGTTCACATTTTCTTTTCGGTGTACATGCACTTCAGGTTGCACCATCCCCGAGTTGATATTTAAATGTTTAAGGTAGAGCTTTAAAAACAGATTTTAAAAAATTGTGTCTAAGAATCTAGGCCTACTAGTATTCATAGCATGCACTGTATCCCTGTCTTCAGTTATCACGAGTACCTGTATAAGGAAATACTAAATCGGTGGGAAATGAATATGAAATGGGTCAAGGCTATGCGTATTTTTAATATTACGTCTGGCTCTCTCTGTCTGGTGATTACGCAAGGTAAGAAGCTGAATGCGCCATCGCACATTAACAGGTAAGTACTTGTACTGTACATTCAGAGGGTTTTGTCATTAAGAGAGGTTATAAAAGAAATTAATGTTCGTGTATGTGATTTTATTACGGGGGTTAGATTGATCCATTTTGCTACATATACATTTCAGAACTCACACACACACACACACACACACACACACACACTTATAAAAAAAAAGTTGGTGCATTAACCCTCAAGAGACCGAGCTATTTTACTGACTGAAATGACCAAGTGGGGTCATCTATAACCCCATTAGACTCTCTACATGGATCCTTATTATAAAAGGCTGGTTGGGGGTTTATCACACCTATACAACTTCCAGCATTTAAGACAGGTATTTTATAATGATCTTATGTAATAAGTATTTGGTAAAAATACTTTTATTGCAAGAAATAACTAAACACAGATTTTAAGAACGACATTACAACATTATTTAGACAACCCTTGTCAGTTCCCACTTGCAAAATATTTTTTTTCTTTTTTGGCCACACTAAATGAAAATGCACATCAAAGAAAATACATTTAAGTAAAAAAAAAATGGCTTATGTTGAGCTAGCATCCTGCCAACATCAATAAAAAATAATAAGCTGACTTGCTGACTAGGGAATACGCTAATACTGGTAAGGAAGTCATCCTACTCAAAACACATTCAATGAACCTATGTTACTACCACACCTGTGTATAAAACAAAAACCACACAAACATCTTGTTTGTATATGTGTCATATGATATCGACAAAATTCTTTACTGAAATACCTGAAAATTGTAACAGTCAAAATGAGAGACCCAGTTATGAAAGCAAGTTCCAACAAAGCTACTGAAATTAGATTCAGCGATGTACAATTAGTAACATTTCAAGCACAATCTTCCCAAAGCACTTGTTTATGGCTATGTTCTAGACACACTGGCTGGTTGCATGAAGCACATGGTGCACTGCAATACAATATAAAAGTACTGATAAGAAGTGGAACATTTGAATAACACTTAAAAAAACAATGTTTAAAAACCAACGCTTCTCTTCGGGGTTATAAATGACCCCACATGTGTTTGTGATGTATACGCCAAACTCATTGGTTGATCCCTGCAAAAAAATGTGGAAGTGTGTAGGATTAGTAGACTGACAAACTCAAACTAGGAAAGAAAATTCGGATAAAGAATAAAGAGATGGCACATTAAATAATATGGCTGGGGTCGTTAATAACCTCACACGGTCACTTGAGGGTTAAAGTCTCGAAATTTATTCAAAGACCGAAGTATCATGGGCTTGAACGACAGATACATATCGTCTTGTTTTGTTCTCACAGGTAGAAAGACGAACTTTCGCTATATAAAACCACATCAGTTAGGTTTCTTTGGTAGTACAATTTACGTTATGAAATCCCATGAGGAATGAGCTATTTCGGTCATCCACTATGTATGTTTTATACAAATTTGTAAAATTAACTGTCTTATATGCACGTAGGACAGTGATATGAAAGGATTTATTAAGGAACGCTTATTCATTAAGTTTATTTCACTACATACCGGTCTTTTCACAATAATTTGATAATCATTCATTTCTATATACGACTTGCATTATTCGTCTCGTTTTCGATTTTGAGCGCAATGCATTGTGGGTAAAGTGGGACCTATCTTGCGTTGCCGCCATTTCTGTACACAGAAATAAAATGCCTCTCGGCGTTTCCATGTGTTTTGTGCCTGTTTGTTTCAACAATACGAAGCGAGATCGAAATTTTTCATTTTATGCTTTCCCCAAGGACCCAAAAAAGAGAGGTATATGGATTGACAATATTGGACGAGCGGGAAATGAAGGCACATTTAGTAAGTTCGAGCCCGCCAAGCATCACCGTGTGTGTAGTGCTTATTTTAAAGGAGGGAATAAATCGTATTTGGGTGGTAGACCAACTATATTTCCACTCAAGGAATCGAAGATTTGTAAGCCCCGAAGAAAATTTATTAGACATTTAACTGTTGATAACTCTGAGACAAATTTTAGTGAACCTGGTGGCAAGTGGGAAGTTGAACAGCGAGGACGAAAATGGCTTCTCAAATACAGACCACGATGCCAACTGCATTGTATCAGATGCAGGCTCAGAGGCGCTTTTAACGACAGTTAAGGAAAAACAACATATTATTTTCAGTAAGGAACAGAAAATCCGATCTTTAGAAATTGAATTTTCGGAAACAAGAGTGGAATTACAACGAGCAAAAAAAAAAAAAAAAAAAAAGAAAAAAGAAAAAAAAAAGATGCATAAAGAAATAGTGTGACAGAGAAAAAGTACATAAAATGCTGGAACAACTGTTCAAAGAACATGAGGAAGTTGACAAACACACTTTCAGCATAAAGTCTATGCACAACAAACCTGAAATGGTTAAATTTTACATCGGTCTTGAAACCTACGAGGAATTTAAAATTTTCATGACTTTTTATACCCTGACATTACTAAGTATAAAAAAATGGCATGAAAACTGTCATGTGAAACTTTGGTTTGATTTCACAGCAAGGTTAAAGCTGGTTTTAGTTTTACTTTGGTTTTAGAGTATTGTTATCGCCATTGCTTAGACCTGAGTAAAACTAAAACCAGGTATAAACCTGACTGTGAAGGAGTATTGAATCGTATATTACTTATGCAAATAACTAAAAAGAGAACAATTTTACCAAATATCTCATTTTTATTATCACAATGCACTTGAACATATCTAGAAAATGTTTAAAACATTGCATTTTAAAACATGAAACAGACCCGTAGGCAGCAATTTCAAAAGGGGGGTTCTTGTTCTGAAAAAGTGGAACTTTTCTCATAAAAACTTCATGTATCTAGATCAAATTTTACCCAGAGTGGACCTTTTCCCAGCAAATGGGGCGGTACTTTCGAACCCCCGAACCCCCTGGCTACGGTACTGTGAAATATCGTAAGGTACCTTGGAAAGATATTTCCATCATTGGTTTTATTATGCAAAATAAAATTGTGAAACGAAATATTGAATTGTATTTATTAATAGGTAAATAATACAAAAAAAAAAAAAAAAAAAAGGGTTGGGCATTCCCTTCAAGGACTTGGTCCATTCTCCACTGTCTTGATTCAAACTTCAATCTGGTAGGCCTACTTCTAATTTTCTCTGCCGTCTGGATCCAATATTTTGTTTCTCTCTCTCTCTCCTCACTGTACAGTTTACACCTATAAAACAAGTAAAAAATAGCCATGAAAATAATTATTAAAGTCATCATCAACACATCTATAACAGTGATTTATTTACATACATACATATTAGACTGATGACAAAACAGAAAATTGACTAGTCATATTTTTTTTAACCGAAATCTACCTGGATACACAACAGAAAGATAATGAAGTGAAAACAAAGATAAATGCACTGATATTGACGTTGAGCTTGTACTAATTACCTGTACAGTGCACTAGCCCACCTCGGAGATTGTATCAGATAATTGCCTGAACCAGGTGACAAATTTATCTCCCCAATAAATGACTCAGGTGAACATAATTACATAATGACCACATTAGGGTTTTGTATTTGGTCTTGTATTTAAGAAAATATCGTGTAACATACCTTTTTATCAGCTCTTCTTTTTTGCCTGATGTGTGGGCATCCTACATTTTAACCAACGTTTCAACTTCGGCACCGTTGTCGCCTCAAATGGCTTGTTTAATATCGCCCACGGCACGTCTTATGCTTCCATCATGTGTTCCTATCGCTGTCAGGAACGCTTCCGGTACCATTTTGACCCCTGCAGTGCACAATTCCGGTCATGCGCACATCGCACCTTTCGAATAATGCAAGTCGTATATAACATTGCCTCATACATCTCCCTTGTCTATTCCTAATAACGGCTTTCTTATTTCTTCTTTTGTTAAATAGTTCTATTAAGCCTACTTTTATTAAACCTGCAGCAGGCGGCCCCTTTCATCCTGGTAGCTCAGACCCCAAGTTCTTGATGGCCAACAACGTTATTCGCCCACTGAGAGAAGTTGAAAACAGTTTTGCGATCCTAGACAAAGCTAATGTTTCCAAAGTTGCGTTTACCACGTGGATTAAATCGAAAAGGTTGATAGCAGAGAATGTGTGGGAGCAATGTTTCGTTCAACTGCAACGACAGATCCCACATCTTCGACTGGCCATAGTTTGGCACGAAGGGAAGAGGCACTTTAAGTATATGGACACCCCTAAAATAGACTTTGAGATGATAAATTTGATGTCAAAAGATGGATGGGAGAAGGTCCACGAGGATGTGATGCGCGTGATGTTTGACACCACCAATGGTCCACTTTGGAGAGTCAAAGTCGCGCAAATGCCTGAAAGATGTGATAGTTTAGCAGCAGATAATGATATCTCAAATGAAAGCAACAGCTTCACCAGCGCAGTTGTGTTTGGGGTCCATCACTCTATTCTGGATGGAACGTCTAATCTCTTCATATTACGCATGCTAATCAATATCCTAAACTTTGTCATGTCGTGCGTTCCTTGCGAAGATGGCGATGATGTAGTACTTCAACCGGCTTTGGAAGATCTTTTGCCACGTGATGTGATGTCTTTCACTTGGCGAGATTACCTCCAAGTGGTAAAATCAAAGTTTACAGAATGGTTCCCAAGCAAGAGTTTATATATGTCGCGATATCCGCCACCGCCTGAAATAACTGTTGCGTATACCAAAACAGTGGCAGTTGAATTCTCGGTTCAAGATACGGAGAGATTCATAGCGAAGTGTAAGGATCATGGGACGACTGTCCACGGCGCCTTCTTTGCTGCTGCATCCATGGCCATGGCCAATTTGCTATATGATGGGAAAACACCGCGTGAGTTTAACATTGCTTCTGCCCACGCTGTAAATATGCGACGTTTTCTGGCCCCCGAATTGCGCACTGCCCTTGGAACTTTAATTTCCGTACTCGATGTTAAATTAGCAACTTCAACAGCTTTCACATACAGTGCCTTCTGGATATTTGCCAAAAAAGCAACCGAGATTATTCACTCCAAACTTCACAATGGCGATATTATACAGGTTTGTAAACTTTGGGATTATCTTGGCCTAAACTTAAAACGGATTTTAGCAACTTCAGACTGTACAATGGAATTTCTAACGTCAAATATTGGAGATTGCGACAAGTTATGTCCTCCTGGTGGAAAAGACGACGAAGTTCACGCTACGAGGATTGTCACATCCGCCGCAGGGCATAGATACCCTTACCCATTTCTGCACTTCCTGCACAAATTCCGCGGTCGATTCTGCTACAACCTTGACTACTACACTAACAGGGTTAGTGATGCCAACGCCAAGCAATACGCTGAGCTGACCGTCGCATGGATGAAGATGGCAGGAGGAGACGAGAAAATATTGAAATAGTTGAAAAGATGCCAACGGAAGAGAAAAGGCGAGCTCCATGGACTGTTTATCTACACTAATTAATTACATTACAAAACAACACGTGTCCTCAAGATAAAGATATTCACACCGAAGGAGATAACATGTCTTCCTAAAATGATACACCAGACTGACTAATAAATAGATAATTCTGAGTGTGTAATATTTCCCAGAGCAATGCTCTTTTTGCACAGAATTCAGTGTATTTTTCACTCCATACAGGTGGCAATGAAACACATACATGGACAGACGTAATATATGAGGCTATATGTAACGTGCGATTAACTAATATCCATATCACACGCTTGAGATTTATCGCTATGGCTTGGATGTGGTGATTGCCAATTTTGCTTGTGAATACATTTATTACTGTTCTAGTAGTTTAGATATGGAAAATGCAAATTTTGCCTGTAAATATATAATCAATTTATTACGGCCAATAATCCGTTTTTGCCTTAGCTCTCTGTACAGTATCGGTCCAAAAGGATGTAACAGAATAAAAAAGGACATGAAAAATACTACACATTTTATTGAATCGTCATCAATGACAAACTTTTCTGAATTCTTTTATTACCCTGCAAGCCAGTAATGCGTATTGTCGTTTTAATGCAAACTATATGAACCGGATGCTATTGCGACTTTAATACAAGTAAAGCTGCATGATATTTTTTGATTAATACAATAGTAACAGATAATTAAACATTTTAAAGTTTATATCTGAGGGACCTATTTTCTTACGCAGTCAATGCCGAATAGAGATGAAAAAAAATAATGATCAAGCAAATAGGTTAAAATATGTTTTTATATTTTTGTCTTTTTTTTTAACTGGGAAATATTTGCATGCAACGTGAATGCTATCTATCTAAGCATCATTTAAGACTATATAATTGAACTTCATCCATTTTCAATGGCTGCTAAAGCATCTTTCTCGGATCAATCCTTCAGTTTATTAGTATGTGCATATTTATTACGCGTATTTATTGCGTGTATCGTTTAATATTGCTTTTAAGCACGCGGTAAATATGCGACGCTTCCTCGACTCTGGTTTAAGCACTGCTACTGGGGTTTTAGTTTTAGCGTACCCGTGGTCATGCTAATAACCTTGCGCTCGTTACACGTCACGGGTCTTGCGTAACTACCCACGTGCTACGATTTTCACTTGGGCGGGCGTCAAGCGGACATTTTGTACAGGAGCAATGCAAAGATGGGTGAAAACGACACGTTGTTTTTAACCGAAGATGATGTCCCCGGGGCGAAACTGCCTACACCAAAAGTAAAGGATCATACCAACGTTGTTTTGAAACGATGTAGTTAGTCGGTCAGGGGCGAGTTGGGGAGAAAAGAGGAGCACTGATAGCAAGGTACTGTGTACACGTGAACCGGCAAAGTCAATGATAATTTCATGTTGCAAAAGCATAATTAAATTAGTTATTTTTCAAACGATATTATTTGAATAGCAGATACATAGGTTAAACTAACAATAATACAAAATTTTGATGACACTGAAAATCAAAACCTGCCACAGCAAGTAATGCATGAAATTTTGTTACATAACACCATATGCTTGTGTCGTTGTTAACTCTCGGTATTATTGCTGCTTAAATTAATACCTGATATTATTTCTCAGGCTACCAAGTACATATCAACTTATTTTGTGGCAATTGACCTCCATGTTCCAACATGTGTGCAGGTTGATTATTATTATTATTATTATTTGTTCAAGCACATTTTGATGGCTACATGTGCTTTAACAAGAGAAAGTCAAAATTTATGCAGAAGTTTAAAAGATTAAATCATCACTAGTATGTACAATTAAAGCTATTTGATTATGCATATTACTCTTCGGGGAATCTCGCAAATGCGTATTGTGTGTAATCAGCACAATTGTCTGACGCGCCTACTCGGACGGCCAAGGGGTAATTAAGCCCTTCGCACGAAAACCAATTACCCATTAAACAACCAAGCAGATTACATTGATTGTACCTCTCTCAGATTTAAATATGTCCAGCTAATGCGGTATCTAAATCTGCAGGACCTTTCACCATAAAATATTCAGAGTGGACCTTTTCCCAGCAAAAAGGGTTGTTCTTTCGAACCCCCCCCCTCCCCCCCGGGCCACGGGCCTGATCTGATCTGTTTATTTTAGATAACGCATAAAGTAGATTTGGGCTAAGTTCTCGGTGTCACCTGGCTGGCTTTTAAAACATTCGTAATGTCTTTTGCCGCAGGTCATTATTTTCATTTGTCTTATGTTTTTGTAATATTTACGCCATTTGTAGAATCTTCAATTCAGTGACATCCATGATTAGCTACACAATATGGTAATATGGCACAGTCAATTGTTTTAGACGAATCACGGTAAAACTCCATTCTCATAGAAAGTAATTTGCTAAACCTTCGTTACCAGGCATTGTGAAAAAATACACGTGAGGTTGAAGACAAAATGAGTCAGTAAAATAAATGTAAATCTCTCTCTATAATGCACTCTTATTTATGTTAGTACTAATAAAGTGCGAATATTATCCAAAATGGTTGTTTTTTTAAATACCTTCTTTACTGAGTTCGAAAACTAGCAAGGCATGAATCAGAAATGTTTGCATTATTACACAAAAAGCTAGATTTTGCACTTTCTATCATAATTGGTTTAAGGAAATAGAAGTCGCGATATCCTCCTCCTTCCCACTACTAGACACACCAGGTATAATATATTTATATTATATAATACATATTATATGTTTATTATATATTACACGTATAATATATAATAATATAATGTATTTAATATTATTTTTTAATTCAACCTGTCTTTCAACGTGGTGAAATTTAAATTTTATTATTATTATTTTATTTTATTTTGCGGTGGGGGGGGGGGGGTAGAGTGGGTAAAAAAAACGACCCCTCTCCAGGTAATCTTGATCATCCCATGCATTTTATGTATTTTTATTGATGATTGTTTGGTTGCAAAGTGAATGGTTTCTGAATCGTCATCGCTGAGCACTTAATAATTAACTTCATTCATTTTCAGAGGTTTGTCACACATTCTCTCTTCCTTTCCTTTCATAACAAACCAATTACTTACCTATATTTTCTAATATGGATATTCAATTGTTTCGGGCATCTTCTTTACTGAAATGTCGTTGATTATTATATCTTAGACTCAGTTGTTGAAGGGATACCAAACAAAGAGAGGAGTCGGTATTGTACTACTACTACTACTACTGCTACTACTACTACTACTACTACTACTAATAATAATAATAATAATAATAATAATAATAATAATAATAATAATAATAATAATATATTTAATATAATGAAATATTCCATTAAAATATTTAATCTACGAAATGTTCAGTAAACTTAACAACATAAAATATATAAAAAATGTATAAAATTACCTGCAGACATAGTTATCCGAAGTTTTTAAAAATCAATGTTTCGCTTTTTTATGTTTTTTTGAAATATGATTAAAGTTATGAATAATAAATCTTTAAAACGTGAATTTTAAGTTCCTTAATTCTGATTTAAATATGAAACCTGTCTTTCTATTTCCCTTAGGTGAATGGGCAGCTTATACAATGTAGGCTACCACTCCACCGGTGCAGTTAAAGAAAATGCTATGTCACTATATGTTTTTAACCTGTAGTAGTTATGGAGGTTTCCAGTAAAAGCTTGTCACCAAACGATGGCGTTTAATCAGGTCATTTATATATGGAGCTAGATCATACCAATACGTGTAGATGAGAACCAACAGAACCATGCATTCACAGAGATAAAAAATATTATCGCCGGTCTATGTCGAATTGAATATGTCCCAGACAGAGGGGAGCGACAGGAGGGAGATCCCCTAACTTCTTCACCATTACACCGTCTATGTAGTCTTTCTGGCGCACGTACAAATCAAGCTATACGACTCACAAGTTGACATTTAACAGTTTAGGAAAATTTTTAAATCACACAAAAAAAGGGATATGAAGTTATTGTTGACCAGAAGCATATCCATAGTTCACCCCTCTTTTTATCACGAGTGCAAGCAAACACTACAAGTATAATCTGACACTAGGTCACAGAATGTAATCGTAGCTTATATTGGGTCTGACTAATTTCCCATATAGAATAGTGAGGGAAGTTGCATGAACGCGCCGCCACACACGGAAGGTAAATTGTACTGTAGTACATTCAACAGATTATATCACTAAATAGATTATACCAGAAATGAACAGTCGTGTGTGTATGTGTGTGTGTGTGTGTGTGAAAGAGAGAGAGAGCAAGAGGGAGCATGAGAGAGGAGAGAGAGAGAGAGTGTGTGTGTGTATGTGTGTGTGTGTGAGAGAGAGAGAGAGAGAGAGAGAGAGAGTGTACATGTGTGTGTGTGTGTCATCCATTTAGCTATATTTAGGCTAATCCGTACATCATATAAAAATGTATACGTATTACCATAAGTGTTGGCTTATACTCCTGGTAAAAGTGGAGGGATAAATTATAAATAGGCTTCAGGTCAACAATTCTTTTTAATGTGATTTTAAGTCCCACCTTATGCATTTCAATAGCGACCTGTGAGTAGGAATATATAGCCTGAATTGCACCTGCACCTGAAAGAAAATGTAGACTGAGTAACTGCAAATAAGTCATTGCCCCCCTCCCCCTCCCCCTTGTTCCCCTCCGTCTTAGATGTTCTTATCGTGACCAATTCATTCTTTTTGATATATCTGTGGCGGGTGAGAAATCTCCTCTATTATCACTATACTGTTAAATGTTTACATTATCCTGCGATTAAACTCGTTTTGTTCAAGGTGCATTAAAGCATGCTTTGTTCGAGGTGTATACAATCATGAATTTCAAGGAATGCACGGTAAATATACCCAGACGTCCCCATTAAAGCATTTCCAAGATCATACTATACCTCTGCATATTTTAAGTTATTTTATATAGAGATATTCGATCGACCCGCATCTACTGCAGCTATATAGGCAAAACAGGTGCAGTCGTTGAAAAATACCAGTATGTAACAATACAAGTATTAAGGTCAGACTCTATATTGGCCTATGAACGGAAAACATGCCCCTTCTAGTCTAGTGGGATTTTCACAAAAGATGAATAGTAGGGGCATTTTGGGGTAAAAGTTGGGAACCAGGCTTATTAGCATAATTTTGGGATGCTGAATCCGATTTACCCGGTTCCCAAGCAAAATCTTGCGTTTTTAACGGTCTAATTTGCAAAAAAACAAAATGGCCGCCAGATTTCCTATTTTCTGCAATATCTCTGGGACTAGACATGTGAACATGACAAATGAAGTGTCTTTACCTATATTTTCAGGGTCGAGGAACATTATTAAGATGTTTCTGTTAGAATTAGATTTACGCAATTTTCCTAAATATGCAAATTAGGATCGCCATTACTGAAAAACAGTTTTACTTCTGTATCTCTGTAATTAGGCAAGCAAACATGACAAATGAAGTGTCTACACCTATGTTCTCAGGGTCAGGGAATGTGATAAATCAGATGTCTTGTCTTATGGGTAGCACTGACTTTGTGTATCGTGTCCGAGTAGCATCTTTTATTGTTTCTTCCCTGTATCTGTCAAACACAAGTCAATATGCTGATAGTTAGAACCTGCCTTCAGAACTGCTTTTACGTTAACTAGGCAAGCAAACATGACATATGAAGTGCCCACACCCATGTTTTCAGCGTTAGGGAAAGTGATTAAGACATTTTCACTATAATCAAATCAGCAATGAGTGCTACACTGTCACACTGTAGCAATTATTCGAATCTGAATTGAATTTTGCAATTAAATACTGCGCTGCCATTGGGATGTAAACATATTGGATCACACAACTGCCCCTTTTACCTAGATTTAAAAAAAAGATTACCTTATTAATGCAATGGAGGGATTTGCTGAATCAAATAATTCATGTGATGCAATGTACAGACTTCACATTTAAAATGGATTTTTTTCAAACAAATTTTCTTTGAATTTTTCCCATATATTAGTAAAGGATGATAAAACACTTGTTATCGTGTTTGAAATGGCTTTAATAAATCAACCCGTGTGAATACATCATCAAAAATTTAATTCAAATAATAATTTAATATTCAAATCAGTGTTATAATCAGCGCATGGATAATTTTATAGCTGAAAACAAGGTATTAAATTCTTATGAACTCGATATTATCAAGAATATCAGTTGGTAAGGATTTTCTCTCACACAAAAGAATCATCAATACAAATGTGAAAAATGGAAACTGATAACAACGCGTGCAGCCTCTTCTAGCTGCAACCAGAGCCCTCATTCCATGCAGAGAGGTTTCTGAGAGTATGATCCAGTATTGTGTTACATGCATTAGTCAGAGCTTGCCTAAACTTGTGCCGATTTGCAGGGTGGACGGGTAAGCTCTTGATTCTGCTAGCGATTTATGCCCACAGGTTTTCTATAGAATTCATGTCAGGGGAATTTCGTCGGCCAAGGCAACTGGTTTACCTCTTGGTTTTGCAGAAAAGCAGTTATTGCATGGGCATAGTGTGGTCGGGCATTGTCATCTTGCAGGATGAAGTTGTCCTGGAAGTACCTTCTTGCAAATTTCAAGTATTCTCTAAAATGTCCCTGTATTTTATCTGGTTGAGGTTTCCGTCAATTGCCACCAATAGTGTTTTGGCTCCAGAGTGGAAACCGGCCCATACACAGATACTGCCACGGCCACAAGTCCTTGTAGTGTGACACAATCCTCGTGCAGTGACTCGTCTGGAAACCTACTGACTCTGATTCAGCCATCGCGGTGCTGGAACTCAAACCCTGCCTCATCTGTAAAAATCTTCATGAACCCAGTGCTGTGCCTGGAACCGCAAATGGTGTTGCTCTGTTTATAGAGTTAACCAGCTAAAAGTAGCCTTGCATTCACTAGAGTTCTAGAAACATGCTTTTGAATGGTAATTTGCCACTCATTTTGTACAGCAAGAGTTGTCTTTGTCCGGTTGTTGCGACATAACCGCAGAAGCAAGCAGTCTTCCCTTCTGGTGGTGACTTTAGGACATCCTGGCCGTGGTCTCTGTGTTAATGCACCAGTCTGGGCATGTTTCTGTAAGACGTTAGAAACTGCTCCCTGGGACACATTCAGCTGTCTGGCAATAGCAGTTTGCTTCTGTCCATTCTGGCATAATGCAACAATAGTGTGGCAAGTTGCTGCCGTTAGTTCACAGACCGTAAGGTCAGCTAAGAGTCTGCAAAATATCAAACTTCTGACTGGACGTTTTGAAATATAGACTTATTCTGCAGAACTACTGCCCTTTTATACGCATTCTGTAACCAGCCAAAGAGGACTGCTCAGAGAAACTGCCACATATTACGTAAGGCGGGTCCTGACTCCCCCCCCCTTTCGAATTCTGGTCCCCCCTTGAAATTATAATTTGACTAGCTGAATCATACTTGTAAACCATACCAAATGGCACCGTTCACCCCTTAAATACCAAAATTTTTCGTGGCCCTTCAACAGGCCCCTAACCTGTTGCCAAGTGAGGGGGGGGGAGGGGGGAGGCTTTGCTTCCGCGGACTCCCCCCTTCAAATAATCCTGGATCCGCCTCTGCTCACCTTGCCTTATAATTGATGGGCAAGCACTGGCAATTTCACTGGGAAAGCCTGACAATGCAGTGACCTTTGGTAGTTTGACTGACACGTACGTAAGAGCAGTTCTGAAGGCAGGTTCTAACTACCAGCAGATTGTCTAGTGTTTGACAGATACAGGGAAGAAACAATAAAAGGTGCTACTCGGACATAATTCACAAAGTCAGTGCTACCCATCAGACAAGACATCTGATTTATCACTTTCCCTGACCCTGAGAACATAGGTGTAGACACTTCATTTGTCATGTTTGCTTGCCTAGTTACAGAGATACAGAAGTAAATCGGTTTTTCAGTAATGGCGATCCTAATTTGCATATTTAGGAAAATTGCATAAATCTAATTCTAACAGAAACATCTTAATAATGTTCCTCGACCCTGAAAATATAGGTAAAGACACTTCATTTGTCATATTCGCCTGTCTAGTTCCAGAGATATTGCAGAAAGTAGGAAATCTGGCGGCCATTTTGTTTTTTTGCAAATTAGACCGTTAAAAACGCAAAATTTCGCTTGGGAACCGGGTAAATCGGATTCAGCATCCCAAAATTATGCTATTAAGCCTGGTTCCCAACTTTTACCCCAAAATGCCCCTTGCCTCTTATGCAGAGCCTTTTTTCAAAAATCTCACTAGACTATTCGGTATTTATAACAAGGCGCGCACCTGTTATAATACTTTATAATTATTATTATTATTATTATTAATGTTTTTTATTTTCTTTTTTTTTATTTATTTTTTAGAAATCACATGATAGCCTTGTCACGGTAGTAGCTTTTCATGTTCTTTCACTTTTTCCGCATCACAATCCCTCCCCTTGCAGCTGCAGACGGGGACTAGTCAGCCATTAAACGGTCTATTATTTGCTGATCGCTGTAGGTAATATATGAATATGCGAACTATACTACTGGTATATGCATCCTTGCATCCTTATAAACAAGCGCAGATATATCAGAATAAGCTAAGCGGCAATACGCACATATCCATGTTATGTGGAATAAATCTCTCTCTCTCTCTCTCTCTCTCTCTCTCTCTCTCTATCCATTGTGAGACTAATATGCCATATAAATAATTAAGTCTTAGAAATTAAACGAATAAAATATTTATGAGCTCACAGAACAGTACACTGCACACAGCCGACATATCGAACCTGTATTATGAGAAAAAAGAATACCAATCGTATATGAATTTATTCATGCATATACTCTATTAATTATTATAATTATCAATATTTTGCCATTTTAGGAGTAGATTAGTGAAAGACAATGCGACTGGTATATGGACTTATTAGTATATGGACATTATTAGTATGATATTGCAATTTTAGGATTATATGGATTATAATGGCTGTAACGTCCTCACCGACTTCGAACTCTAAGGAGGTCATTCGCCAACTACACGGCATTGAAAACACCCTCGCCGTTCTGCACGAAAATGGCACCTTCACGATCGTTTTCACGTCCTGGATTAAAACAAAATTGCTCTTAACCACTGACCAATGGGGACAATGCATGGAGCGACTGCTGGAAGACATCCCACATCTTCGAATGACCATAGCTTGGCAAGACGGCCAGAGACATTTCAAGTACGTGGACGACCCTCGAGCAGACTTCGAGGTTCTGGATGCAACATCTTGCGATGAGTGGAAAACAGTTCACGAGCACATGACGCTTGTGACTTTTTACGACGCTGATAAACCCTTGTGGAGAGCAAAGATTCTGCGCATGCCCAAAGGAAGCACGGGTGCGGAACAAGACGAGTGTACCCTCAGCGGGGACACATGGTTCACTAGCGTAGTCATTTTTGCGCTACATCACTCTATCATCGACGGTAAATCTGATTTTCTCCTATTAGGAAGATTACTTCGAATCCTTAATGCAGTGATCTCAGATGCCCCGGCCCGTGATGGTGGTGATGCCGTGATTCTCCTGCCTCCTTTAGAAAACCTCTTGCCGAAAAATAAAATGACATTCACTTGGTTCGACTATTTTCAAGTGGCAAAAATGAAATATAAAGGCTGGTTCCCAAACAAAAGTTTATTTACAAAACGGTTCCCAAAAATGTCTGCACCAGGTGAAAGCTGTACAAAAACAGTGGTGGTTGAATTTTCAATTCCTGAAACGGAGAGGATCATAGCACAATGCAAAGACCGCGGGGTAACTGTGCACGGTGTCCTCGTTGCCGCTGCCTCGGTAGCCATAGCCAAGCTCATAAATGAAGGGAGACCCCCCAAGGTGGTGAACATCGCCTCAGTCCACGCTGTCAATATGCGGCGATTTCTCTCTCCAGAACTGAGCACTGCTTTCGGGTCTTTGTCGCACAGCCTTTCTATCTCATTGAGGACCCCAACAGCTGTCAGCTTCGATGCGTTCTGGGACCTTGCCAAGGAATCGACCGGTCTCATCCACGCCCAGCTTGATAATGGTGATGTCGTACAATCTTTGAAAGTATGTAACTACGTGTATGGTATAGAAAAGAAAAAACGCCCGTTGTCACCTCCGGAGTGCACAGTTGAATTCTGCACTTCCAACATCGGCGACTGTGACAAGCTGTGCCCCCCTGGGAGGGAGGAGGCCAGAGCTCACGCGACGAGTGTCATCACATCTGATTCACTGCACAATTGCAATATTCCGTTCTGTCACTTCCTGCACAAATTCCGCGGTCGCTTCTGTTACAATCTTGACTACGCAACGAACAGGGCAACCGATCTACACGCCCAGAGATACGCTGAGTTGACCGTAGAACTGATGAAGATGGCTGCGGGAGAAGAGGAAACATCTAAAGATGAACTACGATAAACAGTGTATTGTGATTGCAGACTGTTGAAATAAAGGCCATTTGCATTGTAAACTATGATATTAAAAGTTAATAAATACAATAATACAAGGAATACTTTCAGCTGACTGTTTTATGCTAAAACCTGTATTGTTTAATCCGCGCGTGCATCGACGGAATGTAGAAGGCTTTCTCATCCAAGACTGGACCTACTGTTTCAAAATTACGTACATGTTTTGTGAGGTAATTAAGAGAACAACGGGACGGTTCATATTCGAACTTAGGAGGCAGGTATTGTTTTCAGCGCACCCTTGTGTTTGACAGACGTCTTTGCCACATTTTGACTCGTTGTTTTATCAAATGTGTTAGACAGTAGACAGTATATTATTATTAAAATGGAACAGTTATACATATGCTTCATGTATCACTTGCATTGATTTTAAAAACATTATATCAACACCCAAGTGCAATATAAGATAGGACCTAGAAAACCTCGTAACACCCTTCCCTCCTGATTGTTCACGTAACAAGCAGATATATTGAATGCATCATTATACGTGGTAGAAAAAAGTTACTTTTTCACCAGCAGGCTGCTAAAAATTACATCATGACATTTAGTCTTTTATGATACAATTTACAGAGGAAATACATAATGTTAACAAAAGATATCTTGTTTAACAGTATATGTTCACACATAACGCAATACCAGTACCTACGTCATTATTGTCATTTTGCTTTACCAGACACATTAAAAATATAACGGAGACCGTTTTCTATATTGCCTCACTGAAAAGCTTTTAAATCACATTATACAGCAACACTGGAGCTCCTGACAGGTGGGTAATTGAAAGGTATTTTAGGGATATGCATTTACCATATATGCAATCCGGATTTCGTAACTGTGCTATATGTGAGTTTGATATGCACACATTTATGACGTAGTTTTGATAACGAATATCCATAAATATCCATATCGTAAACGTCTTTAATAAGAGACTTAATAAAATACACTTGATTCCATGCTGAATAACAAGTGCCTCTCTCGCGTTTGTGTGCACATTGCATATATTGTGATGGCCATAACACATTGCCGTTTTAATACTTCAAAGGTAGCAATGGCTGACAATTTTAAGGCAAACCCATCGTTGCGCACCACGGAAGTTCTTCGCCCACTAGGAAGCACTGAAAACAAGTTTGCCGTTATGCATGACGCGGGTGTCAGTATTACAGCATTTACAACGTGGGTTAAGTCAAAACAGTTCTTATCCTATGACGTATGGGGCCTTGGTCTCAAGCGTCTGCAAGAAATCATTCCGCAACTTTGCCTGGCTATTGTTTGGCAAGACGGCAAGAGGTATTTCAAGTACATGGACGAACCTCGAACAGACTTCGAGGTTCTGGACATAGCATCATACAACGACTGGAAGAAAGTCCACGAGCATATGATGTGCTTGATGTTTGACACAGCCAATGGTCCACTCTGGAGAGTGAAGATTCTGCGCATGCCTTGTGATAACACGCAAATCGATTCGGGGGAAGAGGTGTGTTCTCCGATAGCAGGAGACAGCTGGTTTATCAGTGCAGTGGTGTTTGGGGTACACCATTCTATATTGGATGGGATATCAGCTTTAATCATGTCAAAGAAACTGATCGGTATACTAAACGCTTTTTTGGCAGGCAAGCCCCGCGAAGATGCCGATGCCAAGAAATGTCTGCACTCTTTAGAAGAATTCCTGCCAAAGGATAAAATGGCAGTCGGTTGGCGTGACTATTTCCAAGTTGCAAAGGTGAAATATAAAGATGTATTCCCCACCGAAAGTTTATTTTCAAAGCGGTTTCTAAAAGTTTCAATACCAGGTGAGGGCTGCACGAAAATAGTGGCGGTTCAATTTTCAGTTCCAGAAACCAAAATAATCATAGTGAAATGTAAGGATCATGGAGTTACTGTACAAGGCGTTCTTTTTGCTGCTGCCTCGATGGCCGTGGCTAAGCTTATTAATGAAGGGCAGTCCCCGCGAGTTTTGGAGATTGTCTCCACTCATGCGGTTAACATGCGACGTTTTCTCTCCCCGGAATTAAACAATGCCACTGGAAGTTTGGCCATACCTCTTGACGTCCCATTGATAACTCCAACAGCCACTACATATGCTGGGTTTTGGGAACTTGTCAAACGTGCGACTCAAGTTATCCATGCCAGTCTCAACAATGGCGACGTCATAAGAGATACAAAAATCTCTAATCACCTCTTTAGCGATAGAAGAGTAAAACGAATGGTATCAAATCGAGGGTGTACATCTGATATCTGTACCTCTAACCTCGGCGACTGCGACAGACTGTGGCCTCCGGAGACAAAGGAGGACTTGATTCACGCCACGAGACTGGTTTCATCATCTGCTATACACAAGGCGCAAGCACCATTTTTTCATTACCTACAGAAATTCCGTGGTTGCTTCTGCTACAATTTGGCCTACGGCACAAATAGGGTGACGGAATCGAACGCGACCAGATACGCTGAAATGACCGTGAAGCTCATGAAGATGGCTGCAGGAAAAGAGGACGCCTGGAAAGTAATAGAATATCAATAAAAACACTATGACTTGGGTATAATGCAGGCAGCACGTATTGTCATAAAAAAGCTTTCTGAGTGTATCCTTTCCGGATCTGGGCAACTACCTGTAACTGAAACGATAATTTGTATTTGCAGAAATGTAAAAAGATAAAGAACGAATTACTTTGACCAAGACTAAAATTTTTATAACCAGTGGATTCAATTCATTATTTTAAAAATGGCATATGGTACGTGTTTGCACATGAAGTAACGATTTTGCGCTGCAATATTTAATTTTTTAATGTATATATTCACTTATTTAGGTGATAGCTTTGAAGCATATGGTGCATGGCGTGACCTTATTTTTTATGATATTTTCCTATTACACACTTAAAATAATTATACCATTTTTATTTTCCGTATGTAAATAGACCGATAGTATTTTGTTTTTAGTAGAGGCTGATAGGTCTGTTACCTTGACCAGTGAGCGGCAAGTGTGCCCCCCCTCCCCCGATATGAACCGATTGATCAGTTAAATAGCCGTTGCAATTTTTTATGCAACCACACTCATAGTCTCTCTCTCTCCAAGGTCCAATGCTTTTCTTGCGCTGGAAGCGTTTTTTTTAGCAGAAAAACCAGTTAGAAAAAGGCCAAAAATGGAGTAAGTCTTGTACAAAATGTATTTGCCGATAGTCAAAATTAAAGGTTGCTATGTAAAATAACATTTCCTTGTACCTACCACCTTTTATTACTTCCGTTCCGTTTTATTGAAAGGTACAAATGTAAAGTGAGCATAGTCAATTATAAAGTGCGTTTAGTTGCTTACATTCTGTTTAGAACATGTTTGAAAAAGGCTTAATTGGCATATTATACGTACGGATTTTTCTAAAAGCATAAGAAATTTTAATATCTATATTTAAGTTGGATATACTATTTTAATAAAATGAATAACATTGGTAATTAATTGGAAATAAACTTTTATTGATCAGGTTGATTTGGTAGTGCCTACAGATTTCGATATATGTATGTAAATGGAAATAATATGCCTTTATAACATTGAAATATAAAATATAATATTTAAATTATTTCTGTAGAAAAAATAATCACTAGGTTTACAAAAGCAAGGTACACTTTTTTTCTAAGAGCAACCCATGTGAAATGTGCTGTAATCATTAGAATAAATACAGATATGTATATACATCGGTTCAAAATATAAAACATCAATTCAAAAATAAAATACATATGTCTTACCAAACTGATATACGGTGCATGCCATTTCACACACAAACTAAGTAATATTGTATAAAATCGAATTCATTTATGTAGAAAAATAAAAAAACCCGTAAAATGGGGTTACGGAGAACTCTGCATCGGCAATTACGAGCACTCGCCACACGCACGTTGACAATTAACAAGCATGTAATTCGGGTTCTTGGCGCACTCTCCCCTCTTAGACCATTGATCGCAGAGAACGTTCTTGTCAACGCAGGGAGCTGGAAAAAATATCAAATAAAGGAAATTAAATATCAATGATAAATATATTGATAATGACAAAAGTAAACAGAGTCAGGTATACCAAGTTACGTTTTATAATGCTTCAGTGACGACCAATATTTAAGAATTATCTGAAATCTATATAAAAATCATTTTGAAGTAACGCTGTTATAGATTAATAAAAGAATACTTTATAAACAGTACAACTATTTCACTTCAGCTTAAAACCAAACCAAAGAAGTTATGTGTGACTGTACCTCCAGAGCATCTATTGCAGGATTTTGGACAGTAAGGGATCATATACCGGGGGTTACGAGAGCACTCGCCACGTGCTGCCCAAGTGGCACAATATGTGTCGTAGTCAACACAACTGCTACTTCCTGGAAAAGTGATAAAAAAGTAGTAAAGATATTTTGGTCATTTAGACTAGGTACAGAAATTCCGACGAAATAAAGATATATTTGGGGTTACACAAGGAAAGGTCAATTAAGACATCAACAAATTCGCGACAGGCATTGATCTAGATTTGCAAAATATTAGAAGATGACGGCTGTGAAGAATAAGAATACTGCCACGAGGTACATGTTGCTGCTCGCGGGAAAAAAATCGCATTTATAATATTTTTCATTTTGGTTTAACTAAAATTCATGATTTCATTTCTATTTATTTATTTGGATTCACTAACTAAATTCTTCATAAAAGATATATGTTTTTCAAATAGAAGGTTATATGCCGAAGATAAAGGTAAACTCAATATAAACTATTTTATGCTGGGGGAGAGAATAAAGTCCTTCCTAAAAATAAGGGTAACAAAACAAAAGACCCCATACCTCCTCCTCCTCCGTTACACAAACGACATGACTCTTTACAGTAAACGTGCATGTATCCAGGGTTACGTTGACACTCGCCTCTTGACGCCCAGCCTGCACAATTGTTGTTGTTATCCCGACAGTTGTCTGTAACAGATAAATGTAACAATCAAGTTCAAGTTCAAATCGACCAAAGCTGTATCACTCATTTCTTGTGACAGTTTTTCGAGTGAGATAGAAGTGAGCACCAGCGTTTAAAACGCAATTCTCAAGAAAAAAGAGATACGTATTAAAATCAAACACAGATGCATTCAACCTACTATTTCCGCCCCCGGTTCCGCCTCCAGTGCCACCGCCAGTACCTCCCCCGGTTCCTCCCCCGGTGCCGCCTCCAGTTCCGCCCCCAGTGCCACCCCCGGTACTGCAGGGTTGCACAGGAACACCCCCGTTAGTTCCTGGGCACATACAGCGGCAATTCTTGTCCACGAATCCCGGGGAGGGGCATCTAGGTTTGTTCGTGCAGCCACCTGAGACATAAAATGCATGTTCAGTTGAGAGAAAAAGTGTACCTTACTTTATAGGCGTCAGAGTCAGCGAGAGAGTCACATCACAAGAGCAGGAAGCAGAGGCCAACGGGTCTTGAGACCAAATTGGTTTTCAAATAATTATTAAACTATAACATCAAACTGACAATATTATTTTCAATGGTCACACAAACTTGAACTTTGCTCGCCACGGGCCTGTAGAAGGGTAATAAAATCTACAAATTATACTTAACTTCACACTAAAAAATGAGACTGTATAATTACTACTTGTCGCAAATGACTTTTAAAATGCACGAAACGTAAAATAAATCGAGGAAACTCACGATCGCAACTGTACATGGCGTTTGCCAATTTGACATCGCCGAAGCTGAGCCCGAAGCTGTTTCCAATTGTATTCTGCTTGGACTTATCTTTGGTTATGATAGTTGGACGCCCGTTGGTAGAAAATGCCTGAGAATATGAGATTTTCTTGTAGGTTAACTATATTCTGGAAGGTCTAAGGTCAACAATGAAAAGAAGGACCAAAAGAATAAGTAAAAAAAACCCGAAAAGGTAGGAGTAAGAAAAATTAGAAGTAAGACGAAACATAAAAAAAAACTGAACTTACGTATTGGCCGTAATGCATGACGCTGTCGTAATCGTACGGTACGCCATGCGTATTGGTAACAGACTGCGGATATTTTTCGAAGTTGTAATAAAGATGTCCTGGAATGTTTCCTCTGACGATGGTGACATAGTTATCGCGGTCATATCTCGTCTGCTCGTGGTTGAACCCTATCGCGTGTCCCAATTCATGGATGATGATTCCTTTCTAAAAGGCATAATGCATTATGTAATAATCTTATACTTAAAAACATTGGCTGATAAAGTATCGTTTTCTATCTAATGCTACTGACAAAATAACGAGTACATTTCTATTGATTTCCACCAGTTTTCCAACTACAACAAGCAATATTTACCACAATTTAAATTGGCATATGAATGAGGCATGTTACTGGGGAATAACTGGATAAATACGAGGCTTCATAACGACTGAACTTACAGATCTGCATCCTTGTCCCAAGGTAACCAGTTGGCGTCCCCGTCCTAACATTCCGACGAAAGATGAACACCTAGAAAAGAAAACACAAAAGCTTACGAAGCATATTCAAATAAGAGGAAATCCAACATGCCCTATACAAGTCTGTTTGATAATTAAATCAAAAGACGTGATTATAATGTGAATCAAATAGAATTCTTGACTTTTCATGACCTTCTATGTAACAATCACTTGTTAGAAATACAAACCTGTAAAATATGTTTTTTTTATTTAATAAGAACCAAAAACAAATTTATTTATCCAAACTAAAATATAAATTTGAATATGTATTGCCTTTGAGAACATTCATGACATTGATATATTTTTGTTTAAGTACTTAAATCAGGTATATGATTTTAATAAAAATAACCGTCTTATCTATTCTCGAAAGTCTTTCATTTTTCAATTTCATTTATAATACAAATTAAAAATTAACAAGAAGATAAATTCTATCTGAGAAACTTCTTCCTTCTTACCCGCTGCCATTTTCCAAGTGAATGTAATTCCTTTCATTTCTTCGTGGCCTGAATTGGATACATGTGTATTTGTTCCAGTCATCCAAGGTCTGCTGTATGGCTCTGCGATCTGAGGCAGCTGGAAACATGGATCAGAAAATAAATATTTCTTTGCATGATTTTTTCAATGCACGGTTTTGTTTGGTGTGGCGTTGTTTATTGTACATTCAAATGTAATGGAGCACCCAGGTCGTGGGTAAGGGGGGGGGGCAAGAACAACTGTCACCCCCTTCAGTTTTTACAATAGGGGTTACACAGTATCCCACTTTCTCTTTTCCGTCCAAGAAAAACAGCATGAGATCAGAAACAAAGCAAAAAAAAAAAAAAAAAAAAACAACAAACTTGTTCATTCCTGTGTCCTAGGGATTATGTTAAAATTGACTACGTCTTCTTTTACTATTCTTATGACCCACCAACAGACCCCCACCCCACCTATGTCAAAATCTTGAACCCCCCCCCCCCCGTTTCTAAATATATGTGCGTGCATCCACAGACGCGCTCGTCTGTTTTTAAATAATTTATGTATTTATTTATATACTTATTTATTATGTATTTATTATGTATTTTTTATATGCTTATACACTTATTTATCTATTGCGAGTGTTTTTTTAGATTTCAATTATTTTAACTTTTTTTCATACAACTTGTACTTACACATCACCGATGATATGGTGTAAGGAACTACACCATTTGGCCAGCGGCGTCCTAAATCTCTGACTCCTTTCCTTTTCTTGCGGGTACGTTCCCCTTCATAATTACCGTCCTTGTCAAGCAATCTTCAGATAAAATTTAAAATATGTTTCGTCAATCGATGACATACTGTAAGGGCATTTGTCTTAATACATCTTCACCTTTATTTTAGAAATTAACTCGCTTTTTGTTCTTGAGATATGACGTTTTGATTATTATAGTCAAGTAAAAAAACATATTTACTCTCTTTAGAAACAAACCACTATCACTACATATAATATTTGTGCATGCTCTTATAACTATGCCACTGTTCTTATTTTTATTTTATATAAAAAGGAAATAATTGAGAAATAATCAAGAAGCAAACGTGTCGTAAATATAGCATTTTAATGTTTTAAAAAACGTATCATTTCAGTTAAAATGAATTTGACATCCCATTCTTAGGCCGTAAATGTGCTATTGACAAGGAAACATAAAAATCGCTTCTTTGGTTTACTTTTATATGCGCCTTATCAAATTCTAATTGTCCTAAAATATGACGACCTTGCTTACCCAAACTCCTCCTCCCTGGCTCTTTCGAGAGCTTGAAAATCTTCTTTAAGCATCAATATATCCAGTTCACGTAGAACAACGCTGTCATCTTGTATAGTCTCCAGTGCTCTACCTAGTAAAATGTGAAAACGAAAATAAAAATTCACCATCGAGAAAGTTTTTTTTCTGGTTCGAATAATTATTTTTCCGTGTTCTTTTTTTCAGCTGGATGACGATGAATTTATCGCGGATTAAACACTGAATCATAGTATAAGTACAATAGAAAAAAGTCAACTTATGTTTGACCAGGTTATAAATGTGGATTGAGAATACACTTTTCTCATATTGCAGGTTTTGAAATTTTACGTGCCCCTTGGTAAGGAACAAAGGAAATTATAAAAAGTTTATATTTACTTTTATTTGCTGCGATCTTGATTAGTTCATCCATCGTCGCTGCGTGTGACACATCTAAAAGCTGAAATATTTCCCAAAAGTATGTTTGAATCAAGCAGTTTCAAAAATTGAAATGGCACTATTTAACCTAGTCCTTTCTGTACAAGCTAGATATTAAAAACGTTAAAAACAGGTATCCATTATTTTGTTGGTGCATACACAGTAAACAATTATTAACCGGAAAGTTTAGCCAGTTTCACTACTTACCCATACTGCACAAACTGCCGCTGTCAGTGCTGCGGCTACAAATCTCGATACAAACTGTACGTTTTTCATACTTCTGTTTTTTTACTAATGACTTGCCTGTTCTGAGATCTCTTTTATACATTTCGATTGCCCCTTGCGATTTCCCTCTCTACTTGATCTAAACTTCCGCATTTCCGGGTTTTATTTGGTTCACTGATTATTTAGCTTCATCATCTCTATGACAAATGTAATAATTTGGTATTTTATTGAGTCAGACTAAGAATGAGATTTTTTATTTGAAAGTTCACAGTGCCCTAACAATGGGATGAACAAGCAGGGAGTTAATGCGTTTATCGCCCTTGGTCATCGATTTAGTCATGCAGACAAAACACGCATGTAAATAAACATTTTAACTGACCATAACGGAATGGTCGTCTTTATCACAAATCTAATAGTGTCCAAACACTGGGCCGGCCAGCAGTAAATAAATGCGTTTATCGCCCTTGACATCGATTTAGTCATGCAAGCAAAACACACCTTAACAAATATTTACACTGACCACAACGGAATGGTCGAGTCTGGGGCTTTAACTGGGTCACCCAAACTGGGTCACAGTGGGTAAACCCTGACGTCAATCGGGAGCAGACGAGATTCATATCAATGATTTGACAAGGGATGTGGTCTGAGCCAAGGGATGTGGTCCGAACCCTCCCTGGACAAGAGGCTGTCTGCTTCGTAACACTTTGGTCTCTAAATGATAAAACACTTATGAAGTAAAATGGAATCTGAGACATTGGTGGGCTTTTACAGGTACACGTATATGTACCGTATGTTACTCAGTTTCGTGAACGGAATTAAGTACATGTACAAACCCGTTTTTATGACATCAAATACGTCATATTGGCCATCGTTTAGCTTTCTTTTTTGTTCATTTTCTTTTTCTTCAAGGAGTCTTCAGTGACCATGCTGAGATAGCACATACATGTATGCAAGTTATGAAGCATTATATACGTTTGACCCTCTTTTAGAACATTTTCAGTGAGTATATTACTCGAAAAAATGATTTTGACCAGCGCAACACAAAGATATCAAAAATTGAACGCCTCTCCCATAAACCCAGACAAAAGGAAAGAAAGGGTGGGCTTAACAAGAACATCCAATGTCCGCTCTGAAGCCAACCATATATAAATACATACATACATGTAACACTTTTTATTGTTGTATACTTTGTCATATCAAACCCACTCCACCCCTTCCATCCCCCATCTTCTCAAATCATTTTTATGTCGTAAAAGGGAACCGAGGCTGTAGACTGAATCCAAAACGTTTATTCCACCTTAATGTGTATGATGAATCAAATGTCCAGTTTATTCACTTTGTTTTTCTTTCCTTTCGGTAGCCTTAATCACGCTGATATTGTGTCCGAGATTTCACGAAATGATAGGGAAAAGGAAATATTAATAATAGAGTCTCATGAACATGCACTGTCGGAGCAGCAATGGACAGGAAGATGACTTTTCGTGATTCATGTCGTTTTTCTCAGGTCGTTTCTTTATCAGTGTCCTATATTTATTACAATGCATCTGACCTGTAAATATAAACGAGAATCGTGGGCCAAGGCCAATACTTGGCGGGACAGGAGCAAATGCTTATGAGCAGTAATACTTTAGTACACCTGTAAGCAGGTTGTTTGTTTTTATTGTTGTACTCACACGTAAATCTATACGTTGACTGGAGAAAATGTAAGAGATTTCTGGTGGATTTTGAATAAGAAAAGGCCAAAGAGTTTTTCAAAGATTAAGAAACCTATGGGGAAAAATATGGGGAAGTAGAAAAATATCAGGTAATCAGAGATATTGGTCAGAAAATGGGACAAGACTGCAGTGACACGCAATTTATTGCGTTGTCTTTAAAATATGCTTAAAATATTAACTCGAGAGAGAGAGAGAGAGAGAGAGAGAGAGAGAGAGAGAGAGAGCGAAACAAACAAACGAAAATAATGTTTGTGAAAAACTACTCGTGCGTCTTCACATTTAAAACAATTTTATTAGCGTTGCCGTATATCTGCTAGAAATCACAATCCGAAAGGCAATCACAGAAAATGACCTGTTATGTTGCCTCGCATGCGCATCAGAACAAAGGTACCGGTAGATCTCCTAACATTATATTAACAAGGTGGCCGAGACGGGCATCTGTTAAAGATGTTCGTCCCTTCGATAACCCAACACGTGGCTCGACCGGTGAACATTTCCTTTTGGTAGCGTGCAATGTGAAGATGAGTTCCGGTAGAGCACGGACGCACTCCTGGCGCGTGATACATGACGATGTAATCCGTGCTAATAATGCCGCTCATTCTGAGGCGATCATACACAACTTTGGGATCGAGGCCAGGTACAACGATGTCTGCCGCCTGACCAACTGCGTGCTAAAATGAAAGGAGGCTTAATCTGAGCTACAGTATACTGAAAATACTTATATATAGATAATTTGTTCAGTACTAGAGAAAATTGCAAACAAAAAACGGTATACATCGCAATAACTGGAACAAAAATGTATTTTTCCTTTAAAGAGATGGGTGGTTTATGACCGGGTGTTAAAGTAAAGGGGAAATGTTTAAAGGTTGTTCCGGAAGTTAGGTACAGTGCCGCCGGAATGTCCCCTTACTTACCCTCCGGGTCGCTGCGGGTTGTACGGACGGCCTGGCTCGGTAACTATGGAAATAACATTGTCATCCATACGCTGTTTGGTTTCTGTTAACAATAGTTCCATACCCTGCCCGTCGTGCAATTATCGTGACAAACTTTCTGCTAACAAAAGAGCCTAACCCTAGCTCGCTGAGATAAAGATCGAAGGTGAGCGTGGTCGCAATTAAGTGTTCGTCCAAGCGTTAATTGACCTTTAATGCGCGGTGGCTTCACTCTACTCTGATCACTCTACTCTGATTCGGAGATTTTAAGTATAAGAACTTGCCAACAGTGATTTTTAAAAGTTGCTTTACCAAAAAGATTCGGTGATGACAGCAATTTTCGTGTACATTATAGCTATGAATTGATTGAATTTACATAGAGTTTAATAAATGAATTTATGAATTTCTTAAAGATCAAATAAAACACTACTCGTACTTGAACATGTAATACACTGTATTTATTAGGCTTCAAACTGTCTTTGCTATATATATATTATTAACAAGATTGAAATTTATTTTTATAGTATGTCTTTATATTTCTATTAGCTTTGTTCATAGACGAAATGCATTTTTTCCAAAAAGACTTGTCAGTTGTTTCAGTGATAAATATTTTGTTAGCCATATCTTTAATATAGTTCTGTCTATATTTGCATGTAGGATCTCTCCCATCTACACCCGTAACATTTCTGTCCTTTCGTATTCGTTCATCAATCGTAAACAACCTTCCCATCAACTGAACGCAAAAGTTGCCTGGGGAACTGGCCCGTTGTCGAATTTCGAATATTTCTTTATTTGACAAGGCGACGGGTACTGGCCGGCCGAAAGACTGATTCCTTGATTATGTAGGACAAAAAGCATCAAAAGAAATTAATTTATAAAGCTGGATTACAATCTCTCGGGCTAACTTCACTGGTTGGCACGTGTCATTTCACATTAATTAACAATCAGTTCAGGTTAGCTTTATTCATGCTGGGTTAACACAGTGATTAAGCCCTGATTATTACATAATCACTACTGTGTGACACGCGTCGTCTAAAATTAATGTTAACATTGCGATGACGCTCTTCAATCCAAACTAATCAATTGCACATAATTCTAAATCAACTGACACGTGTCAACAGGATTGTTTGTGTATCTGGTCTTCCTAAATGGCCAATAAGTATTTTGTATAATATGACAAGTTTATGTCACTGATTTCTGTGCCTTCGTGTCACCTGCCAAGTGAACGGTATAAATCGACACTCAGATTTTCCAAATCATCACAATTCCAAGAAGCCTCTTAGTGATTACGTGCGTCTGCGTATCATCGCCCTCCGAGAACAAGGGGTGCGAATTAAAAACATAACCGCACAAATGGAAAATGAAGACCATAAAGTGTCGCGACAAGCCATTTACTATGTGTTATAGAAATACGACGAAGAGAAGGTCGTGCATCAGGCTACTAAACTAGCAACACATGTAATAAAGGTAATGAGACATTGATATTTATTTGATGTATTAGCTATTTATAATTTTCCATTTTAACTACGCTTTTGTTGATCGTGACTTACTATCATCAAATAAAATTGTTATACGTGTTTTAAAACTAAGCCTGATTTGTTCTTCAGAGTTTTGTTCTAATATTCGACTTGCCTTTACTCGAGTCTTCTGTTGCAGTTGATACATAACCCGGTATTGTTTGCTCGTGTCGATAGCAGTCTCTTTGCATCAGCTATAATAGAAACCTTAAGTGAGGCAATTAAGAAGGGGCAGACCGTGTTCGTTGAACCGACTAATTTGGGTGTCCGATAAGGATTGCTTGGGGATTCCCCTACCCTGTAATTATCATACGGCCTCTATTGTTCGACCATATGGGGCAGGGTTGGGAAACCATACGGCCATTTGGTAAGGGGACATTCCGGCGGCACTGTATCAAATCTATGTTACCCAATGGCGAAAAAAGCTTTATTTCGAGTAAAAATAGTTATGCCAATTCCAATGTCAACACCGTTTTCCGCCTTCCTTTTCGACATATATCAAAACGTACGTGTTCGCTAAACCAGTGACTTTTCTAATTACATGTAGGAGTTAATATGTTATAGTCTATTACTCATCTCTAAGTTTTATTTCATTTTTTCATTTATTTGTTTATTTGACTATGTTCTATTTGTTTCTTTAGACAGTCATTACACCTTTAGAATGCTGAACAAAATCTCCTTACTCAGTTTAACGTAAAACAATTTTCAAACTGACAAGAGGAAATAGACGAAAAAAAATTCATGTCATTATGGTAAAAAAATGAGCATATCGTATAATATATTTAACATTTTACACATGAATTGTTCACATTGGAATAATATCTTTTTGTCACGGGCGTCCAAGTAACTTAGGAGAGCGTCAAGTACTATCTGTTGCAGCTCATTTACCAGACACGAGTACCCACTGGTCGAGAGGGTATCACGTACGTGGGATGCTGTGTTTTATATGACTATCTATCATTTGTGGCGAGTATGATACATTCATTTTAAAGCGCGCGCACACACACACACACACACACAGAGCTTGGGGAAAGTCTCATACAGCTGTATTTTGCATTATAATCCTTTTTAATTATTAATCATTTATTTTAGCTGAGTCTGCAATTATCCTAACAAAGTGAGCAGTGTTGCATTATCACCTTGGCGACATGACCAGCTCCGCCACGAACACTGTTGACACTGGCAGATTTGCCCAAGCTTATATCTATACAAACCGCTTTTTTGACAAACACAGTGAAAATATCAAATACTTATAAGCATTATTTTGGGTTTGCTTAAAGCAACCATTGTCACATCGGGGGTCAGAACTTACTAGTACGTACCAGTATCATTATATCTTTTCTTACATTATGTCAACTGTCGTCTACTCACGTGGGGGTCTCCGCCTTGACGCAACCCGCTGGTAACAGTGACGGACCCGAAAAAGTTGGCGATCTCCTGGAGTTTGTACCTGAGCGCGTTGCTGTAGATCACCTGGTTCCCATAGTTCACTATACCCTGGGGTGGACCTGGGTGTCAAACGTGCACGTTATTGTTAATACACCGGATGTGCGCATCGTGTAGTGCGCAGACGTTAATTAGGGGTAGGCGGGTGCAGATAGAAGGGACAATGGTCTGCATGTTTTATGTACCCGTATGAAGGCGCGATGCACGTTTTTGACTGGGAATGTACAGATTAAGTTAAGTCTACATGTACCGACCACTTTCTACCACTTTGTAGTCAATTTCCATTAATTCTCATTCTTTTATACAAGGTGTTTTTTATTTTTCGACGGCACAGCAGCTAGTATCTAAAGTTCTCAATAAAATACTCAATGCTCTTTCCAGTAAATTATACAGTATATTATACAGAGATTTTAGTAGATTCTCCTTTACAGTGGTGGATTTAGAGGTGGGGTCAGGGGGGGTCCTGACTCCCCCCTCCCCCTTCAATTTCTGAAAAAAAATCACACCAATTGCCCCCTATTCCAATTAGAATTTTGACTAGCTGAATATTATAGTTCTAAACTATACCAAAGGCACCTTTCACCTTCTAAAATACCATTTTTTCCAACGCCAACGGGGGGGGGGGGGGGAGGGGGGGGAGGGGGGGGGGAAGGCTTTGCATCCGCCGCTGCTTTATCGCTAAAGAGTGCCTTATTCATGTAATACCGAATTCACAACAACAATTACTATCAATAAACACGTTTTAAAAAACCTACTCCGGCGTATTTATGATTATCTGCAAATTATAACTTACTTTTATTTCTTTCATTTAAAAGCCAAACGGCTTAGACCTGCCATATACACGTATAGGTTTATACATTATACAGTAAGTGAATTACCAAAAATATAAAATTGAAACAAATAACGATGAAAATGCATCTACTTTCACTGTGTAATTATTGAACCAAATCATTGTCGAAGAAACCACGCGAAAAAAATCATGTTCAATATCCACAATCAACTAGCACCTTCCTATGTCTCTACCTATTTCACTCCGTTTAGAAATAAATACATGCTACCTCTACGGACAACATCTAAACGAGACTACATAATTCCCTCTAAATTCACATACAAAGGTCCCGAACACTTTTTGATGACAAGCTGGGATGAACTAAACACCACTCAAAAAAATCTTCCTTCTGCATCCTCCCTTAAGTATAACCTTAGAAATGAAACCTTCCCAGCAACAATGTCCACTACCCATCTGAAGCTTCCGAGACAAAATGAAAAAATCCTAAATAAGGCCCGAGTCGATTTGTTATTTAGAGCCCAACTATATGACCACAACTGGACAGCTATGGCTTCTCCCAACTGTTTATGTGGGAAACCCGAAACTATCCGACATTTTTTCTTTCAATGCCCACTGAAACAGAGGAAATATCGTGATCTCTACGAATCTGTTGAAGATATACTTGGTGTAACTTATGCATATTTCAGAACCCAACTAGATAAGATATCCCTCTTCCTACATGGCCATAAAACACTAACATCTGGACAAAACGACAAGATTTTCGAAATAGTGTCAGATTTCTTAATCAAAAATGTCTGAATCTTCTTCCATTTCTGTTCTGGCGCCTACCACTCTCTCCTGATGGCCCATTGCCCCCCCCATAATTACCTTTCCCCCATGCCCTGTCCCTCACTCCCCTCTAATGCCATTCATGTCCTCGTCACCGTCTTTTTCTTGAATATTATTATTATTATTATTATTATTATTATTATTATTATTATTATTATTAAATTTCAAAGGTGAGCATATAATGCCTAGGCGAATTGCCACCTTTATTTATACTGTATCAATATGTAACCCTCTTGAGAATAAAGATGTTTAAAAAAAAAAAAAACTTTCACTTTCACAAATTCTAAGTAAAAAATGTGTGTATGTACTGTTATACATGTAAGTAACGAATAGCGTCTACTTACGAAAATAGTAACTTTGGGCCCCAAGACCAAGACACAGGAAAATTAGAATTGCTACTTTCATTGTCCCGTTTCAAAAGTCGTCTGCTTGCTGCTGGTCAAAATAGGATAGTGACGTTTCGAATGACAGAACTGTATTTATACACATCGATCTTTAGAAATTAAACAAGTGACATGTCCATTAATAAGTACACACTGACCAATTTCGACAAAAAGCTGTCCTCTTGATCCGAAAACCCAAATAAAAAAGGAGCAGAGGATATTAATGTGGACCAAATGGGTATAACGCCTGCCATTTTGATGTTAATATAGTGATCTCTAACAGCGGTTTCATATTTTAAGGTATCATTTTATAGATTCTCTAAAACCAATACATAATTGAAATAGTTAAATGGTTTAGATTATCGATGTATTGGCATGCCGCTACTTGTTTGGCATTTTCTCTGATCACATTCGGTTCACCGCAACGTTATCCATTAGCACTTTTTATGGGGTAACGAATCCAAAAACCCTGTGACATACATAACATGCCTATTAAAGAATGACATTTATTTAGTTGATCGCAAATTAAATTGAATGTTCAGCGGTAAGTACAAGCTACCTCAAGGTGCCTTCAGTTCTGCACCCATTGACCTCTGGCACCTCACCTTAGGTTTTCAACAACCCCACACACACACGCCCCGCCGCCCCACCGCAACCAGCCCACCCACACTTGCCCCCCCCCCCCCCCCCAACACTTGTGCTATTGACAAGAATATCCGTAGGGGAATTGCGTTGGAGGTCTTGGTTCAGCTGACTCGACCCCCCCCCCCTACATCCACCAACCACCACCACCCCTCCCCCCTTCCTTACCCGCCCTTCAGCCAAGTGTACGTGTACTTGCTTAATCCTAGATTAAGCCTCGGTCACAACCAGACGCACAGATTTAAGGACCGTACGTCCCCTACAAATTTTGGGTGCAGTGGAGGCCGTGGAGTTCGTAGAAGAAGAAGAAAATTTTCAATGGAAAGGTAAAAGTCTGCCTTGCGAGTCGTAGGGGTCACGTGAGATGTCCTTTGAAGCAGGGACGCTTATTGCAAGGTGTGGTGGTGGTGGAAGCTGTACTCATTTCTTGAGTTTGTTTTGATACCTGCGTACCTTGCACGCACTCCCCACTTATGAAGAGAATGCGACGCACGGCGAAAGTAGTTCCCTTTTGCGTCACTTTTGCTTCGCACTTGCCTCACACGCTAATGATGACGTACATGTACTGACGGCGTACGTTAGTTTTACCTCCTGTTTTCCCCGTCTTTCTTCTTCCTCTTCCCTTCTTTTCTGCTCTCTAAGCTTCTTTCTGTTGCAATTTTGGAGGCATATTAGAGGCTGAATTGAGCAAAATTTGAAAATTTTGAAAATTGTTGTACTCGTTGCACAATCGACGTCCATTGTCGAGACACGAGCGTGCGTGTCGGTCATACTTGGAACAGAACACATACAGGTATTCGAAAGGTGCTGTGTGACTTAACTGCAGGAAGCAACTGACACAGAAAAAAATATCCAGAAAAATATCTATGAGCTGGAGAGATTCATATTATTATTATTATTATTATTATTCCTCATTTATTTTTTTTCTCTGGTGTATACGGGGCTGCTACTCAAACTATTGGCCACATTTCTAAAGACTATGATCATTTTTTAAAATAAATTTCAAATGCATGCCATACTGACCAAATATCTTATTAGGCAATTAAATGCAATGATCTGACTTCTACTAATGTTGAAAGCAATAGTTAAAGCAACTATATATTTATTCAAAGATAAAACATAGTTGAAATAGGAGAATTATGTGTAAATGCGCATGAAGAGTATATTTTAGCAGACATAAATCCAGATTTTGGTGCATATCAATCTCTTATTCACTGGGGTAGTTAATTCGCATTTACTTCGATTTGTCTTTTCATTAATTTATTGATTTTCATATTTCTTCAAATATTCTTTTCATTTATATATCTGTTGATAAAGTGAAAAGTTAAATTCTTGTTAAAACCACTGGACTGTATGATGTATAGCCCAAAATTGAACGGTGGCCGAGAAGGTAAATAACTGGCAGACGAATCGCATAGATTTCCCAGAACGTATTCTTGGTAGAGACAGGCATGTTCAAGGCCGTTTAATATGGAGATTTGTGGATGAAGTTTAGAGTAAAGTTAATCGCAATCGCTGGTCAACATTTTATAGAGCTGTTCACAAAAAAGAACGCACAAAATGGCAAGTATACAGTTCACATTATTTTATTCCCGATGCATTTTTTCTAAATGTACATCAAAGCAATGTGAATTGATGAAATCTGTGGCAAAATTAGCAAAGGGAGGAGGTCCCTCTTTAATGTGAATGGAACTGGTCAAGCACCTTCTCACAGACATTTGTGCTGTTTATACGACAGGCATTTGTTGGAACGGGTCGTGCCCTCAATTATCCAGCACGTATTTTTGCCAGAATTCCATTCCTTGTTGTAACGGGCTATGTGAATGTGCGTGCCCGTAGAGCACGACCTTGACCCCGGTGCGTGGTACATGACGTAATACTCCTTGTCCAGAATGCCACTTGTTCTGAGGCGATCCCATGCCTTTTTAGTTCCAACTCCCTTCACCAAGATGTCTGCTGCTTGACCTATCCTATGCTGAAATAATAATAATAATAATAATAATAATAATAATAATAATAATATTAACTGGGTCTGGAGTAGGCCTATGGCTTTGGTGCCAATAAATATTATGAATAATTTTAAGAATTGTTATCGACCGCCACTTGTTTCCTGACATGTACTTCAACATTATTGCTGAAATGCCGTGGCTAATGCTAATTATGACTTTATCGAAGACATTGGTGCGAAATTGATTACATTAAGGGCAAGGCCATCATGTAAATTGTATATATACTAGTATATTTCATATGAATAAGTTTCTGTTGTTGTATTAATGTAGACACAAACGATTTCAATGTACAAATAATGTCTCTTACATAGGGATCAAAACCACTGCGTCTTCCACTCGTGACGGTCACCGTGGTTTTGAAAAAGTTTGCGATCTCTTGGAGCTTCTGCTTAAGTGCCACGCTGTCCACCTTTTGGTACCCGTATTTTACTGTCCCACTGAGCGACTCTGCAAGCACAAAATTGTTATACTGTAACAGGTATACATTTAGGTTGGGTCTGTGTGGGAGCTATGGAAAAGTCATATTGATGGTGAAAATAAAATAAATACTCACTGTTTCAAGTTTAACAAGAGCTGGTCATTGATACACTGTGAAAGATCTAATGTTTTATTATCGTAACGAATCTCGACTATGACCCAGTGCATACCTGTATATGGTTTTTAATTGGAGATTTTGTTTGAATAATTGAGCATAGAACATCCCAAACCAGCCATCAGTTCTAAAAATTTTTGAACATGAAAAGTTGATATTAGGGTGACATCATTGAGGCAATTTTTCTTCAAAAGAAAAGCATTGAAGAAAGAAAAAAACTTCCCGCGTTACTTACTGACGCAACTTGCGTCCTTCTTCAAAGCAACCCATCCTCTTCCTGAGCCAGTTCTCCTCAAGGTGCTGTGTCGCCAACACCGGCGGTCAGAAGTTCGATAGGTGGCAGCAACACACAAACGGTTAGTTGCGCATGCGTCGGAACATTTTCTTTCAGAACCTGATATGAAGCTATCAATGTCGCGTCCTTTGCTGTAGAATGCATTTGCACGCCGGGTCATCCGACATATTCCTAAAAGCAAGAAACAGACAAAATTGATGCCAATTGTTGGGGAAAAATCTACTTTGTTTTTAAAAAGAAAGCCTACTATGCATTTGGTTGATATAATTGAGCCTCTGAGAATTCTGAAAATGCATGTTGTCGTGTGCGTTTAATACTGGAATCGCGTGTACGGTTATTTGAAATGGCATTTTACTTTCAAAAAATAATATTATTGCAGCGTCTAATAAATGCATGTGCTTGTAGGTGTAGACTGTAACATTCTCCTGACATGTTGTCTTTTCCTCTCATGAATTTGTCAAGTGTACACATAAGATACAGTTATTTATTACAATTAAAACCATTAAAAAATTTTATTTAAAACAATTAAAGGGTTTCCACAGAATATTTTCTCACACAATGGGCCTTTGACCATCAGAAAATAGAATTGATTTTCATGGAAACGTTTCCCTTACTCTTGGAGGTTTGTCAAAAAGTTGAAAAAAAAATACAATTAAAAAAAATGTGGGGTTCGAAATTAAGAGTTTTAAACGGGATTATACATCGGCACTTTGTCTAAGGTTTTTGATATACCATGCTTTAATTGGTGTTTAAAGAAATACTGCTGAAATGTCATGGAGAATTATTTAAAAATTAATTATTTTATTTTTACTTCCTATGCAAAGATCTAACGCACATTCTAACATTGTATTCCTTTAAACTTAATACCAACAATTCTATAAGCATATCTTCAATTCAACATACCATAAAGCTTATCATATTAAAAAATATACTTTACCATTGACATTAACGGCTGCAAGACCCAATATCAAAATTGTGACGAAGATGGATTTCATGGCTACGATTTCCTCAGTTTCTCTCAATATCGATGACACGTAAAGAGTAGTCGAGACAGAAAAACATCGTGTTTTATACAAAAATTCGGCTATGTAGTCCCACGGCTCAATGTTAAGTTACTTAGTGCAATGTAACCGCACGTGACGAACATACACGTTAATTTTAGTACGATCTTACCCAAATGTGTCATAATCGGGGGTAAAGCATATTAACTGTTGTCCAACCGGTTGTCAATGAGATTAATATTCTGTTAAAACAGTGCAATAATCATATATATACAACATATATATAATTATTTATATTGAC
This sequence comes from Lingula anatina, assembly GCF_051362555.1. Lineage (NCBI taxonomy): Eukaryota > Metazoa > Brachiopoda > Lingulata > Lingulida > Lingulidae > Lingula > Lingula anatina. Next base: position 15,677,286 of record NC_141771.1, on the reverse strand, counting down.
TGGTAAATGTATTAATGCTTTATACTAATGTTAGATTAAGAGGTAAATACACCTCATTAATGCCAGTATTCTCCACATATGCTTCCTCCGAACAAGGACAATGATCTTTATGGCTGCCCTACGAGATGAAAGGTTTATACATGTACATGTAGGAACGGTTAGCAACACAAGTGAATGAGGCAAGTCAAAATAGGAAAGTACTGTGGGATATCCTGCCAAAATAGGTTCGCCTGGTGACTAACAATAATAAAAAGCGAAGTTTAACATCTATTTTAGTGTAAATAGTATAAATCAATTTTGATATAGCCTTAAAGGGGTAGTCAAAAAACGAAGAGTGACATGAGAATGATTTAAATGGTATGTTTGCTTCGTTTGCTTCAGTCGGTTCCTCACTAGAACAAATATCATCGACACGTAAATTCTACATTACAAGTCGCCGTATCTTTTAGAGCTTTTGAATTTCGAATAATCATTTTAATGTCAATTTATTATTCCCAGAACCCATCAATCAGGCCATGTTAATTCACTGAAAGTTTATACACTGTATGTCAGGGGCGCAGCCGGGTATTCTTTCTACGGATATCTCCTACGCTAAGTTCCGTGCCTCGGGCTTCCCCATTAAAAAGTAAGATCATTTCTTGATCCAGCCGTTTTGATCAATTAAATATTTATGATCACGTGAATTGTTGCATCTTTTATCATAATCAACTGTTTGCTGAATTATTTAAGTAGTGTATTTAGAAATTTAGTTTATGTTTTATTTTTTAAACATTTGTTAGTTATAAAAAGAACGCCTCTACATGGGTATTTGCTATATTCAGGTAAGGTTACTTATAGCCCATGTACATCCAGTCTTAATCTGCTCATATAATAATAATAATAATAATAATAATAATAATAATAATAATAATCTACATAACAAGTCTTTTGTTGAAATTTAATGTGAAATAATTAGACACACGAATAAATAGGGTAATCTTCAGACATATTTACCAAATGTGTCTAAATTCTAAGTTGATATGTGCATTTCTATTTATTTTCATTTCTCTCTCTTTCTCTCTGTAACCTGTGATAGTATATGTAGTACCCCACATTTTCTCTTCCTTTGTGCTTTGACTCTTGCCTGCCTCTCTCTCTCTCTCTCTCTCTCTCTCTCTCTCACACACACACACACACAAACACACACACACACACACACACACACACACGCTTATAAGTAACTAAAACAAGGATCGATCGATCAATGGTACTTAAGAGTGAAGTTCACATTCTACATTAAGGTCAGTGGTCATTTAATGCCAGTGTCCCGGGCGTAGGCTGTGGATGGCGGTTGGGGACAGGGGGCAAACCCTAACTCCAGAAAAAATATATAAAGGATTTTCCACTCTCCCACTTCATCAAAAATATCTTATATCTTTTACTGTGGGTGTCTAGATGAGTAGGGTCTATCACAGACGGTTCAATGACCCGCCTTCCGTGCACATGTATAAACACGTTTACACATGTTGCTGACCTTCAGCAGCTGACACCCGGCCTTTTCAAGCATTTTTCTTAGCCTTTGGTACACATATATGCGTCAATGTTTATGGCGTATTTCATGCCAACATATCGCCTCTTTTAGAAGTGCCGTTCTTTGTAGGACTTACACGGTATATTGATGACGCTTATTTGATCAAAAGGCCATCGATTATTTTGTACCTCTATTTTTCGAATTCGTTCGACAATCAATAACTATTCCATTAATAATGAACCCGCATATTTTTTTCCAAAACAACGGCACAAAGCACCCAATGTCAAAAAGTTTCTTTCAAACCGGTCGCCTTCAAATCTGGAACAATTCAAAACCTGAAAAATCGCTAAACTCCTAATCAATACTCCTATTTTAAGCCCTTTTAGCTTCCGTGGTCACAGGGGCTCAGGAACGGTGTGCGATGATTTGGACCCCTAAGTCATCCCAAATGGAAAAGAGTAAATATGAAATGAACATTTGAATTCATATTAAGCTCGGATGCATGGCCATACTAGTAGCATATACATGCATAAGTGATTCTGAGTCTATGGTTAGTATAATAAAGATAAACTGCTTGCGTTTAAATGGCCCGAAGTCACAATTTTTATGTTCCACTTTTTCCGAAAGGTTGTTTATAAATGTATTTACCAATCCAGAACTTTAAACACATCAAATAGATCTCCGATATCGAAATTTCCATCTGAAATGTCCCGGAAGACACGGCGGTCCTCCTGATTGTAGAAATGGTGTAAAATATCGCATTCGAGAGCTGAGATCGGCTGATAAATGATTCCTGAGTAGTGGAAAATATCTAGATTTTTCGTGGAAAACCTGATTTTGCCAGAGAACCCCGGATAAGATGCTTGCACTTTTTTTCTCATTCGTTTCTCAGTTTGTATCGACTTACACCGAACTGAAATAGTTTCCATCGCGACTACTTAGGTGCATGTACTTAACTGTTCAGCATGCATTTGGCAATTTGACTTTGAGTGTCAAAGCAATCTGCAAAGTACGCATGAGGAAACATGAGTGATCAATTCTTTATTTTCGCCATAATTTCACAATATGTAATTCACTGGCTTCGTTCAACGTAACATAGGAAAAAACAAGCTTAGCAGCAATTATACAAATATTTATATGTACGCGTAGCATGTATATTGAGCATCAGCAAAACACAATATGAAGAAAAGTTATTGCACTTAAGCTGAGGCAGCGGCGGATTCATAATTTTTCATAGGGGTAGGGGTACGAGGTTAAAGCAATCTAACCTTACTTTGCTAGGTATATGTAATAGTACACAAGGGCATTTTTCTATAATACAATTAATATGTATATATAACATGTAAATATAATATGGCACGGACAGACGGGGTCACCTCCAATACTAGTATATTTGTAGGAGCAGGGGAGGGGGGGCGGTGGCGGCAATGTGTCACCTTGGCCTGTTTTGGATTTACGTTGAAATATTTAACTGTCTCGATTCCTCGTTGTTAAATTCCATACGTCAGACTGGTGAATCCCTTCAGATTTTATAGCCCCATTCAGAATAAGGTACTGACCAGTCGTGAGGTCAAATATGGCAACTCACGACAAAGCATGCCGTCTAATCCGCTAATAGACACTGAATAGATATCCCGTGGGGAAGTAATCAAATTGGTCGGCCATATTTGACCATCAGACTAGTTAGTCCCCTATTCTGAATGGAGCCTTCGTGGAGGGCATTAACCTTCCGTGTTACGTAAATGTGTTAATAACTTAAGGGTTACGCCTGATCTTCATGGTGCCGGCCTTAAGCATGCACCCGTTGTCGCAGTTGTTTCCAGTTATGGCGGCGAGCTTCATCCCAGAGGCGCCAGTGCTACAGGACACAGGATAAAATCCGGTCAAGTGCCAGCGCGTGCAACTTTCGAACCACCACCCGCCGCCTGAAATGGAAAGAGAGTTGTTTTCAGTCCACATTGTTTTCTTTTTATTTATTTATTTATTGCTTTCATTTATCATTTATTTATTAATTTTGTAAAGTGCATATGTCTTAACTTTCCAAGATGTCGTGTAAACTATTCTGTGATAAAATACCATTGCAACCCCCCTACGTGATTTCTGTCTATTAAAAAAATTGGAAGATCAATAATAATATTTCCTTGTTGAAGATACATGTATGACTAAAACGGAGCATTTCATGAAAATCGCAGCCTCGTCTTACTTTAAATGGTAATATTCAACGTGTAACATGCTATCAATAAAATTATAACATCTCAAAATGGCAGGAAATCTAATGCAAATACTGGAGAAGTGAAGTTTCTCACGCCTTAGAAACATAACATTACAACGTGCAAATCATGAAAAAATACAAGAAACATTCCCATCCATGGATCCTACAAAGCATCGTAAGATTTTCCTATTTCCTACATGTATTTGCGCCTATTTGATTTTTATCTTTATTCTCCCTCGATCCCTCCGACCCCGCCCCCTTTCCCTTTCGCCCGGTCGACAAAGAACGTACCGTGATTTTGAGGACAAGAGGCCACTGGATTATCAGTCGTTCCAAATCTCCATCCTAGGGTTTCCCCCAAACGGTAATTCGTCGAAGTATTGTACGAATCAACAATAATGTCGGTAATGGCGTAATTTGCAGCCTCGTTGTTAATGCGGAACAATCTCCATTTGACGAAGTAATAGTTACCATTGCAGGACTTCACGTCAAACTGCATGGAATAGTTCCCTTGATTGGTCAACGCATGGAGAGCATCGTTTCCCAGCCAAAACTGGTCATTCGGGTCACCAAAACCGTCCCTGTACGAGGCCCAGTTTCGGTGAAAATCAAACGAGTTGTCATATCTCCTAATAACAACGAGCCATCCGTTGTCACAGTATACGACTTTCTTGCCAAATCCTGCGATATCCACGGTATACAGCCCGTTGACTTCTGATGAATTAAGAAAAAATGTCTCAAACGTGATTTTGAGAGTAAATGCGCCAGACACAACCTTATATGGCGATTATGCAGAATATGCAATGGAATTATTATTAAAAAGTAAATTAATGGTCTCACCAAGAAACGCATTTCATATGTATTTATACAATTATGGCGACAAACGAAAGCAACTTGCAAGGCCATCTTTTCGTTTTGTGTCTAAACAAAAAAAAACAAAAATTTGAACAATTTCATTTCTGCAAATAAGCGAGTGAAACGGCGAAGAACATAATTAAAGAGCCCCCACACCTCAAAAAAAAAAAAAAAAAAAGTGACGGTGTTCTTTAAGTATGTTTGCCGCTGGTTTGTTTAATCTCTTCATAATTATTGTATTATTTATTTCACAAATAAAGCCATTAGATCCAAAACAATATAATGAAACGCACTTACCTATATCATTGCAGTCACGAGGGTCATATAACTGCAATAGAATAAAGAAAATGTTTACATATAATTTGTTCCTTTCCCCGAAGACAATAACTCTTAAAATATCTTTATTATAGAAGGAAGTAGTGGAGACCAATCGATGTAAGACCCATTACAGACGGCCTACTCAACTGGACCCGTCAACTTCCAGCTTAGTTCTAATATCCGTTTATTAGATCTTAGCTTCCAAAGACTGACAAGTAAAAACCTTGGCTATAATATCTACGAATCACCTAAACGTAGCCCCCGCGCCCAACACGGCCAATATAATTTTTCATATATATATATATGTTAGATCTTAGACGAGACAAAGCAAACTTGTGGAAAACTAGCAGTGAGACCCCTTCCCTTGGAGCACATTTTCGGACCTCTCAAAGTGGATCGATTGATTTAATATAGTTCTCAATGTATAAGGCATCAAGTTTACATGCAAGTTCCATTAATTTTGATCATTAAAACGCATTCGTAATAATAATAATAATAATAATAATAATGATGATGATAATGATGATGATGATGATGATGTTGATGATAGACCCCACCCTTTCCGTACGGTCAAATCCGGAATGATTGAATAGAATAGGATCGATTTTAATTATAAACTAACATATGCTATCCGTCGACGTTGATCAACAGATGTGAATTCAATGGCTTGCCACCAATAATAGATTTTAATAAAAACAACCCGCAGGAAAAAAAAATACCAATTGCACTACTGAACAGATTATTTACGTATTTAACAAAGAATGCAGCGAGCAGCAAAATGGCCTTGACAATCACCCATAAGCTTCCAACAGGGCCCCACCAGAATAGGATGTCCTACAGGAAATTGGCCAACATCCTATAGTGTCTTATAGGACGTCTTATAGGGTCCTATAGGAGTCTACAGGAAATTGGCCAACATCCTATAGTGTCTTATAGGACGTCTTATAGGGTCTTATAGGAGTCTATAGGAAATTGGCCAATATCCTATAGTGTCTTATAGGACGTCTTATAGGGTCTTATAGGAGTCTATAGGAAATTGGCCAACATCCTATAGTGCCTTATAGGACGTCGTATAGGGTCCTATAAGAGTCTACAGGAAATTGGCCAACATCCTATAGTGTCTTATAGGACGTCGTATAGGGTCCTATAGGAGTCTACAGGAAATTGGCCAACATCCTATAGTGTCTTATAGGACGTCGTATAGGGTCCTATAGGAGTCTACAGGAAATTGGCCAACATCCTATAGTGTCTTATAGGACGTCTTATAGGGTCTTATAGGAGTCTATAGGAAATTGGCCAACATCCTATAGTGCCTTATAGGACGTCGTATAGGGTCCTATAGGAGTCTACAGGAAATTGGCCAACATCCTATAGTGTCTTATAGGACGTCGTATAGGGTCCTATAGGAGTCTATAGGAAATTGGCCAACATGCTATAGGGTCTTATAGGACATCCAGTGGTGTCCTAAATAGAAACCCTATAGGACGTCTGAATCTAGAATCCCTCAAGGATTCCTGTAGAACTCCCATCGGAAATGTTCATAAAGGTAAAGAAACCCATGTTTTATTGGTCGTTGTTGTTTGGGAGTCTTTCCGTCAGTTTGAGCCACTGTATTTTTTATCATTCATTGATTTTATCAGCCGTTCAAATCTCACGAGTGTCGTCCTAAAAAATATAATAAAATGAATTAATAGAGCTTGATATTTTTGGTGCATGTTTTGTTGTATGTCCATGCACATAGTCACACGCGTTAAAATATAATCGATTGCCCTGATAAAAGGTTAATGTCACATATAAGGGGGCATCGATTGATCTTTTTGGATAAAAAGGTAATTGGGATGGATTTTATGCTCCAAAGCGGGTCTGCATTAAAGGATTGGCAGATATTTTTACACTCATGGTACAGCTGTATACATACCTTAACAGGGGATATACATGTATAACGGCACATACACACGTCATTAAAATAACGATGGTGATTTTCACATTAATTTTTGGGACCAACGTGTTTTAAGTTTATACTTTTTTCATCGAACAATCCCCTTATAATTTCTTGGTCATGTAACAAAACAGTTACTACTATTGATATTTCAGGCCTTATAAACGGATTAGGCGTTTACTAACACTACCCGCCGATCTTTCATAACTAACACCCACATTAACCACAAAACCAACGAATTAACCAACACACTGTAGAATTATTTAGCACCAAGAAAGCTATACCTAGAACTAACATTTTCCGCTCTGGTATTTCTAGTTAATTTGTGGGTTATTTGGTTAATATGGATGTTAGTGCTAAATATATGCAGATAGTGTTAGTAAACGTCTAATCCGATTATAAGACCTGTATTTGGATTTGCTCACTAATAGAATCGACCAATTAAACCCTAGTCTCTGTTTGAACCTAGTTACCAGGTGACCCTCCCCCTGCCGCAAGTCAATAACTGTACGTAATTGTACTCATTTATACTTACACTATAGAACGTGGAGTTTTCCATCACTTGAAGATGCAAGTTGATGCTGCTTGAAGTGGACCGGAAATTAAGATCGCAGTTATCTGTAAAAAGATCAAAATAACATCCTGTTGAATGAAGTCAGTACTTTTAAAGGCGTGCATTGCGCGTTTGGTATTTTAATATCAATGAAATTTACATAATAATAATAATAATAATAATAATAATAATAATAATAATAATGATATTCCTGGAAATTTACCAAACTATAAACAGTTAATAAATTTACCATCAGTTGGTATTTGGGTTCATTTATTATTACGGTTCAATATGGTTTGCTGACTAGGATTCTACATGGTAATCCATGTATTTGTTCGCGCTCACTTGATAGCAAGGTAATATGTCTAAACATTCGAGAAGGGATTTCAAAATTAAAATGTTGAGTTAGATTTAATGTGTACTCTATACTTGAATGACACATGGGCTTAGTGTGAAATCTTAAGTTAGAAATTACAAAAGAATAGGGTTTCCCTATCCCATGTGTAATAATAGAACAACAGGCAAGTCCTTGAAGAACATGGATTATATTTAAAACGACAATATCAATTTACAAACTGTAAAAGAAGCAGATAATAAGTACGTCAGAAGACGATATTCATGCTTGCAGATGTGAAAAATACCAAATTGTTAACATAGATTGCCCGTTATGGATCATATAATATTAATTATTGCTATTTTGAATGATTGACATTACCTTTTCCCAACATATTACCAGTACTATCAGTGCATTAGTAATGTTAAAATATCAAAACCAAGATGCAAACTGGAATGCTGTAAAAACTTGCATATCATACTAACGTTTTACCAGATTTGTGTTATTATTATTATTATTATTATTATTATTTTATTATTTTTTTTTTTTTTTGCTTTGCTCTTGAAATAAAGTAAAAGGATTATGCACGCATAGTATCATCAAGGTTTAAATAATTTCAAAATACAATTAAAAATAGTTTGAAAGTCCTAATTCTCCAATATTTTGCACCTTAAATTCCTGCATTGAAAAAAAAATGAAAAGAATTATTTTATTGTTATAAATAGAAATAGGTGCAAAATCTTTTTTGAAAACAATTAGATTAAAAAGTTAAAAAGCTGATTATTCAAAACTGTTTCGTACTTTGGTGCTACCACAATCTATGTTTACAGGACGTGAGTTCTGGAGGTTAAAAAACTTACACTCTTGAAATCCCATGCATCTGGACACACTGTATAAATATACATTTATGATGGATGGTATACTTTGTCTATCATCTCATTTTTTTTCATTTTTCTTGCTTTATGAAAGTCAGATACGGGCATTAAGAACAGTAAGAATAGGCATAATACCTTACCTGACGTATTGCTGGCGTAGAAATTGCAAGAAAGGCATCCCGGGGTGGTTTTACAGAGCGTAACACACTCCAACGGACTCCGTGCTGGGACCGTCTTCATTACAGAATGTGGGAGGTAAGCGTTCGCCGTGGTATTGAAGAGCTGTTCAGTTATCTGGGCGTCTATCCATGGCGTCCTGAAGATTGTCGGTGCTAATATCAAGAGGAAAACGAAGCGAAGTTTCAAGCTGCTCCGGACCATTTTCTTAACCAGCTTAGCGTATTGACTGTGAGTTCCGCTTTCCTCTTATATGACCTCCCTTTAAAGTGACAACGCGGGCACGCCACTAATATTCGGTGGGCTTGAGTCAAATTAACAGTTCCTTACGGTACTATTAGTTCTACCTTGTGTCTTCTTTTGTCAAAAGTTAGTACTTTTGGGGTTTATGCGTACTTGTGCATATTCAATGCCGTTTGGACAAACATATGAAGACCTAAGACCGAAGTATTTGCACTGTTTCTTTAAGCGAACGTGTCAAAAAAGGAAGCTCGACACTATTCCAACTTTGTTTATGGGACCAAAGGATACACATTTAACGGCAAAGAAGGAATCGATTCGCGCACATTATTCGGTTGAGACAGTTTCAGTGGCGATTGATTTTTTTACCTTCCGTGTTCCACTATTTCATTTATCCACGCGGCTTGATCAATATTGACAACAATGTTTTTACTAGCGCTTCATCAGTCACAAGCATCCGTGCAGTGTTAGACCGGAATTCAATTCAGCGCTCAAGTTTCTGGAACAAAAAGTTGACAGAAAATATCGACTCACGTTGCTTGCCCGAACCCTGTATAATCAGACTCCTGTTTGACCTTGAAAATGCAGCCGTTGGCCTACATTGTACAAAGTACGAAAATGTGGCCTTGGGAATTTCAGTTTAATGCTGTTGGACCGAACTATGTTATTAAAGCTTAAATAAAGACAATGAGAATAAAACCCTTATAAAACAAATCATTCAGTTTCCTGATAATGGTCAAACATTCCCCTTGGTCATCCAAACCCGTTAGAATATAGCAATTTAAATGTAGAAACCAATATTTGAGTAGTAACTTTTTTGTTTTGGAGTCAATCTCTCTATAGAAAAAGAGACAGCCAAATCTCATTCAAATTAGAATCTGAGTTAGCAATTTTCTCAACATTTCTAAGCAAGGGAAATTGTTTCCATGAAAGATTTTTCTCCTTGCTATAAAAATCTCCAACACACATTGATTTGGCTCTGAGTAAAATCCAGCAATAGTTAAACGCTACGTATTAGAAAACTGTAGATATATATAAACATTTTGATTTGTTGTAACGAGCATGTATAGCACTGTCCTTATAGTTATAATAAAAAAACTCATCTCCCACCTTTTCCCGCGAAAAACAATATCGCGAACGTGCACAAACACAAATGCCGTTTGGTTTCTAGCGCTTAATTAATACCAACAAAAAAAATCGATGCTTGTATGAATGCAGAAAAGGTGGCGTAAAATGATAAAAGAATAAGTAAATAAACTACAAAAGGGCCAAATCAGCCAGACACCGGTAATCAATCTTGCCAATAGGTGTATCCTAAACAAAAAGTGGAAAGAACGGAAATTAGTTGTTTGTTACATCAATACCTCAATCATTGCTATCTTGATAGATCGAGCGAGCATTGTCCAAGTGTGCGACGGAAAAAGACGAAAGAATACGATTTGCAGCACGGTGTGGTAGGTGCGACAATCGCAATCTTTCGGCGCTCCACGACACACAACGGCTCTAAGGCAGCGCCTGTGCTCCCGTCCGCATTAAAATGAATCTGCTTACGAACTGTTTGATATACAGTCACAAATGGTGGTGTAAGGAGAGGTTTGGGTGTCATTAAAATATACATTTACTTCACTTCTGTTCATATTCCATACCCCATCCCTAATAAGTGATTTCATTTTAATTTAAATTAATTTATCGAAACACGAATTAATCACTTAACTGAGTTAAAATTTTTAAAAAATGTTTTTTTTTTATTTATACCTCAATTCACCGTTAAAACCCATATTTTGCGTTACCTCGCTTACACTTTTCCCCACATCACCACCGTTGAGCCACGGTGTTATCCAATCTGTAGCACGGGAATCAATACATTGCTCACCCGCGAGGCGACAACTATTGCAGATACAGATATCCTATCCAGTTACAGATATCCTATCCAGGTTTTTTTCCCCACAAGAATTCTCATCAATAACAAAATTCTCCTGTAAACAAACCATTGTTCCGCCCACCCGCTGTACTTGGATTCGTTGTTTTATACAATGTACATGTACCATGTCTATTTCTGTAATTTAGTTTTGAAAGACTAGATAGCCATATAGACCGCTATTCCGTTCTGTATAGTCAAAAAAAGTTGTCTAACCCCCGGTTCACGTGCTTCATTTACCAATGAACTACTTGCAGGTGTAAATTGTTACATAAACAATGTACAGAAAATACAATGGCACAGAAAATATAAAGTTGCGGCGAAGAAATCGGGTCATACATTATTTATTCACATTTATAACATGTAACCCCTCAAATCTAAAATTAGGATGTGCTCGCATCTACTAGAGTGTGTGTCTACTGCGTCCTGTAAGTATTTCCTGCACGCAGGTAGGCTAGGGATCATTTGTATAGAAAATCACATGGAATTGGAGGTGGGACAACCTTTTTGACCAATGGTGTATTTCAAAACAAAGCATCGACATCAGCTTCAGGTACTTTTATTTGAGGGATTTAATCTTTTTTTAGGTATGGAGTGGGAACGGTAAGAATATTTGCAGGATGTGTAGACAGAAAATATGACTTTGGGACGTCGTCAAACAAGGTACCTTCCAACTGCAAAGAGAAACAAATCAATAACGTACTTATCACTATCTATTCAATTGATTGCTTATCTGTACTTATCATTTTCATTTGATCATAAATTGTTGGCGCTGATGCATGTAGGCTATGAGAAACATGACACCTTATGGTGGCAAGAAGGTCCATTTGGCCGGGGTATACCATTGACACAATAATAAAATACACTTCTTCTAATCTAAAAATTTCATTATCTGACTTCTGTACCGGAACTGACCTTAAATTAATGTCAGACATGATTAAAATAATGTCGTTCCGAATCATATACGTTCGACTAAACATTTCACAAATGGTCTTACGGGAAAAATATTGTAGTTGACCCAATTTGAAATTCCTTGGTTTTCTCATGTCAACCAAATTTGTTCAAAGAAAAACCCAAGAACATTTGTCATTAAAATCGGCTAAATAATTTAACTCTTATTTTGCGTCATCGAAAACGTTTTGGATAATTTAACCATACAGATGCATTTTTATCTATGTGACTCAACTGTACAGGCAATTTTAATTTATGTAGCGGAAGTATGACACCAGCACTGTGAAAAATTGAAAATAAAACGTATTTGATTCTTTGAAATAATGACATGCGTGAACTAAAGAGTCAAAATTATTTTTTCTCTAAAATGAATGATTAGTATCCTATTGCACGTGATATAAACTGGAAACACACTCACAGCATTGGACACAAATGAATTCTCAACAAGTACTTATTATATGTGGAAACAACACTAAATTGCATTTTGATTTTGATTTTTTTTATATCTAAGTGTTTCGCCTGATCTTCATGGTACCAGATTGAATTATGCACCCGTTGTCGCAGTTGTTTCCGGTTATAGCGGCCATCTTCATCCCAGGTGTCCCAGAGCATCCCACCGGATAGTATCCGGTCAACTGCCAGCGAGTGCAACCCTCGAACCACCATCCGCCGCCTGCAATGACAAGAGAGCGGATTTAAGGGGACGTTCAGGAGTTATATTTTTAGGCTCAACTGGTGATATTTTGTGCGATAACAACCTCTAATTTCCTCCCAAACTTCGGTCAAATCGATCAAAATTATGAGTACACCTAGGCCCACGGACACGTCTGCTGTTGCCTTATTCTCTGGAAATGAGGGGGTTTTAAAAGTGCTTTCTTGCCTCTTTCCCGCAGAGAAAAAGCTGACGTTGTTATTCCTTGACCACCTATCTAGTGGGTTGTGCGATCTCATTTCGAAAAATAGTTCATCATGTTAGAAAGAGTGTGAAACTGCGGTATTTTGTGACTCAAAATAGGACTGCGTAGCACGCTATTTAAAAAAACACAAAAAGGGGATTTTAAGGGATAACAACTGTTTATTTTAACCAAAAATGAATTTTTCTGGGGTAAGGGCACATTCACGTTTAATAGTAATTACCAATAGTTGATGAATCCGTTCCTAGGTAAACGTAAAACGTACCGTGATTTTGAGGACAAGAGGCCACTGGATTATCAGTCGTTCCAAATCTCCAACCTAGAACCTCAGCCAAACGGTAATTCGTCGAAGTGTTGTAGGAGTCAACGATAATGTCGGTTATGACGTAATTTGCAGCCTCGTTGTTAATGCGGAACAAACTCCACTTGACGAAGTAATAATTGCCATTGCAGGATTTCATGTCAATCTGCATGGAGTAATCTCCTTGATTGGTCAATGCGTGGAGAGCATCGTTTCCCAGCCAAAACTGGTAATTTGGGTCACCAAAGCCGTCCCTGTACGAGGCCCAGTTTCGGTGAAAATCAAACGAGTTGTCGTACCTCCTCATAACAACGACCCAGCCATTATCACAGTATACGACTTTCTCGCCAAATCCCGCGATATCCACGGTGAACAGCCCATTGACTTCTGATAAATTAAGAAATAAAAATGCATGTACAAAATGATTTGTAAGAGCAAATGCACCACAACTATGGCAATAAAGCACAACACAAAGGAATTATTTTTTAAAAGATAAATTGTTCCATGATCAATCCATCTTTAAATAAACGAGTTACATTTCGTTTAGAAATTTTTGGTCTCACCAAGAAATGCAGGTTGTACATGTAAGTATTAAGTTATCAGTTTACTTCATTTATGTGCATCTTGTAGTTTCATCTTGTCACTAATCCTACTTAAATTAACTGGAATATTCTCATTTCGGCACATTAAAGAGCAGAAAATGTGAGAACCTCAAATTAAAGAAATATGGATATTAACATGGAAATAAAAGCAAGCTTGATATTTCTACAGCTCATTAACTTTTTATACATGCATCAATTACTTTTCATTCACAAATAAATCATTATAGGTCCAAAACAATATGATAAAACGCACTTACCTACATCGTTACAGTCACGAGGATTATATATCTGTAATAAAATAAAAAAACATAGCATATAATTTACTTCCCCCTGGGAGAATATATTATGAAATATCTTTATCTTTCAAGGAAGAAGCTAGGAACAATCGAAGAAGGCCCTTTTCACATCATACGGACTACTCAACTGGACCAGTCTTCGAGGGACAGACAATTTAAGAGCGCATTCAGAACAATTTGATCCGAAGACTAACAGATCCGCAGACTAAATATGGCCGACTCACGTAAAAGTTATACCGCTAATCCCTTGATGGTCCCCCTCCCCCCCCCCCCCTCCGCCTGCACACGCACCGTCACTGTAAGACTTAGCAATTAAAACTCGGAGACGAGATTTAATCCGTTCGATGATGCGTGTGGGGGCGGGAAGACCAACGGAGTCATAGGGTGGCTTGTATATTAGTGGGGTCCGCCATATGTGGTCCGTCAATCAGTGAGTTCGTAGATCATCTGTTCTGAATACACTCTAACAGATCCAAAAACCAAATATGGCCGACTCACTTGAATGTTTGGTGCTTAATCCCCACGGGGAATCTGTTCAGTGTCCAATCGGGAATTAAACGGCGAATTTCTTAAGTGGGTCCCCATATATGATCCGCTGATCTGAATGCGCTTTAATAGCCTAGCTATTACATAGCTGAGGCACTTTGACGGGGACCTGCGCTATACACGGCTGATAAATCAACTAGAAATCAGGAAGCCAATTTATGGAGAACAGTACAAAACATAACATCACCCTGACGCATAATTTCATTTTCGGACATGTTCTATCCAGTTAAGAATTCCGCTTGTTAGAAAGAGTTTACGTGCGAATAACCTTGTGGTCACATTTAAAAGTTTATAATAATAATAATAATAATAATGAGAGTTGCGGTAGAATTCGATAGAGAATTCGGAACTTTGTCTAAACGTGATCATAATGTTACAATTAGGTAGTGAATTTATCGAACAGACACTTTTTTAATCTTGCAAAAGCACGTCTTTTCAAGCGATCAAACACTGAATGAATTGAAAAAAAAGAAGCTGGTCGATTATTAAACAACATATACGGCCTTTGATCAATAAACATGAGTCCAATATTTTTTCGCCGATAATGTATGTTAAAAAAACAATCCGGGGGGGGGGGGGGGGGCACAGACTATGCAACTTCAAAAATCAAATAATATTAGGGTCACTGTAAGAGAGATTATTTACGGATCAACTAAGTATGTATCGACCAACGGTCTGGCCTTGACAATGACTAAACAAGGGCGTCATCCTAATAAATCTATCATTTTACGGGGTCGATCCATACCACGGGGACTCTCGCTGCATGCAATCTGCAGATTAAATCAATTGCAAGCCTCTGCGAACAGTTACAGGGTGACTAACTGCCGTGTGCGCTCGGCCTCTGAAGATTTGTCACTTCGTTTTGGGTGCGATGGAACGCACAAGAAAGTTATTCACAACTTAACTGCTAGAGGAGTCAATCTGATTGCATTCAGCGAGAGTCCCGGCGGAGTTGGATCTACGGAGTGCGTTAGTAGAGAGTTTTGGCAAGGCTTTCCGTATGACGTGTAACGTATAGTTCAATACGTAATACGTTTTACGTACGCGAGAAAGCTAGCAGTGGGTTTGGCAGGTCTCACTCCGTATGCGGTTTTTTATAGGCCTATATATATGGATTACACGAACATGGGGCTGCTTGTGGATTCTTTTTAGATAGATGAATAATGGAAGATGTTGAATGGAATGTATTATTTACGTCAATTGATGCCGCAGATCCTGTTGTTTATGAAAAAAAAATCAACTTAAATTGAATTTGATACTACTACGGACGACTGATTGACTGGCTGTTTTTCCAGCTGTTTTCACAGAGCATTTCTACCGACAGCGTCTAAAAGTGATTCAGTGGAATCTTAACACCCTATATATTCCTCTGCAGTATGTTAAACTTGAAAGAAATAAGCGTAAATCTATTAAATTCGATACGTTTCTTACCTACGTGTAATCACCAAATCATACGTAGTGCCGTATGACTTATGACTTGTCCTTGAGAAAAACCACGCACAAAGTGATGACGTCGTACGTTATACGTCGTACGGAAGGCCTTGCCAAAACTCTCTCATTGGAAACGTGTCCTAAGTCTCTGTGAGACAGCTTCTTGAGATTTTGCTGTCTTTAATATGGTTTTCCATCATTATTCTAGGGAGATGACACATTAAAAAATGTCCCCTAAGATGACAAAATCCTTTCTCAGGCGTCTTTGTTAAATCATTGATAGGATTTTTTTTTTTTTTTTTTTTTTTTTTTTTTTTTTTTTTTTTTTTTTTGTGAACTTTTTTTATACAATATTTTGCTGCAATGTATTGAAACATTGTCAAAACCCGACAGAAGTGATTTCTCGACTTTCACACATTCACTGAGCATGTATTGTGCGGGATTATTTTTGGCAAGCAATATATTTTATTTAATTTTCACCATTCACCACTTTCATCAACTGTTAAATTCCCACGAAATGTGTCATTCTGGTAGTGACTTTCTTTCTTTTTTGGATTTCCATAGTCTTTAACAGTAAATAAATCAATTGTCCTGAAAACGTGTCAATATCACTCGCAGTGACTCTCTTCCTTTTTCGATTTCTATAGTCTTTAACGGTAAATAAATCAATTGTCCTGAAAACGTGTCAATATCACTCGTAAGAACTGATCAATTATTTTGGAGAAAAAGGTAACAGCGATTGATTTTTCTGCTATAGTTGGCCTACAGTAAATTGATGGCGGGTATTTTCTTTTCTTTTTCCTTTTTTTTTTTTTTTTTTTTTTTTTGCACTGAAGTATGCATATCTAAACTTAGAAGGTGAACTTCATTATTAAAATAACGATGATTATATTCACATTTATAATGGGAATCAGCCGAGATGACTTAAAGTCCCGTGCGATAGCGTGAAATTAACCAAGGGTTGAGGGATGATTAATTTTGGAGGAGAATGCCGTCAGAAATTACCGCGGACTAGGGAATACGGTGGGGCAAGCAACAAAACCTGACAGAAATTATCCTCAAATATTTTCTTGTGGTTTTCCCTGAAATTCAGACTTTTTATAGTCTATCGCATAGAAGTGTGAATTCGCTGCGTATTGGGTGTCAACTTTGTGTTATACTCTAAAATGACGTTCCGGGTGTAACAGGAATAGTAGTCCTCTAGGAACCGTTCTCCATTACTTTGCACAGGTGACATATACTAAACCCAATACTCCGACTAAGGCTTCATTCACATGCAATGTCTATTTTCTAAATTCTATTTTCTATTCGCGGTATGTCTTATGATCACAGTCTGTGCCCTGAATATCCCGCAGCGTAATTACTGGCAGCGCGAGCCAGTTACTATAAGTTACTATAAGTAACTGGCTCGCGCTGCCAGTAATTACGCGGCGGGATATTCAGGGCGCAGACCATGATCATAAGATAACCCTAACCTGTACTAATCATATCGGTGCCCATACTTCCATTCATAGGACTACCATTCCTGTCACACTTTTCACACTGGCCTCCTAATTGATATCCTTCAAACCATGGCAGCTTCTTCGAAATGTGTTTATTTCTATGCGGTTATTACTAAATTGGGACTAGAAAATACTTGTTGAATAAGGGTGTAAAAGATGTATTGTTCTTTAATTTAATCGTTTTTCTCTAACAATTCCCTTAAAAAATCATGACCGTAAAATATAGCAGCTATAGACATTGGGGTTTGATTATCTACAGCGACGGTCAAGTATATCCCAGTTTGGACCTACCCAGGGATAACCCCCCCCAACCCACCCACCCCCAAGTCATTAACTATGCATAAATTGAAACCGATGTTACTAACACTATAGAACGTGGCGTTTTCCATCACTTGAAGTTGCAAGTTGATGCTGCTTGACATGGAACGGAAATTTAGATCGCAATTATCTGTAAAAAGATTAAAAAATCTTGTTAGGCCTGTTTATAGCAATATCAATAAATAATATTTTTTATAGAATTTTGAACACGTTTCTTTAATCACCAACGTTTAGCACACCCCAAGTAGAATTTACTGTATATCAAATCCGGTCTTTGGGGTCAAGTTTCTCAATTTTGAGCTACTTTCCTTATGATTAAGGAGGCTATAACAGTAAAATAATATCAAAGCACTCAGAGGGCTAAGACCTTTGCAAAGACAATTAAATAACCGATAACTACTCATTAGGCCTAATGAATAAATGGATGATCACAAATAAGTATTTTTATAGATAAAATAATGAGATTTTGTATGTTAGAGATCACAACAAATCGGCTTAAAGAGATTTTTTGGTCAGCAATTTGTTTCTTCTACCTTCGATCTTTTTTTTTTTTTCAGTCCCGATATCAACACATGTGGTACTTATGATAATCAGTTACGGGCATTAAGAAGAATAAGAAAAGACAATTTTGCACCATACCTGACGTATTGCTGGCGTAAAAATTACAAGAAAGGCATCCCGGGGTGGTTTTACAGAGCGTCACGCACTCCAACGGACTCCGTGCTGCAACCGTCTTCATTACGGAATGTGGGAGGTAAGAGTTCGCCGTGAAATTGAAGATCTGCTCGGTTATCTGGGCGTCTGCCCATGGCGTCCTGAAGATTGTCAAGAGGAAAACGAAGCGAAGATTCAAGCTGCTCCGGACCATTTTCTTAACGAGCTTAGCGTATTGACTGAGAGTTCGGCTTCCTTCTTTTATTACCTCCCTTTAAAGTGACAGTGCACGGATCAGTGTCAATAAAAAAAAAAAGAAACAAAAAGATAAATTTTGTCAGGCATCAAGAAAAGCCCTCCAGTACTAGCTGCTCTTCACTCTAGTTCACTTGAGATATAAAGTGAAATGTACTCTTTTATTTTGTGTTTTATGACACTTATATTCGCTGGTCTTAAGCCTAATGAACAGGAACTAAGAACGGGTTCCCATACCTGCATGTTCCGGTAGATCGATCTAACTAGACGGTCGTATTATGTCCACCTTGTGTGAGCTTTTGACAGAGGTCAGTACCTTTCTCTGAGGATTTATGCATACTTGTACATTTAGATAGACTTTTAAAAACTAAGCATTAATACTTACACTGTCTCTTTAAATGTCCAAAATAAAAATAAAAAGATTGGACGACACTAGCTGCTCCAGTTTTGTTTTTAAAACCAAAGAATACATATTTAACGGTGCAGAACTAATCAATTAGTACACATTATACGGTTGAGATATCTTAGTGGGGATTGATTTTCCACCTTGGGTATCCTGCCATTTCATTTACCCATTCATTTACTGGGATCAATATTAAGGACAATGTTTTTTGATAGCACTTAATCAGTCCCCATCCATTCGGCCAGTGTCAGACATAGGAATTCAATACTGCGCTCAAGTTTCTGGTAAATTGGATTTTAAAGTTGACAGAAAATGTTTTTTTTTTAGCTTGGCTTGCCCTGGGCCTTCATGACCAAACTCCTGTTTATCCATCAAACATACAATAATATGGGATTTAGGGGGAGGGCAGTGGAAAGGGGGGGGGGGCTGGCCTGAATTTTGACTAGCTGAATCACAGTTCAAAACTGTACCAAATGGCACCGTTTGCTGCCCACCGCCTCTCCCCCCAAGAAAAAAAAACAGCGGCCCCCGTACCGAGGTCTGCCATACTTAAAAAAGCCTCCCCGCCCCCCACCCCACCCCCTCCACACACCACACACACTTCAAATAATCCCGGATCAGCCCCTGTGGGGGTTGAGATGTTTGAAAGAAAAAGAGCACAGTCCAGATGTTCGGAGAAAAGAGCTATAGGAAACAGGAACAGCCGAGTGGTCATCTGCACTGAAATAACATACTAAGGAATACGTTCATACAATTTCACAAGTATTTATACTTTATTTCTCCCTACTTATTACGCATTCACTTGTTTTCTATCCATTGTCTTTGCTTGATTACAAGGAATTTTCCTTTTTCTTGTTGCATCCCACCGTTGCATACATCGTAAATTTTCAAACAGCTTAAAAGACCAGGCCACAGTGCAGTCTACAATGCAAATGTGATTCGTAAGTTCGTCTGAATCTGCAAAATCAAATCAGATGAAAATAGTAATGAGATGCACATTTACGCAATCGTAATTGTTTAAAAACGTTGATTACAAACGTTATTAATCATAACATTGAACACTGAGCACTAGATAAAATACAACATGCCAATAATAATAATGACCATGGTAAACACAATATATAATTATTACCAGTAAGTCACATGTAATAGATAATATAAAAACGTACATTATCATGTTTTATAATTGATAAAATAGTACATAGTGATTAAGAAAGTTACTAATATTTGTCAAGACTTAATTAAAGTAATAAGTATTTTGATAATTCCGATAATTGCGAACACTCTTAATAATAATGATGTCTCATAAAACAGTTTCTGAAATTACCAGAGTAACAATGAAGAAAAACTCAATCATAAAGTCATTAAAATGTTGTGATAGTACACACGCCCTCTTATATCAAAAGTTCGCTTTCAAAGATCAATGCACTATGTAAACAGACCCGTGTAGCAAGTAACGTCAAATTCAAATTGGATCAAAATCAACCTGCATTGTGTTCAAATGGTTTGAACTTAATAGAGGAAAAAAAGCATTAGCATGTTCAATGCCCAAAAATGCACAATATTCGCTTTTAAATATTTTTTTGAGTTTTTAAAGCTGTAAAAACTTGAAATGGGAAAAAAGTTCCAAAATGACGATTTTCTTTATTATGATGTTTGTTACTGCCATACCATGCCAATGTTTTGATAGATGTTGTCTGTAGTTACAAAAACTTCAAATTTTATAAAAATGAGAATGGTTACTACTACACTTTGCAAAATAAATCTGTCATACCAAGTTCCTTTAGGCTTATAAATTAATTCTGTTCTGACATCTTATCATCACTACGGTATCGTTGCACTATATCGTTTACGTATACTTCTTTGAGTAAAACCACTACTGATGCCAATTGGCTGGCCTTTATATCTAGACCAAATGCCATCATGAACAAAATGCCCTACAACCTGAATAAAATCCAAAACAGTGTTTGAAATGAATTACCTCTGGGGAAAAATACTTCTGTTAGAATAGCATATCAGTGGTGGATTTAGAGGGGGGAGGGGTCAGGGGGGTCCTGACTCCCCCCCTTCCATTTCAGAAAAAAAATCGCACTCAATGTTTCCCTCTAGAAAATGGAATTTTGACTAGCTGAATCATAGTTTTAAACCGTATTAAACGGCACCGTTTGCCCTCTAAAAAACTTAATTTTTTCGGGACCCTTTAGCGGGCCCCGAACCCCTCGGCAAGAGGGGGGGGGTCGGCTTCACATCCACAGTCTGTCATTCCTAAAATCCTAACCCTCTTTTAATAATCCTGGCTCCACGCCTGCATCTACCATATAAGTATATATTTGCTCGTCTTTTTCGCTGTATGTTCCATACACCATAAGAGAGTATTACAAAAAAGAAACTTTCTAAGAAAAAAGAAACAGAGACTACATTTGAATGTAGATATTGATTCATTAACCATTGGTAAGTATGGGAAAATTGTTGTTTCCCCAGGAAAGTTAATTTTTTGGCCAAAATGAACAGTTGTTATCCCTTTCACATAACCACCTTTCAATAAAATACCAATTGAAAAACCTAAAAAAATTCGGCTATTGTTCACCCTCAATTACGAGGGTGTAAAGCTCTATTCACATGCCTATAAATGTGGAGACCATACAAATTGCCATATAGTTTATATGTTGGTAATTTAAGTGTTTCGCCTAATCTTCATGGTACCGGCCTCGAGCCTACAGCCAAGGTTGCAGTTCACTCCAGTTATAGCAGAGAACTTCATTCCTTTAGCAGTTGGATTGCAAGACATATATCCGGTGAGGTGCCAGCGAGTGCAATTTTTAAACCACCACCCGCCACCTGAAAGAGAAAAATCGCTAATTTCAGTTCACGCTTAATATTTATTTTTTTTATTAATTTATTTATTTACATGTATTTTCTGCTAAATTGGTTTTAGTTTGATCATCTCTGACGTACTGATGGTGCACTGTTGTGTTATCCGAATAAAAAGTGTCACTTACAAAAGATGAATATATTAAACATATTTTTAATCTGCCTCAGTCTTATTTTCTGTACATTCGTATCGTATTCCTCAAGTAATTTAAGTGGTATTTAAACGTAAATGTAGATGGATGATGAATCTGGGAAAAGGGGGGATAGAGAGTCAAACCACTAATTATTTATCTATTCATTATCATTGATATTTATTGAGGGTATAAACATGGTAAGTTTAAATATATTCCCCCAATCTCCTCATGGGTTAAGTTAAAAATAAAGAGTAAAAACTTAAAAAAATATATATATAAGAAAGCTTATGTTCAAAACTATCAAAACAATAAAAAAAGGTCATATAATTTGATAACAATAACAAAAAATAATAATAACCACAATGTACTTAACATGAGACAAATTATGATTCAAAAAGCAAAATCCTGGATCCACCAGTCGGCGACGTACCGTGATCATGGGGGCAATTAACAGCTGGAGAACCAGTTGAATACCTCCAAACTGGATTATCAATGGTTCCAAATCTCCATTCTAAAACCTCCTCCAACCAGTAATTCGTCGAAGTATTGTAAGAGTCAACAATAATATCAGTTATGGTGTAATTCGCAGCCTCGTTGTTAATACGGAACAATCTCCACTTCACGTAGTAAAAGTTGCCATTGCAAGATTTCATGTCAATCTGCATGGAGTAATTCCCTTGATTGGTCAACGCGTAGAGAGCATCGTTTCCGATCCAAAACTGGCCATTTGGGTCACCAAAGCCGTCCCTGTACGAGACCCAGGTTCGGTTAAAATCAAACGAGTTGTCATATCTCCTCATAACAACGACCCAACCACCATCACAGTATACGACTTTCTCGCCAAATCCCGCGATGTCCACGGTGAACAACCCATTGTCCTCTGGTGATTTAGGAAAAATGTGTAAGTAATGTTACCTTAATCAAGCTAATGTTCTACAAATATGGCGTTTAAACGTATATAATATACATAGATTATACAACTGTTCCTGTTATTAGGACAAGATGTGCCCATGTAACCATGTAACCTTGGTTATTAAGTACTTAGTCACGTTCAGGGGTTTTTTTTTTTTTTTTTTTTTTTTTTTTTTTGTGTGTGTGTGTGTGTGTGTGTGTGAAACCGGGGACAGGAGCTTTGTACATGTACAACATCAAAGATATTGCACGCACGAAAATGCAGTACATGTAGTATCGAAGTAGCAAAGAAGCATTAACGCAGTCTAGTAGTGGTGTGGAGCATATTTGCAGTAGAAATGCAGTATACCCTACTGCAATTCTACTTCAAAAATTACATAGGGTTGTACACAGGAGGAGCATTAATGCAGTAGACTAGCAGCATGATAGAAGCATGTTTCAAATATGCTAATTAGCTCCTAATGTGAAGCAGATTTGAGGCATATTTGCAGTATGATTGCAGTAGCTACTGCGCTGGAGCATCTACATGTACTTCGTTTTCGTGCGGGTGTCAGCAATACTTACCGAATGCATTGCAATCAGGAGGTGCATATATCTGTAATGAAACGAAAAACTTATTACCATATAACAGAATATTTCTGCCGGGAATATAAATGGTAAAATATTATTATACAGTACAGAAGAAACTGTTAGTACACGGGATACAACGAAGAACATTCGACGTAATATTTGTTTTATTCCATCGGATTAATCAAAATAATCTCCAAATAACAATAATAATGATAATAATAACTGAATATTGGTAATGTCACTTTTGATAGACATTAGTTATGTAAAAAAAACTAGGTTGATTTTGGTTTAAGAGTAAAACTTTCGGGATAAGATTAATAACATATTTGATGTAACATTTGTTTTATTCTATCGAATTAATCAAAATAAGTTCCAAATAATAATAATAATAATAATAACTGAATATTGGTTATGTCACTTTTGATAGACATTAGTTATGTAAAAAAAAAAACTAGGTTGATTTTGGTTTAAGAGTAAAACTTTCGGGATAAGATTAAGTATATATTTGATGTTACATTTGTTTTATTCTATCGAATTAATCAAAATAAGTTCCAAATAATAATAATAATAATAATAATAATAATAATTGGATATTGGTAATGTCACCTTTGCCAGACATTAGTTATGTATAAAACTAGATAAGTTTATAGACTTGCATGCATCATAAATACAAATATGCCTACTCGTGTAAACTATTTTTGTTCAATCCGCTGTTATTCCGTTGCATGTAAAACGGAATATTTTGACACCTAGGACTAAACGATTATCAACTAAGTTATTATATATATATATATATATATATATATATATATATATATATTTCGGTACCTCTGATAACTAGACTCGAATTGGATATGTAGTCATCATATATATATAGCCGGATGATAAACGACCCGTAAGAAAAATGAAAAAATGAAATAAAGTAAAGCGATGGGGTCAGACGTTTGCATCACAACCATGTGAGTTCAAAGTTAAATCTCAAAAATGTCCATTTGTGAATATGGATTTAATTCATTTTTTATATTATAAAGACCGTTCCTGTAGGCTTAACAGTCATGAGTGTCTCAGCTTTCTTTGATTGGGGTGTACGAGTAAAACTTCCAAGTACACTGCCACAGCGACAACAACGGTGACACAAAAAAAATAAATAAATAAAAAGCACATACACTATATATAAAAATAAATAAATATGCAGTGCAATTATGTACAAAATGTTTTTGGTTGATTTTTCTCTGGGCTGGAATAAATGAATAAATACATAAATATTAAAATGATGAATAAAAAGATAAATAAAATCAAGTATCACTTACCCCATAGAACTTGACATTCTCCATCTCTTGCAGCTGTATATTTGCGCTACTGTGGGAATTAAGCTCGCAGTTACCTGTAAAAAAATCATGTTTGACATACGTATGTTTGACATTCATACACATTTGTAATTAATTAATTGATTAATTAATTTATTTATTAATTGGTCCTATCAAGCTGGAGGGAATAACTCACATCCAGTCTGTTTGTTATAACCCCTTTACACTGGACGGCGTCCTTTCTGCGTCCTTTCTGCGACCATGAAATTGCTATCGCTGTGGCCTTAATAAGGAGGCACATGCATTGATTTGGTATCAGAATGAATGCTCAATGACCGGCCAGTTGTCGGCACGTAAAGTATTATAATTTTTAACTCTCAAATGGGGCCGTACTGCTGGACGCAGAAAGGACGCCGTCCAGTGAAAAGGGGGCTTTAACAAACATGAGGATAGTGAATCAACTGACCTTTACTTGTACATGACTAAATAGACTCCGTGTGTGTGTGTGTGTGTGTGTGTGTGTGTGTGCGTGTGTACTACACACACTGGACAAAAGAAGTGTCACACCTACTGAACCAATACTATGGGGGAGTTAAATGTCTGTGGAATGATATGCTCCTGGTATCATTTTATTTACATCAAATTTCACAAAAAAATCACAACATGAGAACAAAATATACATTCTACTAAAATATGCAGTTTCAAGTCCAAAATTAGTACTTAGTGAAATAGCCACGTGACCTAATAATAGGTGCCAGTCTACGAGGCAAGGATTCATATAATTGTCTGATGCGTTCAGGGATATGCTGGCCCAAGCATGAAACACTGAATATAACAGAGTTTCTCTGCTGGTTAGACGGGCATTTGTAAAAAGTTTTCACATATCAATTGACACATTTTCTATTATGTTTGCATCCGGACTCTGGGCAGGCCACATCACCCTGCGAATGTCTTGTTGGTCAAACCAATCATCAACTGCTCTGGGCCTGTGACAAGGAGCATTGTCATCCTGTTGAACAAATGGATAATTCTGGTTACCAAACATGTTAGTAATAGATGGTAGCAAGCCTGACTCCAAAACATTGATATATTTCTAGTGATTCATGTTTCCATCAACCACTATCAATTTGCCCACGCCATGGATGCTGATGCAGTCCCACACCATAATAAATATGCTGCTCCGGGTTCGAAAATTCAGTGCATGTGGTTTAAAAGCTTTAACAGCAGTTCGCCATCATCGTACCCGTCTGTCATCAGAGGTCAGACCAAAGCGACACTCATCAGAAAAAAATATATAGGACCAATTGTCATGGACTGTCCAGTTCCAGATCCTGTTCACCCTAGTTTATTCTACGTTGCCTGTTTTGTAACGATATAAGAGGTTTCAGTCTTGCTACCCTGCTGTACACTCTCTGAGCATGTAACCGACACCTAGCAATTTTCACAGACAGATTCTTATGTGTGAAATTGTTCCACTGTGTTGTCAACTGACAAGCACTGTAGAACTTTACAACCTGGACACCAAAATCAGTCGTCGGTTTTCACGGCCAGTAGTATTTCTTGGACGACCCATCAGAGGCAATTTGTCTCTTGATCCAGTGTTTCTATACCGAGACCAGACCCTCTGCATGGTTCTGACTGAAGAATTCAATTGAATCGATATTTTGACATTGCTTATATTCCGCCTCTTCAGGTTAATAACTTGCACCTATAACTGTTAGATAATTGCCTGTATCTTGCCATGTTGGAGGAAGACAGGAATAACATTTGCTGTACATGTACAAGACCAACAATACAGTTCCATGGTATAGCGGTTTTATACTCATTAGTCACATTATAAGTAAACCAGGCATTATAAGTACCCAAGATCTGCCTACTTTTATTACTCTGATTTAGGGGGTGACACTTCTATTGTCCAGTGTGTGTAGGATAGAAGTTATTTTGGATCCTAGATATATACTTGCAATTGTTTGAAATTCATTTATGTATATACAGAGATATAAAAAGCAAACAATTTACTCTTCTTATTGGAGGTGACTCTTCTTTTGATTTTGGATACCATTTGTTTAGTAGGTACAGTATGAAAGAGTAGGTAGACATGAGTAGTATGGAACATTTACACCATACCTGACTTTCCGGCGTAGAAATTGCAAGAAAGGCATCCCGGGGTGGTTTTACAGAGCGTAACCCTGCGAATGTCTTGTTGGTCAAACCAATCATCAACTGCTCTGGGCCTGTGACAAGGAGCATTGTCATCCTGTTGAACAAATCGATAATTCCGGTTACCAAACATGTTAGTAATAGATGGTAGCAAGCCTGACTCCAAAACATTGATATATTTCTAGTGATTCATGTTTCCATCAACCACTATCAATTTGCCCACGCCATGGATGCTGATGCAGTCCCACACCATAATAAATATGCTGCTCCGGGTTCGAAAATTCAGTGCATGTGGTTTAAAAGCTTTAACAGCAGTTCGCCATCATCGTACCCGTCTGTCATCAGAGGTCAGACCAAAGCGACACTCATCAGAAAAAAATATATAGGACCAATTGTCATGGACTGTCCAGTTCCAGATCCTGTTCACCCTAGTTTATTCTACGTTGCCTGTTTTGTAACGATATAAGAGGTTTCAGTCTTGCTACCCTGCTGTACACTCTCTGAGCATGTAACCGACACCTAGCAATTTTCACAGACAGATTCTTATGTGTGAAATTGTTCCACTGTGTTGTCAACTGACAAGCACTGTAGAACTTTACAACCTGGACACCAAAATCAGTCGTCGGTTTTCACGGCCAGTATTATTTCTTGGACGACCCATCAGAGGCAATTTGTCTCTTGATCCAGTGTTTCTATACCGAGACCAGACCCTCTGCATGGTTCTGACTGAAGAATTCAATTGAATCGATATTTTGACATTGCTTATATTCCGCCTCTTCAGGTTAATAACTTGCACCTATAACTGTTAGATAATTGCCTGTATCTTGCCATGTTGGAGGAAGACAGGAATAACATTTGCTGTACATGTACAAGACCAACAATACAGTTCCATGGTATAGCGGTTTTATACTCATTAGTCACATTATAAGTAAACCAGGCATTATAAGTACCAAGATCTGCCTACTTTTATTACTCTGATTTAGGGGGTGACACTTCTATTGTCCAGTGTGTGTAGGATAGAAGTTATTTTGGATCCTAGATATATACTTGCAATTGTTTGAAATTCATTTATGTATATACAGAGATATAAAAAGCAAACAATTTACTCTTCTTATTGGAGGTGACTCTTCTTTTGATTTTGGATACCATTTATTTAGTAGGTACAGTATGAAAGAGTAGGTAGACATGAGTAGTATGGAACATTTACACCATACCTGACTTTCCGGCGTAGAAATTGCAGGAAAGGCATCCCGGGGTGGTTTTACAGAGCGTAACACACTCCAACGGACTCCGTGCTGTGACCGTCTTCATTACGGAATGTGGGAGGTAAGCATTGGCCGTAGACGTGAAAATTTGGTTACTAATCTGGGCATGTATCCATAGTGTCCTCAGGCCTAGAAATTAGGGAAATGAAGCCAAGATTTAAGCTGTTCCAAATAATTTTATTCACAAGCTTTGCGTATGCACTATTGGTTTGTTCTTCCTCCTATAAAGGTTTACTTTAAAGAGTCTCTTCTTATTATTTTCATTTAATTATGTTGCTCATAAGAAAAATATTATTTTTCTACTCTGTATAAATTTCTCCGTATGCGATTTCTTTTAAGAATGGTAAGTTCTTCTTTAGAACTCACGTGGCATTGTGTGTATATACTACCGATTGATAAGAGAGAGACTTACGAATTATAAAGTTCTTTAAGTAAACCTGCCACTATAGGAATAAATAAATTAATTAATAAGAACCTGGTTTAAATTTGCTGTTTTGCTTTATAGACATAGATTGCATCTTAACGCACTATTAAAGCAATTGAAAAAAAAACAATTAAAGAGAATAAAAATTACAAAAACAAATGAATCTCGCATACCGACCCTACAGAAAAAGTCGCCTATTACCAACCAGCTAAGTTAAGCAACTTACCTCTTTTGTCTGGCGTTTCGTAAACATTTCTATTTATCTTTTTGCCGTAGAAAATAAACGTTTCTTAAAATTTACATCGCTTGTTTTTAATTGTGTTTTTTTTATTATTTTTGGCAGAAGATGGTATGTAGCAGCCCTATAGATCGCATGCACCTCTAACATACCTATAGTCTTGCGAGTATGGGGAACATTAATAGCTGAGTACTATCTACCTTTCTTTTCTTCCTTTCTTTCTTTCTCTTTCTGTCAGTTTGCCTCCCTAACACCCTACATACCTTCATATTCCCTTGTCAATTGATTCATTCATTTTTCCATCCATCCTTCAATTCATTCATCTTTTAAGATTTCTTTAGCAAATTTTGTAATAACTCAAAGGGCCCCTGGTAAAAATTGCACTCGTTGATGGCTGTCATCAATCTCGATCAGCAAGCCGTATCAGCCACACCATTGGATTAAAAATGTTTGCCATTTACGTACTAGAAAAGATTGTGCTTTTTTTCATACAATTTCAGGGCGTGCATTTGTTTAACTCATCACCTGAGATCCTATAACAAATGACTTCGAGTCGGTTTTAATGAAATTACTTTCCGTTTAACTTTGTCAGCATAAAGCATAAAGAATTTCAATTATTAAAATACAAATTTTATCATTTGTTTCACATGGCATAACAACCCACAAAACGTTTCTGGAACAATTCAAAATAGAAACAGAGTACATTGCTGTCATTTTTGTACTCCCCTTGGATATAATCTAGCTTGCATTCTGCAAATGTGTACACCATTAAAGAGAGTATCTTCATTATTTTCTCATTCGAAGCAGAACAGGCAAACCATTGGACCTGGCATTATACACGTACCTTGGTTGCCCTTTACCCGAGTCACATATTGATTTTTCACTAGATTTCGCTTGAAAAGTGATGTTACATTTCTGCACTGTCAGCAAATGGTGCACGTAATTATCTGCGACATTGGTAGAGGATGTACCTCAGTGGCGGATTTAGGCTTCTTAAAAAAAGAACACTTATATTCCCCTAATATTCCCCAAGGGGGGAGAGGGTCGATTTCGTATCCGAGGCCTGTCATTCCTTAAAAACCCATTAAAAATGCCCCCCCCCCCTTCCAAATAATAATAATAATAATGGACTTGTCCCTGTCATACCACAATCGCGTTCAGCAGACAAAAATGGTATTTTCTATACTGGATTATTTGCTGTATACATTTTTTCCAAATATTGACATCGTCGCAATTGCTTGAATGAAAAGCGCACCAGATTTTACATATTTGAACGTTTTTTAATGACACACTCATCCAAGGGGCTTGCTTAGATAAAAAAAAAAAAAAAAAAGTCTCGGTGTGGACCGCTTTTGATCTCACTGTGCTCTTACACGTCATAGGTGAAGCCAAACTAAATATCAACATAAAACAGAATCATAGTAAAAAAAAAAGATATATATATATATATATATATATATATATATATATATATATATATATATATATATATATATATAGGAACGATCCGTGCCGGCTTCTTAAACAAACAAACAGCTGGACACTTGCATGCACTTCAAATTCTAGAATGTTTGATGCAATTTTTTGGCTAGAAATAATTTCTGAAAATTGCATTCGATTACTACGTACGACGTACGTACGGAGCTTAGTAGGCTCAGTCACAGCGTACACGGCTGAAAAAAGACCATCCTCAGCCATGGTCATCATTATATAGTCTGCTACGTCAATAACATTTCCTTTCTCTTCACTTAAAAATCCTTAAAATAATGCTAAGGCGGGGTGGTCTCTTTTTTCTTTCTTTTTTTCAGATGGACCTATATTGTATATACTGACAGTGAATAATTGTTTTTGGTCTTATTATTATTATTATTATTAGGATTCCCCATAGGGGAATACTATTGTTTTTGGTAGTATTATTATTATTATTATTATTATTATTATTAGGATTCCCCATAGGGGAATACTATTGTTTTTGGTAGTATTATTATTATTATTCTTTCGACGCGTTTTTTTTCGTAAAAAATCTGAAATAATTTACATAGGTAGCCTATGGTAAGAATATGCCATAGACCCAGTTTCAGTGACCTTGACCTACTTTTCAAGGTCACAGGGGCTTTTAAAGGCAAATTTTGTAAAATTTGAAATTGACATTAGGCCTTAAGTATAAGCCGTATGGCTATGGGCCTTATGGTCAGTGATACTGAGGTGAATCCACAGATAATGACTTATTTTTATGCAAGTAGGTCAAGGTCAAGGTCGCTAATGTCCAAACGGGCTCAAAAAAGGTTTGTTTCCGAGATGTCAGAAACCGGAAGTCCCAGAGCCCCGATCGTAGTGCCAAATGATTCCCTATATATTTATTTAAGGTTAGCCGTACTTTGGTAGCGATTGCTTAATTACTTTTTTTAATATAGATTTTAAAATATTTATGACATTGCAGAAATCTTGAGTTTGGCAATTTCTCCATGAAACACTGGTTTTTGGTCATAGCATGCTATAGTAAACTACCCCAAACATATGCCCAAAATCCCCAAATCAAATGGCAAATTTGACCTTGACCCTCATTTTCAAGGTTATTCAGCTATTTCATGGAGAAATATTGCAGTGGGCTAGAGTGATGTTTTGTTGACCCCCCCCCCTCCAATTCGCACATGCTCTTTCAGAATATTGGGTCAAATTTAACCCATGAGCTTCACATGGCCTTGTAAGAGCATTTTTTACACCTATTTTGCAGGGGAATCCTCCGCCACTGGCTTAAGCCAGTTGCAGTCTAGTTATTATTCTTTCCGCGCGTTTTTTTTCACAAAAAATCTGAAATAATTTACATAGGTAGCCTATGGTAAGAATATGCTATAGACCCAGTTTTAGTGACCTTGGCCTACTTTTCAAGGTCACAGGAGCTTTTAAATGCAAATTTTGTAAAATTTGAAATTGCCATTAGGCCTAAAGTATAAGCCATATGGCCAAGGGCCTTATGGCCAATAATAATGAGCCAAATCCACAGATAATGACCTACTTTTATGCAAGTAGGTCAAGGTCAAGGTCGCTAATGGCCAAACAGGCTCAAAAAAGGTTTGTTTCCAAGATCTCAAAAACCGGAAGGCCCAGAGCCCCAATCATAGTGGCAAATGATGCCCTATATATTTATCTAAGGTTAGCCGTACTTTGGTAGCGACTGCCTAATTACTTTTTTTAATATAGATTTTTAAATATTTATGACATCGCAGAAATCTTGAGTTTGGCAATTTCTCCATGAAACACTGGTTTTTGGTCATAGCATGCTATAGTAAACTACCCCAAACATATACCCAAAAACCCTAAATCAAATGTCAAATTTGACCTTGACCCTCATTTTCAAGGTCATTCAGCTATTTCATGGAGAAATATTGCAGTGGGCTAGAGTGATGTTTTGTTGACCCCCCCCCCTCCAATTCGCACATGCTCTTTCAGAATATTGGGTCAAATTTAACCCATGAGCTTCACATGGCCTTGTAAGAGCATTTTTTACACCTATTTTGCAGGGGAATCCTCCGCCACTGGCTTAAGCCAGTTGCAGTCTAGTTATTATTCTTTCCGCGCGTTTTTTTTCACAAAAAATCTGAAATAATTTACATAGGTAGCCTATGGTAAGAATATGCTATAGACCCAGTTTTAGTGACCTTGGCCTACTTTTCACGGTCACAGGAGCTTTTAAATGCAAATTTTGTAAAATTTGAAATTGCCATTAGGCCTAAAGTATAAGCCATATGGCCAAGGGCCTTATGGCCAATAATAATGAGCCAAATCCACAGATAATGACCTACTTTTATGCAAGTAGGTCAAGGTCAAGGTCGCTAATGGCCAAACAGGCTCAAAAAAGGTTTGTTTCCAAGATCTCAAAAACCGGAAGGCCCAGAGCCCCAATCATAGTGGCAAATGATGCCCTATATATTTATCTAAGGTTAGCCGTACTTTGGTAGCGACTGCCTAATTACTTTTTTTAATATAGA
Organism: Lingula anatina; assembly: GCF_051362555.1. Classification (NCBI taxonomy): domain Eukaryota; kingdom Metazoa; phylum Brachiopoda; class Lingulata; order Lingulida; family Lingulidae; genus Lingula; species Lingula anatina. Next base: position 15,644,312 of record NC_141771.1, on the reverse strand, counting down.
TTTTTAAATATTTATGACATCGCAGAAATCTTGAGTTTGGCAATTTCTCCATGAAACACTGGTTTTTGGTCATAGCATGCTATAGTAAACTACCCCAAACATATACCCAAAAACCCTAAATCAAATGTCAAATTTGACCTTGACCCTCATTTTCAAGGTCATTTGGCTATTTCATGGAGAAATATTGAAGTGGGCTAAAAGTGATGTTTTGTTGACCCCCCCCCCCCCCAATTCGCATATGCTCTTTCAGAATATGGGATCAAATTTAACCCATGACCTTCACATGACCTTGTAAGAGCATTTCCGCACATATTTTGCAGGGGAATCCTCCGCCACTGGCTTTAGCCAGTTGCAGTCTAGTTATTATTATTATTATAGTTATTATTCTTTCCGCGCGTTTTTTTTCGCAAAAAATCTGAAATAATTTACATAGGTAGCCTATGGCCAGAATATGCCACAGACCCAGTTTCAGTGACCTTGACCTACTTTTCAAGGTCACAGGGGCTTTTAAAGGCAAAATTTGTAAATTTTGAAATTGACATTAGGCCTTAAGTATAAGCCGTATGGCTATGGGCCTTATAGTCAGTGATACTGAGGTGAATCCACATGTAATGACCTACTTTTATGCAAGTAGGTCAAGGTCAAGGTCGCTAATGGCCAAACGGGCTCAAAAAAGGTTTGTTTCCGAGATCTCAGAAACCGGATATCATAGAGCCCCGATCATAGTGGCAAATGGTGCCCTATATATTTGTCTAAGGTTAGCCGTACTTTGGTAGCGACTGCCTAATTACTTTTTTTAATATAGATTTTTAAATATTTATGACATTGCAGAAATCTTGAGTTTGGCAGTTTCTCCTTGAAACACTGGTTTTTGGTCATAGCATGCTATAGTAAACTACCCCAAACATATACCCAAAACCCCCAAATCAAATGTCAAATTTGACCTTGACCCTCATTTTCAAGGTCATTCGGCTATTTAATGGAGAAATATTGAAGTGGGCTAAAAGTGATGTTTTGTTGACCCCCCCCCCCCCCCCAATTCGCACATGCTCTTTCAGGATATGGGGTCAAATTTAACCCATGACCTTCACATGACCTTGTAAGAGCATTTTTACACCTATTTTGCAGGGGAATCCTCCGCCACTGGCTTTAGCCAGTTGCAGTCTAGTTAATACTTGTTTCCTTTTTTTCTACCGTACTCGTATAAACATTAGCTTTTCTGTATTGTACTCTAAGCAAGGAGGATGCATGTAAGCCTTGTGATCTGATTGTATTCAGTGAGAGTCCCTGTAGGTTAGAGAGCATTAGCTAGGTTATCAAAATTCAATGTGAACGGTCCCTTGGACAAATATACAGTTTCTGCTACTTACATGTTTGGTGAAATGTCATCCCTACAGCCAGTATCAGTAGTGTTCTCCGCTGAAGACATCCTCTTAATGCCATCTCTAAAAACAAAAATGCATTTCTTTAGTTTACCCATATAAAAATTATGGTATCCAAGGAAAGGGAGCTTTCTGTTAATTGTGTGACATAAGTTTGGAATATTTCATTATTTTAAGCTGAGAATGGATAAGTTCATAAAACAACTGATGGTCTTTTTACTGAAGAAAATATTGTTTTCAATCTATGGTAGTTTGTTAAAAAGGGGCGTGTATAAAAATACATTCCTGTTTATTTATTTGTAAAATTAGTTTCCCATGAACAATCTAAAAAGCTCTCTAATAATAAAAAGCGCCTTTACTTATTTAAGCATGAAAATTCCAAAACAAAAATTATATATATATATATATATATATATATATATATATATATATATATATATATATATATATATATAATAGTACTGAGATAATGATATCGATATAACAGGAAACAATATTTGCATTGCTCGAGAGAGAGAGAGAGATAGAGAGAGGGAGAGAAAATAGCGACGGGTGTGTGACGGGTGACACTTCAATACAAAAGAGAAGACTGTATTTGTACTCATACGGTTAGTTTATTGTCTCTTTACACAAACTTGTGTGAAGATACTCATGTGTGTATGGTTCAAATCTGTAAATAAAATAAAAGAAAAAATGCTTAAATAACTGATAAAAAACCTAGAGCACATTATATATAGAAATAAAGAAACAAACAGATAAATAAATATTAATAAAGTGAATACATTAAATAATAAAGAAAAATGACACTTCTTTTGAATTATCCACGAGTCCACACCCAAATTTTACCGAGACTTTTAAATACCACAATATATTTCCCTAAAACTAAATTTTCACTCAATATGAATTTGATAGTAACAATGACAGTTGTTAAAAGCAAAGTACATGAAACTTACAATTTTTTTGTCCTCTTTTTGTATGACAAATTTCTATCTTCTTGGATGTCTGCATAAACTCAACTGCTTGCACCTAAGCTGTCTGTCTAATCAACTACTCATGCTAAGTGGTAAGTGGCAGTGCCTATTATTAATAGGGGTGTGTGGACTATACTATATGGTAGGGGTGACAGGTTATGTCCTTTACACCGGCCCCTTAAATGTGAGATTATAAATTGAACATTTACCTAATATACTTCTAAAGGACAGAACTTAATTCTATGTATGAAGTACACTTTACAATATAAACACATCAGTTATATGGTACATCTAAAGTTAACCATACTCCTTAAATGTCAATCTTAAACACAATGTCCACTGTTTAATTATTGTTACTTAATCAAATGTCCTTCATGGTAACCTCCATGAATTATTGTCCTCATTGATCACTTTCCATTTCTTAAATGTCCTCCATGAATATCCTTTTCCATGAATGAAATCCATTGTTATAACAGTCTCTGACTTTAACATAAAATGAATAATAACTGAAATTCAATTAACATATGTTATCATAGTCTCTGAACTGTCCATAATAAAACAAAAGTAATGAAACAGTCTCTTAAGTCTCTTAGTCTATAAATCATACAGTTCTGCATTCTGAGACCTCTTCCAATAAGCACAACTTGGTTATAGGCCTCATCAAAGTTGTGTTGACAGTTTGTACTTCTGCAGATCTTACATGTCCATCTCTCCCTGGAAAAGTTTTAATGACTGTTGCAATTTGCCACATGTTCCTTGGGGTGTTATCTGCAATTAAAACAACATCACCAATCTGTATATCACGTCTTACAGTCATCCACTTTTGTCTGCTTTGTAATAATGGCAAATATTCTCTCACCCAACGTTTCCAAAACAAATCAGCAAGGTACTGTATGTGACGCCATCTTTTACGACTGTACATATCTTCCTTCTGAAATCTACCAGGTGGAAGTGTTGGGCCTGAACGCAAAAGTAGCAAATGATTGGGTGATAGCGGTTCTGGATCTCTGGGATCATCTGAGACATATGTTAGTGGTCGACTGTTCACTATGCTTTCCACTGTGCACATAAGTGTAGAGAGTCCTTCGTCATCTAAGGTCTGCTCCCTCATGACTCCACTTAATATTTTACGAATTGTCCTGATCTGTCTTTCCCATGATCCACCCATGTGTGAGGCGGCTGGTGGGTTAAAGTTCCACTTAATCTCTCTGTCTGAAAAATTCACCTAGTTTTGTTTGGTTCCATCCCTGTACTGCTTCTTTCAGCTCCCTATCTGCACCTGTGAAGTTTGTGCCATTGTCTGAACTGATCTCCTTGGGCATGCCCCGTCGACTGATGAACCTCTGTAATGCATTAATGAATGAACTGGTATCCAGTGAATGTGCTATCTCAATGTGAATAGCCCTGATGGTTAAACAAGTGAAAATGCACCCATATCGCTTCACAAGTTTTCTGCCTTGTTTAACGTGGAATGGTCCAAAGTAGTCGACTCCTGTGTATGTGAATGGCGGGTTTCCAGGTGTGACTCTGCTGGCAGGCAAATTGGCCATCTTCTGTGTGCTACAGGGAGATTGTCTTTTTCTACATGTGAAGCAATCATTAATTACTCTGCGAATAGCTGTTCTTGCTCCTAATATCCAAAATTGTTCCCTTGTCATTGATAAAACATATTCTCTACCTGAGTGACCTGAATCAATGTGGAACTGTCGGATCAGCAAATCAGCTATGTGATGTCTTGGTAATATCATTTGATGTCTGGCGTCATGTGGTATTGGAGCTTGAGTCAATCTTCCTCCTACTACAAGTACACCGTCTTCTGACAGTTGAGGGTCGAGACGATGCAGATTTTTATGTCTCAATTTGGCATTGGTAGGGTCTGATTTCTTGAGTGCTGCTATTTCTTCGCTGAATGCTTGTCTCTGTACATATTTGATGATTTCAATACTGGCTCTTTGTAACTCATCAACAGTAAGTGATCCACTGTCACAACTTGCATTGACCTGTACTTTAGCTTTTAGCCAGTTTTTGAAACGTAACCACCAAGCTACATCTCTTTTTAGTCTATACCACGAAGACTGCCTATGAAATATCTTGTCAACAGCCGTGTCTTCTGATCTCTGAGCCTGAGTCACATGTGAGGTGACTTTCACTTCCAGAGCCATGTCGTTGTCTGCATGTAATGTGTCACCTGGTAAACTTGGCCACTGCTCTTCATTTTTCCGTAGGAAACTTGGTCCTTCTTTCCATCTCTTGTTATGGAGAAGTTGGTCTGCTGTTTGTCCCCTTGAAACGTCATCCGCTGGGTTGCTTTTGGAATCCACATAGTGCCACTGGTTCGGCTGTGAACCTTCTCTGATTACTGTCACTCGATTGGCGACGAAGGTCTTGTACCGATTGTCTTCATTGGTTATGTATCTGAGTACTGTTGCACTATCTGTCCAAAAAACAGACTCTGAAACTCTGAAGTCAATGTGCTTGAGTATCACGTGGTTTAATTTCACTGATAATGTCGCTGCCATTAACTCTAGTCTTGGTATTGTCACTTTCTTGATTGGTGCTAGTCTTGATTTGGCCATCAATAAACAACAATGTACTCTATCTTTGCAGACGGTGCGAAGATATGCTACTGTTCCATATGCTGTTTCTGATGCATCAGAAAAGAAATGTAAAGAATGATCAACTATGTCTGTGTCAACTGAGAATTTCACACATCTATTGATCTTCATTTCTTCGAGCCTTTTTAGGTTACTGTGCCATTCCAACCACTTCTCTCTCTCCTGGTCTGGTATTGGTTCATCCCACTGTAATTTCTGTCTGGTTAACTCTTGTAGGATCTTCTTTGCCTGCAAGATACATGGACTGGCAAAACCTAAGGGATCAAATATGCTGCTGACCATACTCAAAATACCTCTTCTGGTCAAAGGTTTCTCTTTAAGAGCAATCTTGTAACAAAAAACATCCTCTTCAACATTCCAATAAACACCTAGAGCTCTCTCTGTAGGTAACGCTTGTTGACTGAGGTTGACTTCAACACCTTTGGCTCTCTCTTGGACTGGGATAGATTCCAAGACTTCATGTTTGTTGCTCATCCACTTAGTTAGTTTAAACCCTCCAGATTCTAGCAACTCGCATAACTGGGGAATAAACTTCACTGCAGTTTCTACGTCTGGTAGTGTCTTTAGGCAATCGTCTACGTAGAAATTCTTCTTGACCGTTTCCACAACTGATTCATCACAACCAGTCTGGTTCACTTCAGCTGTATGTCTAAGGACGAAGCTACAAATGCTCGGACACCATGTACCACCAAATAAATGTACTGTCATTCTGTGGTCTACAGCTGGTTGAGACAAGTCTCCATTTGGCCACCATAAAAAACTCAACACACTTCTCTCACTGAGGGGAACTTTTACTTGATGGAACATGGACTGTACATGTATGTCTGCCATTATCGCCACTGGCTCTTCTCTGAATCTAAGTAGGACTCCTAGTAGACTGTTAGTTAGATCCGGCCCCTGGTATACTTGTTCATTCAAGGAAGTCCCTTTGTATTTTGCTGAGCAGTCAAATACAACTCTTGTTTTCTCTGGTTTTCTGGGATTTATCACTGAATGGTGAGGTAAATACCAAGTAGGCATGTCATTTTGTTCAGTTGAGAAAGGTGTTTTCTCTGCATATCCGCATTCTAACAGATCTTTCATGTAGCAACAATAGTTTTTCTTCAAAACTGGGTCTTTTGTCAACTTTTTCTGCAGATTTCCTAGTCGCTGCTGGGCTATCTGAAGATTGTTGGACAATGTTGGTGGTCTTTTTCTGAATGGAATAGAAACTTCATAATGACGATCTTCATTCTGCTGCAAGGTTTCTTCCCACATACTTAGTGTCTTCTTATCATTGTATGACATGGCCTTCTCATCAGTAAGATCATCTATGTCTTCAACTTTCCAAAATTTTGCGACCTGATCTTCTAATGTTAGAAAGTTTGATGTCACTTTAGGCTCCTTTGTTCTGGCTTGGCAGTTGTCCATTTGCATTGGTCCACTTATCGCCCATCCCAGTATAGTTTTTACTGCATACGGCTCATTCAAACAACCATGTCGTACTTCATGTGGCAATAGAACTGTAGGATTGTCTTGACCAATTAGCATAGTAACATCCTTAACATCTACAGGCGGTATTTGCAGATCCTTGAGGTGTGACCACTGCCTTATGTCTGTGGGTGTTGCCATGTGTTCTATGTTGATTGGCAGCTGTGTTCTGGTGAATACACGTGGTAGTAACACTTTATCACTTCCTCCAACTTGTTTGACTTCCAAGCTCACCACTGAAGTCTCCGCTTTACTGTTGGCCCTTTCAAGTGTGGTTAATGACATAGTGGTGCTGGTGGTGCTTCTAATCTGTAGCCTTTTACATAGTTCGACGGAGCAAAATGAATGGGTAGATCCACTATCAAGAAGAGCATATGTTGTTACCTCAATTGGAGAGTTGACTCCTCTGACTGTCACAGGAACTATGGGTAAAACAACTCTGCTATGGCTCATCATGTTGCCTGGATGGGATTCTTGACCTATGTAACCACTGCTACCTTGGGTTGTGTTAGAGGTGCTCTGTGGTGTGTTAGTTGCGACTCCTCTTTGGAAACCTGGCACTGGCATGTGGAGAAACTTTGTGTGTCTTTTTCCGCAGTTTGGAACTGAACAGACTCTTTTTAAACCGCATTTCTGTGCAACATGACCAGGGTTAAGACAATTGTAACACAGCCTGTTTGAACGTACGAATTTGAAGCGATCCTCAACCTTCATGCCTTTAAATATATCACAACCAAAGAGAGAATGACAGCCACTGCAGTGGGGACAAATCTTATCAGTTTCTGGCCTAGATGTGGTCTGCTGCGGCTGGAAACTGGATGTTGTAGCACTGTAACTGGAGCTCCTGTCTTGACCTCTGTTTGGCCTGCTTTTCTGAACTGTTTTCTGTTGATCAAAGGGGTTACCATAAACTGGGTCATTCGCTTCATCAGCTGCATCCTGGACAAACTGTGAGAGGTCCTCTATAGTGGGTTGTCTGTCCTGTCTGCGTATCCCTAAGACCTGCTTCCTCCATCTGGACTGAAGATAAGCTGGTAACTTTGCTACTATTCTAACAAGTGCTGACTGGGTGTTGATTTCTTGGAGATGATCACTTGCCTTCAAAGTTTCTAGACATACTTGTAAATCATCGGAAAAGTCTCTTAATGCCATCTTATCATTGGGTTTTATGTACGGCCCTTCGGATACTTTCTTTATCCAAGCTTCAGATATAAGAAAAGAGTTTCCAAACCTCTGCTTAAGCAAGTCTCTTGCTCTCTTATACCCCAGGGCTGGCTCCATAGCTAAGCAACATTCAATAACTTTCTTCGCCTTTCCAGAACAATACTGAACTAACCTCAAAAGTTTTGAAGCACAGTCAATAGTTTCTTTTTCTACCACACTATCAAATGTACGTATGAAAGACCAATATTTCAGTGGGTTGCCATCAAAACTGCTCATCTCTGTTTTAGGTAAGAGTGCAATGTCCATTAATCTCTGCTGTATCTGAATGGCACTAGGTACACACTCCTCTGGCTTAACACTTTCAACCCATGCACTTACTTCTTTCTGGGAACTTGGTTGAACTGCATCATGTTCAGCAAGGTTTTCACTGGTGAGGTCATCACTAATACTCTGGTTACTGTGGCGTGCAGAGAGTAAACTGTCTGGTGTCTTTTGCTCTAATGCTTCCTCTTCTGCTGCTGTGATAGAAATGTCTGCCTCTAAACGTAAACTTGCCTTCCTCTGTCTCATCTGCAAATCTTCCAATTCCCGCTTTAACTTGATTTCCATCTCCTCCTTTTCTAGCTGCTGCTGTGCCTTCATTGCTGCTGCCTCTACTTCTAATAGTTTTCTTCTTGCTGCTAACCTGGCCTTCTCACTGCTGACTGATACTTTGGTTTTTTTGCTACTAACATGACTACAGGCTATGGCTTTCTCCAGTTCATTTATTTGCTCTGCAGCACTGCTGTCTCTCACAGGGTGTTTGGACTCACTTTCAGGTTTTGGGGTTGACTCCTTTGTCTTCTTTGTCGACATACTGGTGTGACGTAAAGGTGTGACATAGACTGACTTCTTTGCTGGCTTGACTTGAATACACAGTCAGGTGACGCAGTAAAAAATTATTTGAACTTGAAATGTGACGGGTGACACTTCAATACAAAAGAGAAGACTGTATTTGTACTCATACGGTTAGTTTATTGTCTCTTTACACAAACTTGTGTGAAGATACTCATGTGTGTATGGTTCAAATCTGTAAATAAAATAAAAGAAAAAATGCTTAAATAACTGATAAAAAACCTAGAGCACATTATATATAGAAATAAAGAAACAAACAGATAAATAAATATTAATAAAGTGAATACATTAAATAATAAAGAAAAATGACACTTCTTTTGAATTATCCACGAGTCCACACCCAAATTTTACCGAGACTTTTAAATACCACAATATATTTCCCTAAAACTAAATTTTCACTCAATATGAATTTGATAGTAACAATGACAGTTGTTAAAAGCAAAGTACATGAAACTTACAATTTTTTTGTCCTCTTTTTGTATGACAAATTTCTATCTTCTTGGATGTCTGCATAAACTCAACTGCTTGCACCTAAGCTGTCTGTCTAATCAACTACTCATGCTAAGTGGTAAGTGGCAGTGCCTATTATTAATAGGGGTGTGTGGACTATACTATATGGTAGGGGTGACAGGTTATGTCCTTTACAGGGTGTCTCAAATCTGTCAACCCCGTTGTACGTGAGTTAATGTTCACATACCTTATTAGCCAATGACTTCTGACGAAATGTCTCTGTCGCTGCGCAGTGGCTTTTTACCAGGGAATTAAATACGTGGCACGCCGTACCTTCATGTATAAAAACTATAAAGCGCCTCTTTTGCGAGTGGTGCTTTAAATATTTAACAAAAGAATCTGTTTTTTCTCGACTTGCAATCTCAAAACATTGACAATACGAAGAATGAGATCATGGGGAGTGAACATGGCTGAATAATTTATCAAGATGAAAAATACAAACAGCTGACATCCAAACTCGCTAATGCTTTACCGCAACCGTAACTGCATGACTTGACCATATTTAATAATTTAATTATTCCGCAATTGATGTTATATCCTTCTGTACCAATTGGAAATATGAGTTACCTTCAAAAGATAGAGTTTGATGCAAATCGTGCTAATGGAAATATGAATTATTCTCAAAGCACCCAAGAATTAAATTACATTCGCCAAAACGAATGTTTACTCTGCTGTACGTGTGTCACCGTGGTTAATAAAGGGAACGTATTGGGAGAAACTAGTGTAGAATAGTTAGGTTGCCACGCCTGCACCTCCACACACAAACACACATACACACACACACGCACACACCATTTGAAATCAGTCCAAAAGTCGTTTTTCGCGACTTGCAATCTCAATACATAGACAATATGAAGAATGAGATCATAGCGTGTGAACACAGCTGAATAATACATCATGACAGGAAATGCAAACAGTTGAAATCCAAACCCACTAATGCGTTATTGCAACAGTGACTGACTTGATCAAAATTAATAATGTAATTGTTCTGCAATTGTTGTTATATCCTTCTGCGACACTTGGGAATATGACAGGCTTTTAAAAGATAGCGTTTGATGCAAACCGTGCTAATTGTAATAGGAATTATTCTCAAAGCATCCGAAAGTTAAATAGGACTCGGAAAAGATACTCTTACTCTGTTGTAAGTGGGCCACCGTGGTTAATAAAATGGTGAAATGGGAGAAAATAGTGCAGATTAATTATATTGGCAAAGCCCCCCCCCCCCATACACACACACACACATATTTCGAAACCAGTTAAAAATCTAAATGACAGACTCGATCATTTTGTCAGAAACACACACACGCTGAGTCTAATGTGTTTTGATCTATTTGATCTCGAAGCGTCTTTTGCTTGATATTCGTCTTCTGCCATTTGCATTGTCGACTACCTATACGCCACATTAAATCATCTGAAAAATGGCAATGAACACAGGCCACAGGACGGGGGCATTATATTGTACAAGTTGAAGGTGGGTAAGCCAACCTTCACCGACTAAAACGGCTTCCCAGTTTTTTTACGTCTCTGATAAAAATGGCTACAAGAGGGGGTTTTATCCCCTGGGCAAAATTGTTTTCATTTACTTTTTATGTTATTCATTTGTTCCGACACTAGACGAAAATATCGTAATCACGATTGAAATAATTTTATGGGGATTGTAACGATTTGTAGGTAAAATAAGAAGCTCAGCAGGAGAAAAATCAGGTAAGAACATAAAGATACGCGCGAGCGATAAAGAGAAAGAGAGGAGGGGAAAGGGGTGAGCACACCTTTTAAAGACAACATAAACAGACAACTTTGTGTTATAATATTTATTTATCCCCTCTCGCCCTGCCAGAAATTCATATAGATGTGCTTACACAAGCAAAAGGGAAGGAAATAACTGAACTGTGCTTTTACACTACATCTCTACATCTACACAGCTATCCTGACCAATATATACACTATACAATCAGTTAAGTTAAAGTTGCAATGTAGCAGCAGCAGTACAGGTAGTTCGAATCCTTAATGTTGCCACTATGTACAGCAGATAGTTATAATTGTATATTTTACAAAACGATTCAACACTGGATTCTATTCACAACTGAGAGCACTCCAGACAAGTTACATAACAATGACAGTGATGTTAGTTGCCTATCATAATTGCACACTGCTAATCGGATCCAAATTTTGGAATATTTTAACTATCTAGCAAAATTGTACAATATAAATGGTGATGATATGTTATAATGAGTACCACGATTACTAATATAAGCCCTTTATTATATTGGACATGAGTTATCTTATTGAAAAAATATGATTTTATCGTCAAAAATAGCAGACCTTTTATATGAGAGGTAACACTGAGATCAGCTACTCCAACAATGCAATTCTCAGAAAAGCCCACTGTGTCAAGAATAAAATCCTTTGTCAATGTCTGCTGCAAAACATGCAATCCTTACCAGTCAGGGGAAAATATATACTTCACGTAGCCAAGTTCACGTCAAAAATCTAGGTCAAGGTCAGTGAGCAATTTCTCTCCCAAATGACTTTTTTTGTTGTTGTTGTTAAATATGATATCTGCCTGCACTTAGACATAAGACTTTTCTAACCATAAAATGGCAATTCAATAGCAGTGTAAAATGGCACTTTCAATCAATCCGGCTGTCAAGTACCTCAAATACAATACAAGAAAATACCTAGGGAGGTCAAACATTTAAGTGACAATGGATCATTTTTGATAAAAAAAAAAATGAAAAATGGGCATATTTTATCAGGCAACATTGAAAACTCGCCAGTACTATAACTACTCTTTACTCTAGTTTACTCGAGTTCTGAAGTAAAATTACTCTTTTATTTTGTATTTATCATGCCACTGATATTCGCTGGGCTTCAGCCAAATGAACAGGTACTTACGGTGCTATCATTTCCACCTTGTGTGCGTTTTTGACAGAGATCAGTACTTTTCTCTGAGGATTTATGCGTATTTGTGCATTTGGACAGACATAAGAAAACCTAGAGCATAAATGCTTGTACTGTCTTTTAAGTGTCAATAAAGGAACGACGACCATAACTGCATCAGTTTTGTTTATAAAACCAAACGATACGTAATCAACGGTGCGAAATTAATCAGTTCGCACACATCATTTGGTTGAGATATATGTTAGTGGGGATTGCTTTTTCACCTTGTGTATCCTGCCATTTCATTTACACATTCATTTAATGGGATCAATATTAACGACAATGTTTTTTGATAGCACTTTATCAGTCTCCAACTATCCTGCTATTGTCAGACATAGGAATTCAATACCACGCTTATATTTCTGGTAAAATGGATTTAAAAGTTGACAGAAAATGTTTTTTTTTAGCTTTGCTTGCCCTGGGCCTTCATAACCAAACTCCTGTTTATCCATCAAACATACAATAATGGTGGGTTAAGGGGGGGCAGTGGTCTGGCCCCCACCCCCTTCGGTTTCTGAAAAAAATCACACTAATACTCCCCTCTTGAAAATAGAATGACTCAGTTTTCCCATTTATCTTTATTGATCCACCCTCCATTTTTACCGTCTTCCACCAGAAAAAAAAAAAAAAAGACGCCCGTCAATATAAACTTAAAATAATCTTCCGGAAGACCCAGAGGACGGCTTACTTCGCCCTTGCACTATGCCTTTCATCGATATCACAGGAATTGATAATGATGCGTTTGGTGTGCCGGTGGCCGTTGCGTCAACCATTGCGCAAGGTTCCTATTGGGAATTTTCCCACCAAATCCAATTTCCTTCAAAAAGAACAACAGCAATACCCTACGACTCACTGAGCATTGCTCGGCCATGGGGATTTTATAGTCAAATGTTACGCAATTCACAAAAACTGCATTGAAAATAGAATACCGGTTTGCATTAGCACATTTACAGACAAATCTGAAACAATTCAATATATAGCACTGTTATAGTGACAATAACGACGGAGCGTTCAAAACATTTATTTACCGACTCTCTTATCATACAATTTCACAAGTTTTTATACTCAATTTCTCCGCACTAATCGGGCACTATCTTTGCGTGATAACAAGGGTATTTCCATTCTCGTGTTGTATCCCTCCATTAAACATTTCCTAATAAGGTGTTTTCTAAGAGACTTGTTGTCAATTTAAAAGACTTGAAATATCATTTGAATAACTCATCTTTTACCATATCTAACCATAGTCTGCATGTCTTTAACACGTGGCAGAGACTCTATTCCAACCAAATCAAACTACATGTAACTTTGACATGTTCTATCTTTTTTACCACGAAAACAATTTTAACATTTGATGACTCTTACAATAAATTTATTTACACTCAATAACTCCCTATCCATTTACTCGTTTTACTCCTCTTTAATTATTACTTGCAACTAGTTTAAGTGTAAGCCATTAACTTTACATCATATACCCTTTCTTCAAAAGAATTCGCCCTCCAATTCCAAATCTTCACAACATACGCTCATTTTTTAAAGCAAACAAATACTAAATGACATAAAACTTGTAAATCACCAAAACTTCGTATCTCGATGGAGTAAAAGACGCCTTGCATAAATCTATGCCTCATGCATTAATGCTCAATATATTTACAATTAGGACAATGTGCCATTATACTAAGAATAAGATCAGAACAAATTTCATTCCTTGTAATTTTAAGAATAAGTCGTTGAAATCGAGTATACGTCACTTTGCGATAATCATTCATCAATATTTCATTGTAATGCTTAACAGCAACATTTATACGTCACAGTAATAATACAGTAACTTCGACTAACCCAATAACACTCCATGCATAATATAGAGTATATTGAATAATACATTTACCAATACCTAATGGTATTTTATGCAACAGTGGCAAAGGATCGCTACTTAACCAGAAATGCTCTAAACCAACGTTTCTTTAGAGCCTGAGGCAGCACAGCCCTGAAAAGATAACTGAACCTTTAGGAGTCCATACCCATAAAGGGTGGTGGCCATAATGAGATCTCCTGGTTATACTACGAACGGTTATTACTAACAAAATAGGGGAAAAACACTGGTCATTAAAGCTGTTGTAAAGATACTGAGTTAAAATAACCATCTTTCAATAAAATGCCAATCGAAAAACCTAAGAAATCCGGCTATTGTTCACCTTCAAGTAAGATGGTGTGATACTTTTGTCACACGTCTGTAAATGTGGAGACCATAAAAATTGCCATGTAGTTTATATGTTGGTAATTTAAGTGTTTCGCCTAATCTTCATGGTACCGGCCTCGAGCCTACAGCCAATGTCGCAGTTCACTCCAGTAATAGCAGCGAACTTCATTCCGATTATGGATGGATTGCAAGACATATACCCGGTGAGGTACCAGCGAGTGCAATCTTTAAACCACCACCCGCCACCTGAAAAAGAAAAGAGGTTAATTTCAGTTCGCGCTTGTTTTTATTTATTTATTTATTTATTTTCATGTGTTTTCTGCTAAACTGGCTTTAAGTTCAACATCTGGGACGGACTGATGGTAAACTGTTGTGTTGTAAATATCTCTTGTGTTCTCCGAATAATAATTGGCACTTACAAAAGCTGAATAAACTAAACGTCCGTTCTGTCTTATTTTCTGTACGTACCCAGGGCAGTGTGGAACTTTTTTGTGGTGACTGTCTTTGTAATTTAAGTAATTTAAGTGATAAATATACGTAAATGGAGATAGATGATGTAGCTGGGAAAGGGAAAGGAGTGAGAGTTAAATCACCAATTATTTATATATTTATTATTGTTGTTTATCTATTGAGGGTAAAAGCATGGTCAGTTTTAATTTAGCCCCCCCCCCCCCCATTCTCCTCATGGGGTTAGTCACAAATAAACTATAGAAACTTAAGAGTGAAAAAAAGTAAGCTTATGTACAAAACTATCAAAACAACAATAAAAGGACATACAAATTGATAACATGCAATAACAAAAATATAAACTACAATACTGAACATGATGCAAGATATAATTCAAAAAGCAAAATCCTGGATCCACCAGTCGGTAACGTACCGAAAATTTTGGAGCAGCTCGCTGGATACCTCCGAACTGGATTATCAGTCGTTCCAAATCTCCAACCTAGAACCTCAGCCAAACGGTAATTTGTCGAAGTGTTGTAGGAGTCAACAATAATATCAGTTATGGCGTAATTCGCAGCCTCGTTGTTAATACGAAACAATCTCCACTTTACGTAGTAATAGTTGCCATTGCAGGACTTCATGTCAATCTGCATGGAGTAATCCCCTTGATTGGTCAACGCGTGGAGAGCATCGTTTCCCAGCCAAAACTGGTCATTTGGGTCACCGAATCCGTCCCTGTACGAGGCCCAGGTTCGGTTAAAATCAACCGAGTTGTCATATTTCCTCATAACAACGACCCAACCACCGTTACAGTATACGACTTTCTCACCAAATCCCGCAATATCCAAGGTGAACAGCCCATTGTCTTCTGTCGGTTTAGGAAAAAGATGTATGTAATGTTACCTTAATTAAGCACAAGCTCTGCAAATATGCATGGTGATTATATATATATATATATATATATATATATATATATATATATATATATATATATAGCAAATGGACATTTTTGAAAAATATTAAATTAAAATGAAATTTAAAGTGTGATATAACCATTTAATGATTCACTTTTGTACGAGATAATAACAAATGTCAGTACAGGAATAAATTGAATTGAACTAAAATATGAGTAGTAAAAGAACAATACAACCACATTCAATTTATATATTGGAATTGCAGTTTTGTCGAGGCCTCGGTTTCACGAAAATACTTAAGTCAGTTTCCTGGGTAGATTGACTAGGATTTACACACGAGTGCTGTAACACTGTTCCTGTAACTTAGGGCAAAATGTGCCACTGTGACCAAGTAACCTTGGCAATTAACTACTTAGCCAGGGAACGTGAACCTGACTTAAGTTTTACTTTTTTTTCTCTGAAACCGGGGACAGGGGCTTCGTACATGTATAACATCAAAGACATTGTCAGCAATACTTACCGAATGCATTGCAATCAGGAGGTGCATATATCTGTAATGAAACGAAAAACTTATTACCACATAGCATTTCTGTCGGGGAAATAAATGGTAAAATACTAGTATCACAGTACAGAAGAAACTGTTAGTACACCGGGATACAACGAAGAACATTCGAAGTAACATTTGTATTTATTCCATCGGATTATTCAAAATAAGTTCCAAATAATAAAAATAATAATAATAATAACTGTATGCACATGTGTAATGTCACTTAGACATTATAATGTTATACATATATAAAGCTAGGTTTGTCTATAGACTTGCATGCATCATAAAAACAAATATGCCTACTCGTGCAAACTACTTTTGTGCAATCCTCTGTTATTCCCGTAGTGTTATTAGTATATTTGTTTTGACACCTAGAACTAAACAGTTATCAACTGAGTAAGTATATATGTATTTCGGTGCCTCTTATAACTAGACTCTAATTAGTTATGTTGTCAATATAAATAGCTAGATGATAAAGAAGAAAAATGAATAAATAAAATAAAGCGATGGTGACAGACGTTGGCATCACAACCATGTGACCTCAAATTTAAATCTCGAAAATGTAAATTTGTGAATATGGATTTTATTCATATAAAGTATATAATAAATACTATTCCTGTAGGTTTGAGAGTATAATTGTGCCACGGTTTACTTTGATTGGGGTATACGAGAAAACATCCAAGTGCACTGCTACAGCGACAAAGACAGTGACACAAATAACAATAACAATAATAATAATGATAATAATAATAATAATAATAAATAAATAAATAAATAAATAAATAAATAAATAAATAAATAAAAAGCAAATATATAAAAATAAAGAAAGATGCAGTGTAACTGTCCACAAAGTGTTTTTGGTTGATTTTTCTCTGGGTCGGAGTTTATTAATGAATAAACGAATAAATATATAATAAATAATGAATAAATAGATAAAATCAAGTATCGCTTACCCCATAGAACTTGACATTCTCCATCTCTTGCAGCTGTATGTTTGCGTTACTGTGTTGGAAACGGGAATTAAGCTCGCAGTTACCTGTAAAAAAATCAAAATGTCATATTGTTAAAGGACTTTGTGCGATTTTTGACATACATACACATTTGTAATAAATAAATAAATAAATGAATAATTTGGTCCTATCAAGCTGGAGCGAAGAACTCACATCCAGTCTGTCTAATAAACGTGGGCAGTGAATTACCTGGCCTTTACTTGTACATGACTAAATACACTAAATAAATTTCAAATATTTTTTAATATTGTCCTACTGTGTGTGAGGATGGAAGATATTTTGGATTCTAGATATATATACTTGCAATTGTTGCGAAGCTATTTATATATACAAAAATATAAAAAGCACACATGTGGTCAGTTTATGTGGCAAAATATTAACTTTGTATGCATCTTTAAAAATGTGGGTCTTCTTTTGTTTTCGGATACCAGTTGTTTAGTAGGTACTTTGGTCAACAGTATGAAAGAGTAGGTAGCCACGAGTAGTATGGAAAATTTACACCATACCTGACTTTCCGGCGTAGAAATTGCAAGAAAGGCATCCCGGGGTGGTTTTACAGAGCGTAACACACTCCAACGGACTCCGTGCCGTGACCGTCTTCATAACGGAATGTGGGAGGTAAGAGTTCGCCGTGGACGTGAAGACTTGATTAGTAATCTGGGCATGTATCCATAGTGTCCTCAGGCCTAGAAAGTAGGGAAATGAAGCCAAGATTTAAGTTGTTCCTAAAAATTTTATTCACAAGCTTTGCTGTTTAGCTTCAAAGATGTAGATTGCATTGAAATGCTCTATTAATGTAAAAATAAAGCAATTAAAATGGAATATAAATTACTAGAACAAATGAATCTCGCAGACCGACCCTGCAGAAAAAGTCGCCATTACCAACCAAGTTAAGCAACTTATCTATTTTGTCTGGCGTTTCCGTAAATATATCAATTTATCTTTTTTTAACATACGAAATAAACATGTTCCTTAAAATTCTCACCGCCTGTTTTTAATTGTTTTTTCGTTATTATTTTTGGCAGAATATAGTATGTAGCAGCCCTATAGATCGCATGCAGCTCTAACATAATCTTGACAGTATGGAGAATATCAATAGCTCAGTGCTCTCTACCTATCTTTCTCCTTCTTTTCTTTCTTTCTTTCTGTCATTAAGCCTCCCTACCACCCCAACTCCCTTCATATCCCCTCGTTTGTTGCTTCATTCATTTTTCATCCCTCCTTCAATTCATTCATCGGAATACCAGATTTCAGACCAAGCAAGGCAAACACATTCGCGGTCTTCCTTGCAGTGGCAAAATTGGTCGAAGGTCCTTCAACAAATTTTGTAACAACTCGACGGGCCCCTGGTAAAAAAGTGCACTCGGTGATGGCTGTCATCAATCTCGATCAGCAAGCCTCATCAACCGCGCCATTGGCTGTGAAAATGTTTGCCATTTACGTACGGAAAAAAATGTATTTTCTTCCATCCAATTCCAGGGCGCGTATTTGCTTAACTCATCATCTGGGCTCCTATAACAAATGACTTCAAATCGGTTTGAATGAAAAGGTCCTTCAACTAATTTTGTAACAACTCGAAGGACCCCTGGTAAAAAGTGCACTCGGTGATGGCTGTCATCAATCTCGATCAGCAAACCTCATTAGCCGTGGAATTGTCCGTGAAAATGTTTGCCTTTTAATAACTGAAAAAAATGATGCCTTTTTTCCATACGATTCCCAGGCGCGTTTTTGCTTAACTCATCATCTGAGCTCCTATATCAAATGACACTTAATTGGTTTTAATAAAATTTCTTTTCTTTTAACTCTGACTGAATGAAGTAGATATTCAAAGAATTAATACACATTTTATCATTTGTTTCAAATGACATAAAAATCCTCAAAACGTTTCTGAAACAATTCAAAATAGAAACATCCATTTTTGTATTCCCCTTCTGTTCAATAATTCATTTACCAGAAAGTAATCTACCTAGCATTTTGCAAATGTGTACACCATTTTTCAGAGTATCGTAATGATTTTCTCATTCGAAGCAGAACAGATAAACAATAGGGTCTGACGTAAGTAATATACTGTATCTTGGTTGTCCCCTACCAGAAACATCGATTTTTTCACTAAATTTCGCTTGAAAAGTTATGTTACTTTTCTGCGCTGTCAGCGAATAGTGTACATAATTATCTACACATTGGTAGGGGACACACCTCAATGGCGGATCTAGGTTTCTTTAAAAAAAAGCACACTAATATTCCCCTAGTATTCTCCAAGGTGGGCGAGGGTCGGCTTCGTATCGGAGGCCTGTCATCCCTTTAAAAATAATAAAAAAATAGTAATAAAATAAAAATAGAAAATAAATAAAATATAGGCCCCCCAAAATAATCCTGGTATCATACCACCTGTCAACCCCATTTAGCAGACAAAAACGGTATCTTCTCTAATGATTTTTTTATTTTTTATTTTTTTGCCAAATATGTTTTTTTAAATATTCGCATCGTTGCTTGAATGGAAAGCGCCCGACCTTTAAAACATTTGTACGGCACCCAGGTTATCGACTGTGATTGCAGTTGTAAACATACATCTAAACTGTCCCTTTCCGTGTCAAGGTTTAAATAACGTTTCCATTTGATCTGAAGTCTATCATCAAAGCTTCTGGGTCTCCATAGTCGCTCCACTGTCTTGGACACAACTGGGAACTTGTACCATTTGATTACGGTCGCAAATATATCCAAACCCATCACCAAAGCATGGTAACGGAAAGTCACGAGTAGTCTAGAGTTGAGTTCCAATTCTGAATGACGCATGTCAGTTCGTACATTTTGTTTCTTAACCCTCTCTCTTGGGCCCCTGCTTATCAAGTCTGTTCATATGGCCATACACTATCCGGGGCAACTCCACAGTCGACATTTGAAATGTCAAAGACTATTCAAAACGAAAACCGCCAAATAACTCAATAAATAAATACCTTGCGGCTACTTTCATGGTGTCGCTGGATTTTAAAAAATGGAAAAACCTTTTTCTTACGTTTTTTGGTTGGTTGGTTATTTTTTTTACTTGCTTCAGTTTTTTTTATGTAATATTTTAGCAATAAATTAAATCCTCAATTTAGTTTTATCTATTACTAGGATAACAATATGGTGACAGGACAGAGCCAATTGGTTTAGAGCAAACGTGGCAAAACTGCACTCTCGTAGAAAGCAATTTGCAAAACTTTCGTTACTAGGCATTGTGAAAAAATATACTTGAAAATGAGGACAAAATCTCGTGATACCCCTTTAGCGCGGTCTAATTTTTCTTAGTATTTATGTCGTCCGAATATTATCCAAGAGGTTTTTTTTATTTCAAACTTTCGTTACCAAAATAGGCCTAATCTTCGTTACTTCGTCCCTATACTAACAAGGTATGAGTATTAAAATTTTCAATGATTTATATTAAAATCCCATATTTATAACTCTCTTTCATCATTTAGAAAAGAGAAAAATCGCGACCATATATTTAACTTTATTTTTCACTTTTTCTGTTTTCTTCAAATGAATCTATATAATGAGGATGAGTGATTTTTACTTGTTTGCTCTTGTTTCCAACGTACGCGTATAAACAAGAGCTTTTCTACATTCTGCTGTACACAAGGAGGATGCATGTAAGTCTGGTTATCTGATTGCATTCCGCGAGATTCCCCGTAGGATCGAGCGCATTAGCTAGGCTGTCAAAATACAATGTGAACGGTCCCTACTACAAATATACAGTTTCTGCTACTTACATGTTTGGTGAAATGTCAGCCCTACAGCCAGAATCAGTAGTGTTCTCCGCTGAAGACATCCTCTTAGTGCCATTTCTACAAACAAAACATGCATCTTTTTAATATAAAAAATACGGTACCCAAGATAAGTGACCATTTTTTTCATTCTGTTACATAAGTTTGGAATATTTCAACGTTTTCACCTTTTTATCTTTTATAACGCTATAGATATATGAGGAAAAAACATTTGATACAAAATTTGCTTTGTCCGAGAGAGAGAGAGAGAGAGAGAGAGAGGGGGGGGGGATACAGGAGTGTGTCACAGATCTATCAAGCCCCTTGTGTGTTTATGTTCACGTACCTTATTAGCCAATGACTTCTGACAAAATGCGTCTGTCTCTGTCGCTGCGAGGTGGCTTTTACCTGGTAGAATACGTGGCACACCGAACCTACATAAAAACTCTAAAGCGCCTCTTTTGCGAGCGGTGCTTTAAATATTTAACATAGTATTTGTTTTTTTCTTCTTGCTTTCTGAAAACATTACATCAATACGAAGAATGAGATCACTGGGAGTGAACACGGCTGAATAATACATCATGACGGGAAATGCAAACAGTTGACATCCAAACCCACTAATGTTTTATCGCAACAGTGACTGACTTAATCAAAATTATTAAAATTGTTGTTCCGTAACTGTTGTTTATCCTTCTGCACTATATTGGATATATGAGCTGTCTTAAAAAATCGTACTAATGGTAATTGGAATTATTCTCATAGTATCCGAAAGTTAAATAGCGCTCGGAAAATAAACTTTTCATCTGTTGTACGTGGGTCACCGTGGTTAATAAAGGAAATGGAACGGCAGAAACTTCGTTAGATTGCCAAGGGGAGCCCCCCCCCCCCCCCCCCCCTCGACGCGTGAGACACGGGAGCGTCTCTTGCTTGATATCGATGTTCTGCCATATATATATATATATACACAAAGACAAAATTCACAGGCAACTTTGTGTTATAATATTTATTTATTCCCTCTCGCCCTGCCAGAAATTCACATAGATGTGCTTACACAAGCAAAAGGGAAGGAAATAACTGGACTGTGCTTTTACACTACAACTCTACATCTACACAGCTATCCTGACCAATATATACACTATACAATCAGTTAAGTTAAATTTCCTATGTAGCGGCAACAGTTGCCGCGGATAGATTTAATTGTATATTATCCAAAATGAGTAAACAGTGGATTCTATTCGCAATTGACAGTACTCTAGGCAAGTTGTATAACTGTATTTTTTTCTTTGCACAGAGGCCTAAGCTTATCATTATATATGTAATTAGCATTTATATACTTCCTGTGGCATGGTAAAATGCCTGTGCCTGCAAACAATCTTGGGTTGCATGTTTATAATTTTGCGGTATGTCTATTCTGAATGTATTCTGTTACATATTTGGTAGCTGAAGATGATGGTTAGGCATGTAATTCCCGTCCATATAAATCCCCTTTAACAAAAAATGAGCAATGACCAAGCCCTTAACTTTGCCTGGGTTAGGTGCTATCTTGATCTTTACTGACACCTATAGTACCATGAAGATATCACCAGGCAAGTTGCCATTTGATTGGCCAATATTGCTTTGGCAAGGTATGTGAATATCCACAAATAACTACAGGAGTTTGAATTCAAACAGTATAATTATCGTATGATGTGCCATGTTCTTAATAAAACAAAAAATTATAACTAGCACATTATACACAAGCATCTTTCTAGTTTACACTTTTCTACATAACCAAGTTAGAATTTCAATGAAGGCCTTGCCATAATCAGCTACTTAACCCTGCTTTTGCCACTTTTTTTTCTAAATTTTGGCCTTAAAAGTAATAAAATTTCACAAAGATACATACCATATATATATAAGGCACACGCTTTTACTGTAGGATTACACAGACAAGTATCTGACGAACTGTCACACAAGTGTTGGTCACAATCTCACTTGCATCACAAATTGGATGGATTTTAAAATATCGTCTTGGGCGCTCTACGTTTTAAAAATCTGTACCACAGCACCATCTGATATGACTTCTGTTCACTTTTGTAAATATCATTTCTGAAGTTAAAAAAATCTATACTAAAATATAGATTTTGTCAGAAGAATAAGTTATCATTATATAAAAACTGCAAACAATTGCTCTTTGTTGCACTTTACATCAAAATGGACTGTTAAAAAGTACGATCAAGCAATGATATGATTTAAAATTTGGGATATGTTAAAAACCAGTGGGAACATCAACTATCAAGAATATTTCTTTATGCCCAACTTCACCATGTTTTAAAACACAAATAAAATTTCTTTAAAATTTTAATTAATTGCACAGGGCAGATAAAATGTGTCACCCTGTTGTCTTTCTTCGTATATTGCAGATACTCTTTGATAACACAAAAACATTCAAGAATTTGAAAAAGAAAAAAAATACAAGAACAAAATTTTAAAACAGGTTCGAAATAATCTAAAAGAAGACTATTACATTTGAGTACAATTAAATTTGAAATTCATTTCAACATCAAATTTAAAAAAAGTAGTAGTATTGTTTAGTAAATTAATTCATAAAACACACTTTGGATGGAAAAAAGATTGGATGGATTTAGTTGGTCTTTCTTTTTTGCATCTTATTATATTCAAACAAACAAACTGTTTTTAAGTATCCCAATGTCCTTGCAAAAACAATCAAATTTGTATTAAAAAAGTTTTGCCAGTATAACATTTGGTCTTTAGATGTGCATGCATTATTATTATAATTATTATTTTTCAATATGCTCAAAATAGAAATTAGTTTTAAAGGATGTCATATTTTGCATAATAAAATGCATGTCCCACTCAATCTGGTATCTTCTTAAGTACACAAATATTGCCAAAAAGGTGATGTGTTGTTCTTCTCTTAGAACACGAAAAATGCTCCATTATGTGGACAAGAAGTGGTTAGTCCATAACAGATCTGTTATCATGGTTTTAATTTTTTAATTTCTACACATAGGCTATTATATCTGTTATAGATTCTGTTTCAACCCCCTTGAAATTCCATAGTGTTAAGTGGGCATCCCTTATAGAGGTTGGGGGAAAGATCACACCCATGTTACAGGTTTCGGATTAGGTGTAGAAATTAAAAAGTCAAAACTCTGACAATGACTTAATTTACTACACATTTTTATAGCTTGCTTCAATGAAATATTCCATTGCCTTTGAACCATCAGAGTATTTTCTTTCCCATTAAGTTTCTTTGTTGGTCAAAATAACATCTTCATGCTGCATTATTTTACTTCCAATAAAAGTGATGTTAGTTGCCTATCATAATTACATACGGCTCATCGCATCCAAATCTTAGAATATTTTTTACTATCTAGCACATATATACATTGTACAATATAAATGATGATGATTGATATGTTATAATGAGTACCAACATTACTGATATAAGCCCTTTATTATATTGGGCATGAGTTATCTTATTGAAAAATATGATTTTTTATCTTCAAAGATAGCAGACCTCTGATGTGACAAGCGGTGACCAAAATGGAGGTCAGTGACTCCAACAACGTAATTCTTTAAAACAAAAAAGTCCAATCTGTCAAGACTTATATCCTTTGTCAATGTCTGCTACAAAACATGTAATTCTTACCAGTCAGGGGGGAAATATATGGCCTATGTAGTCAATTGTGGTTCAAGAAAAAAAAAAAGGTCAAGGTCATTGGGCAATTTCTCTCCCAGAACTTTAGTCATTGCCTTTTTGTTAAATCTGATATCTGCCTGCACTATCTTAAACATAAAACTTATCTAACCATAACAATGGCTATTCAATAGCAGAGTACAAATGGCACTATCAATCGAACCAGCTCTCATGTACCTCAAGTGCAAAAAAAGTTAGTACATTAGGAGGTCAAACAAAGTAAAAAAACAAAGTAAAATGCAATGATTATTTTTTCAATCAGCCTTTTGTAAAATATTCATTGGAACAAAGTTACTATGCTCCTAAAAATGCAAATATCTGGTAATATTCCATAACTGACTTCATATCTTCAGACAAAAGATGAAGCTCCTCTTCAGCATGTCCAGATGTTGAATGTGGGTGACTCCATCAAATGAATAACAACATATTTTGTATATGCTACAGCATGATAGCCCAGTTGCAAATAGAATGGAACAAATCTGTAACATTTGTCAAGCTACATATATGACCTCGACTATCGTGAAATATACAGCTGTTGCCTTCACTGAAAGAACCTTTGTCTGCCCATTTCTTTTGAAGATATACATAAAAATGGCAATGTTAGATAAGCGAGTGACATGTTCTTAAAAGTGCACAGCATCCTCTTAGCATGTAATAAATCAATCATTCACAGGTTTCCAATTTTTGGGGGGCCCAAAGATAATTGCCCCATTCTGGTCACCAGGCGGCAGCAGCATACAAACTTGATAGCAATTATGCTCCCTAATCACTGGCAAAATAAATCCACGAAACACCATCCACTGGAGTAGTAAACTTTGCATTAAGAAAGCATTAAGCAAAATCAAAATGTGTCAAATAATCAATCCAATGCCGCTTTTTATTTCATAAAAAGACAAAAACCGAGGCTAAAACCGAGTTCCTTCTGGTTGTGACCAAAGAGCTACGCCATTTTTCATAGTTCTGTGATAAGCGTGGTTTTCTTGATCACCTTATTGTCACCAGAGTATGACACGTGCCACGGTGATAGATCAGTGGAATTAGACGGGGCCCGTGTGACTGTTACTGTGCTTGTTGTTGTCTTCGCTGTGACTGGTTTGTTGGCGCTTGTGGACACTTTCCTGGTGTTTGGGTTGCTACTGGTGAATGAGGTTTCCTGGGAAAATAGAGGAAGCATTACATGAATTTACATAAACTATGTTGTGTCGCAGGCCCAATTCCAATTTTGAAAGACTTAGTCTATGTCCAACTGGGTTTATATCTAATCGTCTTAATTGGAAATGAGCCATGGCAAATTAAGATTCTGCCTGAAAATGGATTTGTCATAGGATATGTTCATATATGATGAAAATTTTACAGTGCACAAGGGTTATTAAAATAATGAAAAAGAAATATCAAAGTAATTCAGTTTATAGCAATAATGTAAGGTGAGGTTGTAAATTTGAAATTACAATAATTTTTGTACTAAATTAGATTTTTAAATTACATATTGATCATCAACTTAAAAACTAAGAAAAGCCAGAAAAGAAGCCTTTTCTGAATTAAGATCACATATTGTGAATCGAGCTTCAGATGCGAAGTCTGCTCTTCATTTTCAAATATCCTTACGTGCCTCCTTATCGGATTATCTACAGCATTTGATTCAAGGTACTGCAGAAATCACAAGTTAAGCTTAAAGGATGGCGTCAATTACAACAATCTGTTTACAATACCAGAGGCCCTTTTATGTATGCAGGAAATTTGGATGTTAAAACATGCCTTTGCGATTGGCATAGAAACCTTGAATCAAGTGAGGCTGAATGTTTAATGCAAGTCCAATTAGCCTGCACATGTGGATATTGCAAATATAGAAGCTGGCAAATATGGGGTACAAAACTCATGGTAACACAGTAAGGATGACATGAATCAAAACATGAGTTTAGAAAATAATCCAATTAAATAAAATAAATCAAGTCATTATATCTAAGGCCCTTTTCACATCAAGCAGAACAGTTTTCTGTTTCGCACCAATTTGATTCACCCTGAGCTTCAGAGCTGATTTGACACTAACCTTTTCACTGTAGCCTATCTCCATCGTGTCAAGTAACCTCTGACGAAAATAGTTTGACCTAGTTTATATAAGCCAATCGAATCCATGTTTCAAAATTTTTCACCAAAGTTTGGTGAAAACGCTGATTGGTTGATCGTCAATCGGCAATCCTCGGCTGATTCTATAAGCTCCATACTAACAACATAGTTATTGTCGAGTGCGGAGACATCCGAGTAGTTCCGAGTGGTTCCGAGTGCATAACCGTACACAAAGAAAGCATGGAGTATATCGGAATTGAAACCAGAGCAGTATGATGCCCTGCATCATTATCTACTGAGGGATGATGTATTTTGCGTGCTGCCCACAGGTTACGGCAAGTCCCTGATATTCAGCCTTTTCTTTGATTGGTCCGGATTTGAACAAAGCGCGCTTTGACTCGTTCGCGTTCATTGGCTAGATCGTTCAATGAGTCATTGAGTGCGGGCTTTAAATTTGATTGGCGGGCGGCGGGGGCACTCGAATCTGGTCAGAGGTTACTTGACACGATGGAGATAGGCTACAGTGAAAAGGTTAGTGTCAAGTCAGCTCTGAAGCTCAGGGTGATTTGATTGGTATCAACATGTAATTATATACAACATGGGATTTTAAGGGTACCAATAAATATGAATCCATTGAACTGTTCATGTTGAGAACAGGGGGTAGGTAAGGCAAACAGCATAGTAGCCAAACTAAAGAAATACTTTAAATGGTACAATACAGAAAACTGCCCCCCCCCCCCCTTGATTTGAATAGGGCCATAAAATAAAATAAAATTAAATAAAATAAACTAAAATAAAATAACAATTAAAGTGAAACGCAGGCCCAGTGAAAATGAACAGGGTGTGGCAAGATGCAGGCTTTTGTCATGCAGGCAAAGCATGCAATAAGGTCAGATTTGTTAAATCAAACAGCTAAACATTATCAGAATTCTCAGGTTGAACACAATTTGTCCATTCTAGCTGATAAAGCTATTTCAAATGCATTGCCATTTCACAAATTTACTTTCAAATTCTTTACCACACATTTACTGTTACCATGTACAACTACATGCTTTAAAGTTTTATACCACTGAAACAATCTGACAAATAACATATTGAGTGCATTAACAAGATCCAACAATTAATATATACTCTATATAGTCATATGTACTATGAAATGTTCAAGTAAAATCAATAGAGACAACATTATATTGAAGCATGCACCATGCTTAAAAGCAAAGGAATCATTCAAGTATCACTACTTCAGATTAAAAAAAAATCAATCCACAGGGTGTGCCATCTCTACAATCAACTACAAACCTAACTGAAAATTTACTGTCTGCAGAGAAAGTGACTCACAAACACATATATGATCAAAGCAGTACATAAAAGTGAAAGGGTAACATATAATCAAATAACACAGATACAAATAAACAAGGAAGGCATGCAAATTTTCTCATGCAATATACTGTCAGGTCAGGCAAAAGGAAATCAAAAATCAAAAGAAGAATTAAATAAAATATACATTCTGGGTGTGAATACACAGCCAATGCATCTGTACAACTTCACGCTATGAGAACTTACAATGCGAATAGGATGCATCTGCCAGCATTAATGAGAAAATAAATGGCATGTTAATCTGAACTTTGGTTGACATTTATTGAACTGTGCCATTTACTCCTTGATAAACAGAGCTGTAAGAAGTTCTGTTGGGGTCAACATCTACCTCAACCGATCTTTTCCTTTATATCACTGTTGGTTATCTATTTCCATTTTGTCTCTTCTAGACCCAGTGCTGAGTGAACAATCTTCATCATAAAGCTCTGTTGATATCAAAGAACATTCATTAAAAAAAAAAAGTCAATTGGGTTGGAATGGGGTGAGAGGTCAAAGCTAATCTGACCTGACCTGACCTTTGACCTATGAGAAAACTTACAATGACCTGTCCTGTTGCTGTAGGCGACTTTGGCGCACTCTTGCCGCTGGTCATGTGATGCGGAGTCTCGGCAGGCAAGCCACTGCTAGAACTAACAGCGATGGTGTTTGGGCCGTTCGAACGAGTTGGCAGGGATTTGTTGTCCAATGGGAGGGAAGGGGCGGGGACATTTGGACGTGGGAGGCGTGGCCTGGATGTGACTGGCACATAGGGCTTTGCACCCTGATATTTTGTTGCCTTTTGAGTGTTAGCTGCTGCTGAAGACGTCACCATAGCAGGCACAGTGTTGCTATCAATGGTTTTAGTTGCAGTCGCTTTGCCAACATCATTAGGCTGATCATTTTTTCCAGAATTCTGCTCAAAAGTTTTGTTAGTAGAAGCATGTGCTTGGTTGCTCTTATTCAAAGCTTTCATGCGTGCAGCTTTCAAGGCACCAGGCTTAGGAGCAGCAGGTTTGGGAGAAGTTGGTTTGGGTGGAGGAACAGGCGGGGCAATGGCGTTAGCATTAGTGGCAACATCAGTGGCATTAGTAGCAGCAACAGCAGCAGCATCTTTATCTGAAGTCGCCTCGGTTGAGGATGCCAAATCATCAGTTGAAGAAGCAAGCTGGTAGAAAGGGTTGCTGGGTGTGATGACGAATGTGACAGGGCTGTCGGGCTGACTGACGGGGGAGTTACTGTTAACATTCTCCGAGCTTTTAAAGAAGGGATTCTTGGACTTGGTTGCATGCTTGGTAGGAGGAGAGACAGAGGCTGAAGGAGCTGTAGTTGTAGTTGTCATGTGTTTAGTCGGAGGAGAGGCTCTAGAGTCTAAGAAAGGGTTAGTACTGACAGAGGAAGCGACAGAGGTGCTTGCATCTGGGGCCGCAGTGCCAAAAATGGAGGTTATGTTTTTCAAGATGTCATCCAGTGACATTTCGGTGTCACGAACAGTAGGTGGACTAGCACTCAAACTCAAAGCAAGGTCACCCTGCTCGTTGTTAGGGGAAGTGGGGGAAGCCACACGGGCGGAGGAGGAGGAGGAGGAGGAGGAGGAAGAAGCAGCGGGGGTCTTAGCAGACTTTGTACCCCGTGGGACAACAGCAGGTTTTGTTCCTTTGCTTGTGTTCTTGCCTTGCATAGCCTAGGGAGTTGGAAATTAGAAGAGAACATGACCAACAAGTAAAACAACAGTCCAACGTGACATCATCAAAACGTTGTAATAACAGAAGGAAAACAAGTTACAGGTTTTGCACATTCAAAGCTTTAAAGCTTCAATGCAAAGCTTTGAAAGCACAAGTCGAACATAACAGCAACAAACAAATGAATTGACATCATCAAAGGGAAACTATTTTGTATGCCCTCTGTCTTTTTTTAGCTAAAAAGATGGGGCAATGTACTTTTTCATTCAAAAGAAAAGCAAGGGGTTAAAGAAAATATTCAGGAGTGGCAGAAAACATTGGGCATGGCAATTCGACTAACTTTCATGTTTTTAAGGTTACGCATCAATAACACAGTAGCTATGTCAGTAGAGTAATCAGTAAATTGACAGACTTCTTCTTTATCAAATTTCATTATTTTCCCTTTATTAAAAAAACATGACATGTACTTCCACTTGTAATTTAATACTGGTGACATGAAAACCAGACCAGCCCAACAAATTCAAGAAGGCAACTACCCTTAATCCAAATGTTTCGTTTTTTATAACCCTAATTCCAAAATATAATTATCAAGGTAATAGCCAAAAGGTACATTTCTCTTCAGGGCTTATCGTTCTTGAATATCGATTCATTTCAAACACCATGTGGTTGTCGGTTCATTTCTCAGTTCCCACATTTAAATAAAATTTATCCAACAAACCACATAAACATCTATCATCCCCTTCCATCAGTGTATTTCACATAAAACTGTACATGGAAATGTCACCTCGACCTTTTCTGAACTCCATATGTGACCTTGAACTTGAAGGTTTTTATACACAAATAAAATTGTTATGTTATGTTGTAAGATGCTAAGCAAAACGTTTACTTTAATTTGGAAGAAAGGCAAAAAATGATTTAAATTTTTACAAGCAAATCCTCTATTCAACTCATTTTGAAAGGAAGAGATTATGCTGTTACTCCAGCGAAAAGGTATTATGGTGCAGTAAAAACATTTCCCCGACATTGCAGGACAGAGGCTGTTTCAGACTGAAGATGGTGCCATTTATTTTAGCACAGTGATACATTAAACAAGCACAGCACCCGTGGCATTTTCCACACGAAGGGGCAGTTTCAGGACCAAGTGCCATCTGACCACCAGAACACAAGCTGTGAAGCTACTAAAATCACTGAGGAACAAATGTGCATATTATCTTTTAAAAACTGATGGATTTTACTTCATAATTTATTCATGCATATACTTTTTTTTTCTGAAAAAGGTTTTCTGGAAAAACTTTTAAACCAAATCATCACATTTAATTTTGAAATATGAAGGTCATGCAATCGAAAAAATACTCCCATGTCTTAAAAAGAGAATTTAAGAAATTATAGTTTTCAGTTAAATTTTTCTTACTTTCCACAAATAAATCAGTATATGTTAGGGTTTGGGGCATTTTCTCCAGTGATTTAGAAAAGACTTTATTTTAGAAGACAAAGAGCACATGTGATCCACTTGGTTCCCCCTAGTTAAAAGAAATGGACTCTTCTGACTGCTTCAACAACACCTTATGAGAGTCAATTTCTCTTTTTTTTTAAGGGTTCGCAGGTGTTATAACATTTATCTTAACCTTGTTTAATGTTACTTGTATCACACAAGTGTTCCGAGACGAATGGGCTGCTAAAATATGAAAAGATTAACACCCAATTACAAATACTTCAAATAATTGCCAGTGAGTATGAAATAAAGACAATTCTTATCTTGGAATAATATTCTAACGACAAATAACAAAAGTGGACTCCAAAGAATGAATTTTCTCGCTTGTGTTGAAAGAAGCCTAAAAATAAGATAATTGGGGGAGGGGGCAGGGAGATAAAAAAGACTTAGCATATATCAGTTCATCTGCTGTCACCTTGGTGTTTTTAAACACAGCAGAAAGGTTTTAAAGAAAATATGAAGTTTACATCAACCTTTCACATGGATTGTCAAAACACATTAAAGAAACACTTATGTGTTTAAAAGGCCCATCACCAATATTTATTATAATTGAAGTATGTATAAATATTCATAATATGCTATATTTCAATACAATAAACATGAGTTATATTTCACCACCATGTAAAATGATAATTATGATTTACATTTTGATATGAACATATATAATACACACACGACCTGCCACGTGCACCATATAAATAGAAATGAAACGTCATGAGCCACAGAGGTTGCAAGCAAGATAATTCTTCTACAAAATGATTAATTACTATTGAAAATCTTGGCTTTCTCCTCAAATTCTATATATTTTATGATAACACTTGCAGGGGGGAAAAAACATTCCCAACCTTGGTTAAATACTGCAATTGGAAATTTTCAGCAAATGCTTTCAAATCATAAATTACAAATAGCTCACTGGGGCATGACTCAAATGCAAAAGAAAAATCTATTTGCAATGCCTTGCTCTCACTGTGTATATCATATCATATTATTCATAGTATCTCCAACAATCTACATTTGTTTTTTTTTTTATTATTTCTGAGCACAACCATTCATTATGCTACACTTACCACCACAGGTGTTGGGCTTGTTTTGGATACAGGTGACTTTGTGATGGGGGACGTCTTTGTGATGGGTGACGTCTTTGTCACAGGCGACGGTGTGGACCTGGCACTGGCATCACTTCCACCAGTGCTGCTGAGACGCGTTGGGCTCTCCGAGCTGGAAAGACATCGAAACAAGCATGATGGAATATTCTTTGCCAATAGACTTTAAAATCTAGTATAGAATCAGACATGGGGAAACTGCCTGTCCAACAGGCCATGACCACTTGAAATGCCAGAGGATCTGCAAGATTTTTTGATAATGCAGGTCTTCTGGACTGGTAAAGTTTACGTGGAAATAATTTTTTTTAGTTCAGACCAGTATAGAATTGGGAGAACATGCAGTTTCTTCAAAGTTTTTTTTTTTCTATTTCTGTGGAATGCATTTAAAATAAACAAATGGAAACCTTCCTACTTCCGTTGTTTGGCCACATTCAGGAAGATTTGAAAACAAAAATCCTGTATTTAGCTACTGGAAGAAGACACTTCAACAGCAACCTTTGGTGTTTCAAAATCTGGGCCACACTTTTTTCCAGGGGAGGGGGGGGAGGGAGATGTAACCCCTTAATTATTCCACACTGACTTATGACTGAAACTAGGGATAGAAGAGAGATAACACAGCAAAGAGGTTGCAACCAAGAGTCTTCTTTTTTGAGAGTTAAAACTAAAATGCTATTTCATAACACTATTTTTAGCCCCAGTGAAACTCTTGAATGTTTCCTGTCATACATTTGGCATATTGTTCTGGCCAAAATAGTCATAGTCAAAATATTTGATATACTTTGTTTTTTGACCATTTGTCCTCGCACTCTATGACCTCGACCCATTATGACCTTTACCTCTACAGCCTTGACCCCTATTTCCTTGATTCTCTCTCTCTCTACATACACACATACATACATATATGCTAAATTTCCAAAAGCTCTCATAACATCTAAAATATCTACTGAGTATTTGTGATATGACCACATCCTAACCAGAAAATGTATAATACCACAAAAGAGTTTTCCAGCCTCTTGAATAACAATAATAACACAGGGAAAAAATAATTTCTGTAGATACCAAACATTTTCTATTCCGACTCTTCAACAAAGGGACTTGATCAAATATTGATGGGTTGAATCATAATGCCACATAGGTAAAAACCTTTATCTCTTTAGAAATGATTTCCCTTTCCAATCAATACGTGTGAATGGTAATGAAGTTGACTCTTCACAAATGTAAAACCATGCAAGAGACATCAACATTATATTCTTTGTTTTTAAATGAAAATGTGCAAATCATAGCTTGCAGACAAAATGATTAAGCAGAGATTTTATGCAAAGAAAAGATTGATTAGACTTTAGATCAAGGAACACTGTGTGTCTTTTCCAGCGAAGATGGATTGAAAAGCAAAATATAATCCTCCATTTTTGTCTTTTGCAAAAAATAAATAAATAAATAAATGTTAAGCAAAATATCCTTCTTCCACTTCAGCCATGACAAAAACATAAATAAATCTGCTGTTAAAAGTATAAAAAATAGATATTAATGGGAAAAAAAATTACCAAAAGATGTGGAAAATGCATCAGCAATGGCTTGAGGGGAGAACATAAAACTAAGCTAAAACCCTCATCCCCTCCTCTTACCTGCGATATATCCAAGCACGCAGTTTACTAAAATGATACCAGGAACAAATATAAGACTTGCATTTCAAATATGATTACAGCATCATTCTACAATTATTTCCTTTTGTCGACTTTGACAAGCACTGAAACACAAACTACCAAAATGTTCCCATGATGGGTGTCAAAAGTTGTCAACCCTGGGTACAACCAAATAAAATAAATAAAAAAAAAAAAATATAAACAATACAATCAAATGAAACTAAAAAACACTTACCCATTCTCATAAGCACCAGGAGTTTTCAACAAATGGAAAGTATCTTCAGTGGTTGACGACCTACAAATAATTGAGAAAATAAAAAATAAATAAATAGATAATATTTCTGGACAATGGATTTTCAAATTGACATGCTGCTAAGTACTGTAACATTTCATCTTGTCAAATAATGAGTTAAAAATTAATACAATTTAGGTTTCATTAAAAAATCTATATGGGTTACCCCCCCCCCCCCCCCCCCCCCACAAGTGTGCACACCCACACCTTAATGGACTCACAACAAAAAACAAATTCTTCAAATATGTACACATTTCAAAAGCCGGCAAAACAAATTTAAACAAAATATTAAGTATGGGCATCTAAACCATAGCAATCCCTTATTTATTTATTAGGGTATATATTGCTACAACATGTTATGATTCACCACAGATTTCAACACAAACAGAAATCTAGTTGGTAACAGTCTAACCAATGGTGTCAACCCTTTAGTGATAATGTGGTAACATGTCAGTCTTAATATCTGACAATGGCAACTGGGTGTCTGTTAAGTACACTGAAATCTTTTCTAAATCAAAATCATCGGAGTTAGCCAAAAACGAGACCATCAACAATGAGTGACATCATCGGTGAATAGAAAAAATTTACTAAATCGGCCCCAGGTTGGGCTAACTTTAAAGTGATAAGGGAAGAAAAAAAAACTTAGAAATTAATACAGAAAGGAAACAAAAAACATTGTGAACATGTTTTATTGTGTAAAATCTAAAAAACTTCAATGAAAACATCCAAAAAAATATCAATCATTATGTTCTGTCACCTTT
Source organism: Lingula anatina (assembly GCF_051362555.1). Lineage (NCBI taxonomy): Eukaryota > Metazoa > Brachiopoda > Lingulata > Lingulida > Lingulidae > Lingula > Lingula anatina. The sequence goes on along the minus strand of NC_141771.1, from coordinate 15,609,415 downwards.
TATATGTAACTGCACCATACTCGTATGTTATAATTTTTTTTTTTTTTTGTTCGAACAATGCTGCCAGTTTTTGGGCCAACTCAGATGATTCCAATTTTACACATGGTTGTAAATCCACACTCACCATAGATGGCACTAAAGCATCTACCAAGACAAGCTAAATGCTGTGCTCAGGATTTAGACAGTAAGAACTGTAAATGTCAACTAAATACCACCACCATAAGCAATTCTGACCTCATGCAAGAGTCCAATTCTTTTTTCCATATTTAAATGATTTGGAAATAAATAAATAAATAAATAAATAAATAAATAAATTGTGAACAGAAAATAATTACATTACTATAAAAATATACTGCTAAAATAAAAATCATAAACAAATAGATAAATGCAGCACAATATCTGACAGAATAATAAGTAAAATTTTCTCATCTCAGTTACAAACTGGCTGATTATTTCTTTTAATAGCTAAAAATAACAAATGCATACATGAGGTCAGAAACACAATAAATAACACTGTTATCACACCAACCACCCATGTAAAATATGCAAAAAAAAAAATAAATAAATAAATAAATAAAATAAATAAATAAAAGAAAAAAGGCACGACGCAGTGACGTGCAGTTGGACAAGGAGGCTAACCTGTCGTGCGCTACCGTATGCGAACCATTCAAGGAATTCATAATGGCGTCAATGTCATCTTCGGTGTACGTGTTCTCCTCTCCTTCACTTAAGAAGCAGAAATAAAAGCAAATGCTCTGTCAGCTATGGCTGTTGATAAGTTTTCTAGGAGGAGGGGCATTAGTTAAGCTTTAATATGGGATCTATGGCCCCATTCAGAACAGGGGACTAACTAGTCCGAGGGTCAAATATGGCCGACCCACCTGAATCCTTCCTCACGGGATATCTATTTAGTGTCTTTTAGCGGATTAGACGGCAAGCTTTGTAGTGGGTCGCCATATTTGACCCTCGAACTAGTTGGTCCCTTATTCTGAATGGAGCCTCTGGCTCGCATCATATCTATTCATGCAGTTCAAAATAGAAGCCTTTTTTTTTCTTAATCAGGAACGAGACCAGTGTGTGATTGAGACTGAGGGGTGGTTTTCTAAAGAATGAATTAATGTAATAATTAATTAAAGAAAATGTTGTCGGAATTAGGATATCCAAGGTAAATGAATTGCACAAATCATAAATTTGGTTAATTATATCCTTCAGATTTAAAACTAGTCATTAAAAAAAAAACAAACAAGTGTGGCCAAACGATAACCAGACTTTCACATTTACCATATGTTAAAATGATTAAAATTTAATACATAGAAATTATTTTCAGTAAACATTCTGTTTACATCTAAGTGCAGCATAAGGCATGCATTCTTTATGTAGACTGTAAATCTATGCCGCCTATGTCTATTCATTTTCAATTTTTAAGAAGGGATAACACAATCGCGTTCCGGTTGAGTTTTTGAACTATTTCTACCAAGGTGAAAATAATTGTACAGGTAAAAGGTCTGAATCATAAGTTAAAGAATAAAAAAATAAAATAAATAAATTTTATTGTAAACAGTCTCTCATATGAGACAAGCATGCTTGTAAGGAAGTTTGAAAATGGCAACATTAACTCCGGCAAAGATTGGTTGGTGATTGTATATCCCTTCTGAAACTATTCCTCATGCAAATATTGCAAGCTGTAAACAATTGACATGCTATGAGGATAATATGAATGCATTCTAGAAGTACGTAAGAAATATGCATATAAACAGGCAGGACATAATTTTAATATATCACTTTTTTCTTTCGCTTCCTCTCCTACCTTTCTGGCTCTGTCTCTTCTTCTTCTTCCGATTCAGATTCCTTCTCATCTTTTTCTGGGTTTGAGGAAACAGATGCAGCTGAAAAGACATATGAAAATTCCAAAACATACAAATATTTCTATTATTATATTAAACTAAAACAAGATTACATTTTGCAACGAAACTAAAGTCAACAATTTAGAAAAATTGATGGTACAAAATTACTTTGTACCTTGATTTTAGAAGCAAGAGGCATTAGTTCCAAAGAATTTGTAACTGTCATATTGATTTTCAAAACTGGTTTGATATGTGGGAATGACTACAATCAGTGTCAATAATTTCAAAAAAAAAAAAAAAATGTTAATTATGTCGGTCTCTCGGACATAAAAATCAATTGACTGCACAAAATGCAGGCAAGAGCACAAATATTTTATTTTCCAGGAAATTTCAATATTTTCCCCATAATTCATGAAAGCACATCCTCCTCCCTGAAACTTTTGAAAACATACTGTCCTATGAAAATAATTTTTCATTTCTAAAGTTTAATGATTGAAAATTTTCACTACTGGTGATGCAAATATTAGAAACATGAAATTCAAATGGGCATACATTTGATAATATAGGAAATAAATTTGTCAATTGTTTTGGAGATGGTGTACTACGGTGGAAGCAAGCTGAAATTCCCTGTTATACTAGATGATTTTGCCAATGGTCAAACACTCTTTCTATGTCTTTTCAATACACCATCTCTACCTTTCTTCTTCTCTTCCTCAGCTTTGGCTTTCAGTATATTGGACTTCATCTGGTCAGGAGGAATGGACGCCGCGCCACTGACAAACTTCAACTGGTTGTTCCTGAACGTGTTAACGTCCTTGTTCTCTTTCTTCTGTAGTACAGGGGCAGTGCTGTCCAGCCCTTTAAGCCTGGCTGCTGCAGCCTCGGACGCCTCTGTAACAAGAGGGGGAAAATGAAGGTCATAACCATGGATTTGAGTTCTGCACAGTGCACGCCATGTTGCATTCATCAAAATTTATATATGCTGTTATCGTACATGTCTGAAATTATGCAACTTATATTCTCTTGCAGACTGATTATGTTAGAAATAGTATGTCATTTGATGTCATGTTCGTAGGATGTCATAGGATGTCATATGTCCACTGAGTCTATGGCTCTGTTCTCACAACTTTTAGATCGATCTATCACCGCGGGGAGTCTCACTAGATTACTGTCAGATAATCCGCCTTAAGTGTCCGTCCCCGCCTACTACAAGCTATAAGGGGTAATTAACTTTCGTGTCCGCCCGGCTGACAGCTATTTAGCGTGAACCCCCAGGGAGTTAGGTCGATCCAATGTAGGTCGATCTAATCTATGAGAATGGGGTGTATGTCCCCAAATATTTATTTAACAATTTTCTCTTGGGGAAGAGCTGCACTCTTGTGGAGTTCTCTAATAGGATTCATTCCAATTACTACCTGCCGTTCATAATTTTAAGCATCAGTTATAATAATTAAAATGTTTAATTATCAAACATAATCAGTTATCAATTATTTGAATTATGACAAAGATTTGCATTCTTCAAGTCTAGGTTACTTATTATTAACATATCTATTAATTTTTAAAAAACATTTTGATTCACTCATTTCACAAAATATGTAGCAAAATCTCACCAAGGAGTGAAACCGTTTCCTTCTCTTTGGGTGGTGTAGTTTTGCTCTGCGCTGCTCCCTGTGAACCTGTAGAAGAGGCGGACTTAGGCCTCTCTTTGGCAGTAGGCGCTTTAATCAAGTTATCCAATCGCTCGATTGGGGAGGAAACGCTCGCTGTGGCACCTGGAGAACCGTTGGGGACTTCGGTCTTTGCCGTGGGCGTTGTGGGAGTGGTAGCTGGCGTGGTTTCACCTCCTTCTGCGTTTGCCCTGTGAATAAAAATATTATTTCTAAAATATAAATAATGTCATGTTTGCAGGATGTCACATGTCCCTGTGAATAATATTATTTCTAAATATAAATACAGAAATATATATACAAACATAAAATATATAAATGAAAAGGGTAATCATAACCTTAGTATTCGATTTTGCCAAGGAATACAAATTACATGCAATAAATATGCTATACTAAATAACATCCAAATGATATTTTGATTCCATAGAATTTGTATGTTAATTTAAAACTAAATTTCTATTTTCTTTGTTTTCTTTTCCTGGATTGCTAAATATAATATCTTTTATCAGACAAATATGTGTTCACTTGCTAATAAAAAATATCTACAAACATTTACTATTCATTCATTAAATCTGAGTTCTTAATCCTGTTTGTCAGATCCACAACACCTTGATGTTTTTCTGAATTTATAAAATCTGTTGCAGTGACACAAGGGAAATAAAACTAATTGGAATTAGAAGTCACACCATTTAAGCAAAACATATGTTGCGAACATGTTTTAAGTTAAATGTCATCTAAGTTAACTACTTCGACACCAACAGGTTTTGTTGACTGCTTTAACTTAACTGTCACGCTATCTATACGTTATATCAATACATACGACTGATGAAATTAAGTTTAAAACTTAATGAGATGATTAACATTGCCATGTGTTACGGTTCTTGTCATGTTCACTGTCAGCTACCTCGTCTTGTTAAAAACAACACCTGGTGCTGTGGTAACACATGTTCTTGTACACAACAAGCTGAGAGGAAAATGGACTTTGAAAACATCCTTAAAAACCAAAGAACCGTAGGATTGGAGCTCTCTACAAGCTACCAAAACACATTTGACAGTTCATATCTTCTCAGCCATCAACAGTAAATTACAGTATTTCTCAATTAGCTTTCTGTCATTAAAAAAAAAAACAATCTTGTAATCATTGCTATCAGTGTCTGTCCTTATTTCAGGAGGAAAATTCACTTCATGTGCAGACAATTTTGAAAGAGGGGGTTCTTGTCTGAAAAAGTGGACCCTTTTCCATAAAAGCTTCATGTACCTAGATCAAATTTTACCCAGAGTGGACCTTTTCCCAACAAAAGGGGTGGTTCTTTCGAACCCCCCCCCCCCGAACCCCCCCTGGCTACAGGCCTGATGTGAAAAATTAATTGTGCTGTGGCATAGACTTGAAGAGGAGTGATGGTGGTGGTGGCAGTGGGAGGGGGGGGGGAGTTTAGACAAGGCATCTTAGACCCATAAATCACTTTTACAGACAGTAACAGCTGAAGTTTCACAATCAAAATTTTATGACAATAAATAATTCCTGACCTAATTTTGACTCGCGTGAAATGAATCATCCCAAACTAATCACATGCCACAGATTTATGAGACACAGATTGTAACCCAGACACAAGCAATTTTACTGGATTGAATGATAAAACAAGTGGACAAAATTTAACAATTTATACTTTCTTTTCTGCAACAAACAGCCACATATACCTTTTCACAGTAAGTTTTTTGATTCAGGTAACTTGATTCCAAATCAGTCATTGAACAGAAATCAGTCAAAATCCCTAGAAAACTGGGTTTTGTAAAATGTTTCAAAATGCAAAATGGAATAACAACCTTCTTCAATCATGCTTTTCTATAGATCAATTTTCTAGAAAATATATTGTGTCACATTAATAAAACTTACGCCTCTGCCCTTGCTCCAACTGCAGCCAGCGCCCTCTTTCTGCTTTCCTCGCGAGCTTTCTGCCTCTCTGCTGCTTTTTCTCGCTCTCGTTTTTCAAATGTTGGCCTTCTGGAGAATCGTTTGCTCGGTTTTCGTTCAAACCTCACGGAGCGTCGTGACCTGTTCATTGTCGCTGTTTGGAACTCTGTTCTGCCACTGAAAAAAGGAAGAGCCAGGAATTGAAACCAGAAAAGCACCCAAGGGAGCAAAGACGGCAATCAAGGCATTTCTCATCATCATCAATTACTGGATCACCACCAACATCTCACCAATTTTAAGTTATCCCTTTTATGACCTATCCTGAAAATTACCTCAAAATCGATCCAGAACTGTTTGAGTTAGGTTGATTACTGATAAACCAACAAAAGCAAAAATATAGCTTCCTTGGTGGAAGTATTAAATCTATTTGTACAATTTATTTGCAGAAACAGATTTACAGAGTATCATAGATTTATCCAAGTAAAATTTCACTGAAAATATGCTCTTATATATCTTATAATAAAAATATATCAACAAATGATAGAAACAGTTATCAAATTTTCAACAAACTAAACATTAACTTTAATCACAATACTGGACTGTTATATTTTCTGAGTCATAATTAGTTATAAAGTGAAATTTTAGAACACTGACATAGGTGATATAACCTATTCTCTGCATTATAGCCAATGCTAAAAGGGAAATTTGGATAAATAAAGTGACAGCATGAGAGAGAGAGAGAGAGAGAGAGAGAGAGAGAGAGAGAGAGAGAGAGAGAGAGAGAGAGAGAGATTTTTTCCCAAATACCTATATCTAAATCTGGATCCCATTCTGAAAAAGCTCTGTCGGCCCGTGGGCTGTTTGACAGCACGTAGGCGAAAGAATGCATGATGCTCCACCGCACATTTCCAAAGGTGCTTGCACGCTTTGTGATGAAGCAAACGAAAGACGAATGTGTGCTCTTGTTCCTTGCCCTGATATAACAAATATAAACAAATTATTAAAAATTAATCTATTTTGGTGAAATTTAAGTATAATCCTATTCGTGCCTTTATTTAATTTAAATGATACATTTTTCTGTTTTGTTCCATAATTTTTTCAAAAAGATTTCCTGAACTACAAGTTTACCTTAATATTTATAATGACATCAATCAATGACACAAATCATAGCAGCCCCATGAAATGTTTCCTAATCATGCTTTCTCTCTACTTTGGTGTTAGCTTAGATATTTCTTTCTTCCATATTCGAATTCTTTTCACAAAAATTTATAACATCTAATTATCTAACATCTACCTCATCATCATCTTCAACAACCACCAAGGTCAGTTTCTTCTTTTTGAAATCAAGCTTGGTGATTTTGGGCCTGTAATGAAAAATTCAAATTATTTTAAACATATAAGAAGGCTGTCATACAATGTGTGCACTATTTGACCTAAAATATTTTTTCCTGAAATGGAATAAATTCACCTGAATTCAACAGTTTGTATTACTTATTTCTTTAAAAACAATCATGACAGTTATCACTATTCAAAGGAATCAGCTATCATGAAAAAAACTTCTTTAACATTCTTCTTTGGTGAGAGATTATCAAAATTGTACGTATTCCAATTCAGTACTACTCACCAGAAAAAGAGCCCAATTTTTTGTGATCCCTCGAAAACTAAAATCCCTGTAGGTGTCAGGCCTAGCGTGTACTCCATCCCGTCTTTACCCTGGGAACACAATGCACAGAAATGTCACATTTTGGCAATGACATAGGATTAACAGGATAAACATCTTCACTGTGAAATGCTAAGGATTGTCTTCAGCCAAATAGAGGCGACTCAGCTGACATAACTATTCAGAATTTTAAAAATGTGTTTTTTCTCTTATTTATTAGTTATAACTATCTGAAGCACAACCAAGGAGGTCTACCCTGCAAACTGAAGCCATTTCTGCCACAGATTCTATTACGTCTTAATTTGTTTCAAATTATATTATATTATATTATATTATATTATATTATATTATATTATATTATATTATATTATATCATATCTTTTTTTAAAAGTTAAAAAATCAGCACACAGGTATATAATAGATATGGTCTTGACTTTCACCCTGTAACTCACCAGTACTGTATGCATATCTACACCATACATTTCCAGCCACTTGACTTTGTTTAAAAAGTTCAACTCAGCTTGGGCAGGAGTTTGGCCTCTGATTAAAAAAAATCAATAAAGTTAATCATCTTTTTCAATTCAACTATTCAAATACTGATAAAAAGATGTTTTTATTGCAGGCTCTCGCACATGTGTTCAACAGATGAATTTTCTCTTGCCCTTGACTGTGGTAACTGATGTTGGATATTAGCCCAATATGTTTAATGTGAATTAAATAACTAAAGCACATTACTGCTCACTTTTTTTACTTTTTCACTTTTTTTGCAGCAAGACTGTAAATCGAATATTTGTACTAGTTGTAATGCATTTGTATTGTCAGTGTGCGTGTGCGTGTGTGTGTGCGTGTGCATGTTTGCATATAAGCTTGAGGAGCATGAAGACATGCAGTTGCATTTGTGTCTTCTTGTGTATATTGGAATTTAGTCATTATAAAACATCACATCTTACTTGCAAGTCTTATACATTTCTACTATTTCCATCTCCATCTCTTCCGTCTGATTTTCCACAAAGCGGAATTCAGAGATGAACCCTGGTGTGTGTTCTTCTTCATCGAAATCACCCAACTCAGCTGTAAAGAAACAGAATAAATAAACACGATTAATATTTAATATATGTATTTTATTTAAAACCAGTGTCATAAACACAGAGTAATATGGATACAATTCACACACACATCAAAAAAACAACATTTTTGCGGTGTGTGCATGTGTGTGTGTGCATGTGTGTGTGCGTGAAAAAAGAAAAAAATCTCTATCAAACAGAAATAACACATCCCCCGTCTTATTTTCCAAAAATCAATATCAAAACACCCAAACAACAATCATTTTACTCCACCAGTTCCAATGTTCTTGATATCTGTAAATCAGAAATTAGACCAACAGTTGGCCTTCATTGGGGAATAATTTGGGTAATTCAGAAAATGCATTTTTTTTCCTTTTTGTTTCCAATCAAATAAATTCTCTCTTTTCCTGTCCTGCACTTGATGAGCGAACATCAAAGTCCTATTCTACCATCAGACTTGAAACACACACATAAACTATTTTGGTGTACAAATGCCTTTTCTCGTGTTTTCCTGTGTTGTCTCTTTAATAAATACATCAAACTTTTGATCTTCTGACAAGCCGCCATCTTTGATATTCCCCCTAACACATGAGGGCTGTTTCCTTTTCAGGACGCACAGAGAGCAAGAAGAACTTTAACAAAACGTATCACTGAAAATGCCATGTTCACAAAGGAATGAAAAAAGAAAAAAAAAAACGGGCTTTCTATTAACCAAAAGAGTTTCTCATCAGATAGCCACGACCGATTTTGGTCAATTAGTCTGAAGTTTAATTGAATCTCGATGTGAACAGGACTTGTTTCTGGGATTGGCAGTATGTGGGATTGTGAGGTAGCTAGGAGATATATGGCAGTAAATTACAAACATATTATTTTTCTTGGATTCCAGTTAATCATTTTTGGTTTAATCGAGATATTAATCAATACAACAGCAGTTAACTAATCCAGTGACTAGGAGAAACTTGTTTTTTCCTTTCCCTTTTTTTCCACTTCCCATGGGAACATAAAATTTGTCAAGAAAACCCAGTTAAAGAAAATTAATCATTCTGGGAAGGAATGGTTATGAGAAAAGTCAGGGATAAAGGATACAGATTATTTAGAAGAACAAAACAACAGTTACAAAACTACCACATTTTTTTAAGAAAAAAAAAACTAACTTTTTCTTCAATGCAGCACTCCTCAAGTCCCAGCGTAAATAAACACAGATGGCAGAGACAAGAATTATATCAAACATGTGCACTCTTTCTTCACAATTCATCCAGAATCCGGACACTACACAAATGTCTTGACAAGCAAGGGAGTATCGATTGCTTTACAACATGCTGTGGTCACTGTGAAAGGTACTGGTGGACATTTTAGGAAAATATGTCAGTGAAGTCCATTATATAAGGAGATAATTTGATGACAATGGCAAAGTGGCTGACAGTGTATCTCTCCAAAAAAAAAAAGGTCACTCAAAGTATCAATATTTTCATTTCAGCAGAATCAGGGACGAAAAGGGGTCAGGGGAAAAATGTCAACTCGTTTTCCAGCTGGTATGGGAAGCCTGTGTCTTAGGAGGGAAATGAACCAAAATGTCAATATTTATAGGGACTGTGATGGCGAAATATCCCTGCTGGATACAGTGATACTTCACTAATGATTTATGACCTGCTTTTGTTGATACAAGAAGAAAAATAATGCCCGTTACCCATTAACCCCCCCCCCCCCTTGCCTGCAGGAAGGAAAGAATACTAGTAAGAGATGGACATTAAAATGTTATGTTTCATACTATAGACTACTATGGATTTATCTGAAAATTGAAATGGTAGCAGACTTAAAATCAAAACCTAAAATTTTAGATTGTTTTTCAGTGCAGATCATTTTGTGAAAAAAAAAAAAAAAAAAAAACTACTTGAGGATAATCAAACTATAACACAGTCCTGGGCATTTCCGACCCCGACCCAGCGTCTCTTCATTTAAAACTCAAATTTGGTGTAAAACTGACCACAGTCCCTTGTTTTCTGGACCCACCCTCCTGGCCGCAAAGAAAACACACAAATTACAATTCCACATTGGGCACATGTGTCAAAATAAAACACACAGCAACTGGAAGACATTAGTTTTTGTTTTCTCACCATGGGGAAAGGGGGACAACATTCAGCAGTCCCGTCTGGCATTTGGGCCAATTTTACAAAACTCTTTCAAAAAATTACTGACGACCAACAGTTTTTCTTTTTCTTATATGCTAATATCTGATAAACTATAAGATAATTCAGTAGATCACATTGAGAAAATTGTGTCCTTCTTAAAAAAATATGCTTTAATGCTGTCCGATAACCCTGTGAATGCTACTTTGGGAAGAATATCCCTCTTTCAGTCATGTCCATGTCAACTCTCCTATATTTTCCACATTTAAAAAAATCTCAATCTACTTCAACTTCAATTCCCTAAACTCCTCTTTTCTACATAATAGGGTAAAATTTCCCAATAAAGGGACACGTTCACCAACCCTGTCATGAGTTTCTGATGACGAAGATGATGATGATGATGGCACTGATACTGATAAAGAAAGGAAGCTGCTTGACTTGTCTTTGAACACATTAGCAACACTGAGTCAATTGATCCACTGACCAACTTGAATGCTTGCTGTGTAATCCCTGCTGGGAATCTTTGGGATAGCACTAGAATTATTTTTTTTTTTTTTTTTTTTTTTTGCTTAGCCAAATCACCACTCTTTTTGTCAATTTGTTATCCAAATGGTTATAATTTGACTAAAGCAAGTCAAATCATGCCCTTTTTGTTCAGCCAATTTATGTCAGTTTTAGCATTTGGCAAAATAGTCGAATGTTAGCGCTACCCCAGAATCTATTCAGTGTCTATTGTGGGATTATTTGGCAAGCTTTCATCATATTTGATCCCCCGGATCTGTTAGTCCGCTGTTGGGAATGCGAACTTTCACTATAATATACTTACACTGTAGTGCGTATGCTGCTAGTTCTATCACGGTCTCGTATGGACATTCTAGCCTCCCATTTAGAAGATCTAGCTTCAACTGAAGGAAAAACTGATACCTAAAAAAAAAAAAAAAAAAAAAAAATTACAGATGAGAAAGAAATTGCTAATCATGGGTTTTTAATAACTGCCTACTTGATGTTATCATTTGTCATACATGAGATGTTAAACACAAGGCCTAGGAATAAGGGCGCCAATAATTCATTTATTTTCAGAGCAAATTTCAGCCTGTTCATAAAATTACAATCAATTAATAAGTCATCATATTATTATTGAAGAGGAAATATTTGGACAATATTATTCAAAACACAGAACTCCAATTCCCAAAAGTAATCGTACTAAAGACATAGCACATTCAGAGCTTTATAAATGTACACAGACCAAAACTAGAACTACTTCAATTTCAGTTTACATTTTTAAGGCTTTGGTTCCATTAAACGCTTTACCAGACTCCACTTTAAACCAGCCAAAGCTGCTCCAATTCTGCACTGGGTATAATATTATAAGTGCCTAGAAACTTCAATGTTTATTGTGGAAAAGAATAGGGTGTGATAAGGCAGCAGCACAGATATGCTTTCTCAAGACCTCTAAGCAGATTTGCTTTTACAGGAAGTTTTTACACATTCAGAGAGCTGCCTTTTTGTTTACAGGCCTCATAAATAAAAATGTCATTTGCAATTTTGTTGTGATATGCCCCCCCCCCCACCCTTTTTCTCCATTCTAAGACCCCATTTCCATAGATTTTTAGATCGATCTATCCCTGTGGGGAGTTTCACTAGATTACTGTCAGCTTGGCCGGCTTAAGCGTCTGTCCCGCCTACTAAAAGCTGTAAGGGGGTAATTAACTATGGTGCCCGCTCGGCTGACTGCAATTTAGCGTGAACACCCAGGGAGTTAGGTCGATCTAAATCTTAATCTCTAGATCGATCTAAATCTCTGGGAAAGCACCCTAACTTACCTTGTGAGTTCTTCATGTAAATTATTTGGTTCTGATGAGTAAAATTTCACTCGTAACCGGAGTGTGTAGGGTGGTCCAACTGAAATTATACAAAAACAAAAAATAAAATTACTTACAGCTGTTACAAATTTATAAACACCTGTCTTGATTCAATATCTCCTTTTACATTTAGCCTCATCGCTTATAGTTTAAAAAAAAGAAAATTCTGCCATGAGCCTATTTCATATTCACCATCTTTCTTAAAATATTGCTGACAACTACCCCTACCCCTAAAATAAAACATCTCCTAGAATAAAACACATAAAAACCTTTACTTTTTTCATAGCATGGAAAGGACAAAAAAGCCAGAAAAAACACTTCAAGTTGCACAATTTTCTTCTTGCAAAGGTGAAGTACTCTCCCTTATCTCTCCTTGTTACCTGGAGAGACTATTGCTCCTAGAAATATAACATGTCCTGGAGTGAGGTAGAGAGGATGTTATCAGAAGCACTTCGCCACTGGAGCTGACATAAGAAGTACACTTTCCTGGATAATTGGCTGCTAGGTATTTGCAGTAGGAAAAATGTGCAGTGTATTTTACTGACACTAGAATTCATCAGTTAATGGAGGGAGGAAGAGAGGGAGAGACGGAAGGGAGAGAGAGAGAGAGAGAGAGAGAGTGCATATGTGTGTGTGTGTGTGTGTGTGTGTGTGTGTGCAGGGGCGGATCCAGAGATATTTTCTGACAGTCTTCCATATTATCTTTGTTGATCCATCTTCCATTTTTGACCATCTTCCGACAGAAAACATTAGATGGCTGGCAATGTAAACTTGAAAATCTGACCGTCTTCCAGAAGACCCAGAAGACGGCCTAAATCCGCCCCTGTGTGTGTGTGTGTGTGTGTGTGTGTGTGTGTGTGTGTGTGTGTGTGTGTGTGAGAGAGAGAGAGAGAGAGAGAGAGAGAGAGAGAGAGAGAGAGAGAGAGAGAGAGAGAGAGAGAGAGAGAGAATGCGTGAGTGCACATACATGAGTGTTAGTATGCCAGGTGGTAGGTGTTAAGATCTATAGGTTTTTAAAAAAATGTTATGAGCATCTTGCAGTTTCTTTTTGTTAGCAAAAGAGGAAGTATTATTATTTAATGAGGCAGTGAGAAAAAACAGATACTGAAACAATGCAAAATAACAAGATTCCCTGACTTTTGTCTCAACAGAAAACAAAAACAGAAAGAATGGGTTCACTTAAAGATAACACAACAAAGATTTTTGATCAATTCTAAACAGAAAACAAAAACAAGGAAGAAATAATATGTCACAATGTAAAGATTCTGAAAAAGGTAGAGAAACAGAAAACAAAAAAAAAAAAAAAAAAAAGAAGAAAAAGTTGAAATGAAAAAAAATTGTGATTTCCAGGTAAGGCTTATTTGCATATTAGCACACACATTAGCACACGCACACAAAAAGAAAAAAAAAAGCATAAAGAGGCATCTTTTTTTACTCTTATCCAAGAAATAACATGAGCACCTCCCATATTACATGCTTATTTGCAGAGACCTGGGAATTCTCTGAATTAGTTCCAAAGCCCAGGAGTTAACACAGCCCATATTATACTGCTGTAAGTCATGAAATATGATACTGATTATAATGGAGTCTTACAATGCTCAAAATAATGAGTGTGCACCCTGAGAGTCCAGGCGTTACTGATTACAAATTTATCACTTGTACACTAAATCATGGTAAAAAAAATACCTACTCGAATCCACCCACTTATGATTTTTTTTTTAAATTAACATCCTCAGGTATCTCAAAAGATGGTATAAGACATACAATTGACTAATATTGTACTATACTTTATCTCTTTGTATAGTGACCATTCAGATATAAAAATATTACTTCTATACTATGATACCCTGAATGGTGACCCTCCCTGCTTGATGCACAGGGTACTAGTAACTAATGTTCATCCATGCTTCCTATGCATACTGGCTTTAAAATCCCCTTTGAACTGGACAGGGTCCTTTCTGGATCCTTTGTGCGACCATGAAACTGGCATTGCTGTCTTCTTAGAAAGAAGGCACAAGCATCGCTTTGGTTGCAAATTGAATGCTCAATAATCGGCCATTTTTTTTTTTTTTTTTTTTTTTACTCTCAAAGGCAAACAGAGCCTTACTAAGGCATGTAGAAAGGACACTGTCCAGTGCAAAGTGGGCTTAACATATCACTTATTACTCAATGATACACAGGGTGACGGCCCTCCTCGCACACTTCAGTGCCCAAAACTACATGACCTGTTCAGACATTACATATCTTCACCTCACCAGTGACACAACAGGAAAGTATGCAACACATCCAAACTGCAAATGTCAAGTATTTTTCCAGATGATCCTCCCAGAGCATGAAGATGTTTTCAAACATGCACCTTTTTTTTAATGTGCCTGTGGAAGACAGTAATGCAATGCAACGGCAAGAAATAAGATTATATTTCACCTCAAGAAAATAAAATTACATAGTTTATAGTCAAGCTTCTTTACTCTATTTCTGGTTTCATCAACATTGTAGTTCCAAAACGAAGCCACTTAATAAGAACTAGTACACAATCACATACGTATATTATCTCAAACTTCTTTATGATATTATTTTCAAGAACCATTTGGACGACAGATTTGCCAGTATTCTGCGCATTACAGGGAATATTTAGCTTACAGGGTCATTTAGTCTGCTAGAATTCCCTAGGAAATAAAAACTGAAGCTGTTTCTAGGCAAAGAAGTCTTTGGAATGTGGCACGTTGACCACCTCCAATTATCAGCCTCATTTAGGACATTCAGTAACAAATTTTCATTCATTCAGAAAGAGGCTTCTGCTAGGAGAAGAAGGAATGCACAAAACTGCTGAAGGTTTAAATGTGGTATGTTTTCTCTGGGTGGAGTCTTCAGATAGGAAAGGTAATGGGGAAAATCAGACTTTGCTTTAGATTAGTCAATGTATTTTTCGCTTGTGGGTTTTACGATAACATTATTATCTGCTTAGCAATGGACTACATTTCCACCCACGATAACAAAGGGTCCGAAATAAGTGTAGGATAAAAATACCTTGCACTTGGCCTTGCTCACAAAGGGGAAAAAACTCGCAGGAATATTAATGGCATCAATAAAGACATTCTTTTTAGATCTAAAAAACACTCCTCCCTTATTCCCACATATAAATAAGAGGGGAGTTGCTACACATATATTTGTAATGCTCATGTTTCTTAGTTTCAAAACACAGAAATGACAAATAACATACTTAAGTGTGCCAACTACATTAACTGTGGGCCATTAATCCATAAAATGATCTTAGAGTTACAGTGTGAAGTAACTCCGTTTGAAAGAAAAGTCAATATTTATTTTTTTCTTCATAATATATTCAGTTATCACTATTTGTCCATATTTTTACTTGTTTTATTTATCAAAATTTGATTCATTTAAAATTTACTTTTTATATATTTTATTCATTTATTTAACTTATCCATTTCTTCATATTTATTTGTTTTATTTACATGCATTGGTGTGCATGATTACGACTACATGACCCTGGTTAAAATGAGAATGCCATTTATATATGCCCAGGCACACAAGATCCATGGAAGCAGCTCCTCCCTTAACCCCCCCCCCCCTTTCTATTCAGTCACCTCCCCCTTTTCTATTCACTCATCTCGACATGTTATTTTTCTACGCCTTACTCTATCCCAGCAGCCCTAGTCTGGAAGAGATGTGGCTGAATATTTGTTTATTCTGGGCTACCAAGTTCCTGATTTACGTTAGTTTAACCTATTCAGACACAGCTTCTGCTTGCCAAATCCCATCTGGAAATGCTAGTACCTCTGACAGTTGGGTGTCTCTTTTGGCTGAAGAGTTGATGATTTACTCGAGTTAGTCTCGCTTTAAAAAAGGACCTTACCAGAAAAATTGCCAATTATTTTCTTTTTCTAAGGCCAAAATAATTTATTTGTTTTCTAGCCCCAGAGGTAACCATCTTGAACATTTTGTTTAAAAAAAAGTTGGGGGGGGGGGGGGGGGGGCAGAGGGGGGGAACACCTACTGAGTAAAACTTAAAAGTTGACAAACCTGCTATTTTTACTGTACACTACTAATATATTCTAAAGTAACACAACAATACATGTGCTGCATTAACTAATTATTATATTATTTAGCAAATACTTATATCTAATAAAGTTCTGTTAATGTCAGAATATATATATAATAGATTTAAAAGACATCCTCCTTTCGGTTGATATATATCTGTTCTCTGAGGTGTCCAAAAGGACATATTTACCTCTTCTAAAATCTATCATTATGTACTTAAATTACCATGATTTGCACATATACAAAGAAACACCAGTCTAAAAGTGTCAGAAATTGGCTGCTTTACCACATGCTGCGGCTGGTCTTCATTTCTGCTATAAAGATGCAGAATCATATTTGTGTACAGATCCAAATCAATCTGCCATTCCAGCTGAAAAAACATGCACATCATCTCTGCCCTCTTTATCGTGTGTGTGTGTGTGTGTGTGTGTGTGTGTGTGTGTGTGTGTGTGTGTGTGTGTGTGTGTGTGTGTGTGTGTGTGTGTGTGTGTGTGTGTGTGTGTGTGTGTGTGTGTGTGTGTGTAGTTTATTATTACACTGGATATATATATCAAAATGTTGTACACACTTACTTTGGACTTGTTTCTTTATACTTTTTGTTGGGTCTAACCAATGCTGAAAAAAAAAAACAAACAGAAAAATAAAGTCTTTAATAATGATAATATAAACACAAAATCAATACTAGTATATGGCATTAGAAACAAAATTAAAACAGAGTAGCTTAATGAAGATTTTTTCTACTGACTACTTGCCAAATGGGCTAATTGTTAATTTAAATGCTAACTGGTACATCTTTTTACATAATGATGAACAGAATTACCTATTACTGTCCATGGGCAAAAACAAATTTGATGACCTGACTACTGCTTAATTTTAACCTTAAAAGAATTCACATAGGACCCAAATGGCCCCCTGTTTATGTCACCTAACTAGTTATACTGGAAATGAACCGTACCTAACACCCCATTCTCATAGATTAGATCGACCTACATTGGATCGACCTAACTCCCTGGGGGTTCACGCTAAATAGCTGTCAGCCGGGCGGACACGAAAGTTAATTACCCCTTAAAGCTTGTAGTAGGCGGGGAGGGACACTTACGGGGGATTATCTGACAGTAATCTAGTGAGACTCCCCGCGGTGATAGATCGATCTAAAAGTTGTGAGAACAGAGCCTTAGAGGCCAAGGAAATAATTGATCTTTAAATTCAAGAATCATTGGGTGGAACTTTTTCCAAAAGAGATGCCTTGTGGTAAACTGTTATATAATATACCATCTTGTTGCAGGCCAAATTGACCCTTAAGTTTCAGGTCAATTGACGTTTTTTCCCTATTTTCTTGGAGTTGTTTTTCATATATGTACGGTTCCTGTATTTGTTAATGTGCGTACATGTACACCCATGCAAATCAAATAAGTCACCCGCGTGTAAATGTATAAGAACATTTTCTGGCATAAAGCAAGCTTGTATGCTAGTGCATGTGGATGCATGCACGCTTGTGCTGTACGCATGAGACAGATTTTATGACTCAACAAGTCACAGTGTACAGGGACCCCCATGGTTTTGGAACTTTTGGTACTGGTACTTGCACAGTTTTTACAATGGTTTTAGTACTAGTACTTGCACAGTATAAACCTACAAATATAAATGTTTAAAAAAAACAACATATTTTCATACAAATCTGTCCTGACAGATGCCAATGCACATGGGTCACTGCTTTGAAACAGAAGCAAAGAAAAAAGTGAGTCAGCCACATTCAAAGGTTGGGGTGGTAATGTGAGAATGTATTTCCTCAGAAACCACTCAATCTTCAATCAAACTCTGGAGTTAAATGCCTGAATAATTGGAGCCACTCTCTGATAGTTGCCACATGTATGTGCATTAACCGCAAGCAACCTCAGGACAAAGTGTGTGTGTTTGTGTGTGTGTGTGTGTGTGCATGTGTGTGTACCAATTTGCACTTCTCTCTCTCTCTCTCTCTCTCTCTCTCAAGCTCCGCAAGTGTATGTGTGTGTGTGTATGTGTGTGTGTGTGTGTGTGTATGTGTGTGTGTGTGTGTGTGTGTGTGTGTGTGTGTTGGCTGTGCATTTGTGTGTCTGATATGAAACTTCATGATGAAGTGTATTGCTTTTTAGTTGTTTTATGGTTAAGATGTCTCATATTGGCCAGTATTTCATTCCTTCTCTCCCTGTCCCCTCTCCATTCTTGATCTGCTTCTTAATCTCTCTCTCTCTCTCTCTCTCTCTCTCTCTCTCTCAATCTCTGCAAGTGTGTATGTAGGTGTGTTTGCTGTGTATTTGTGTGTCTGCAAGTAGCAGACAATGGATGGGAGAAAAACACATTCTTAAAAAGTGAGTTAATAAAAATAAACCACAGTATAACTGCAAGAAGCAACAGAGGGGAGTCTGCTATCTGTCCATCCTTCAGCAATGCCCATGATAACAAGATGAGCTATATGAATGTCCGATGAAGTGACCTTTTGACTTGGTACATTCTCCTGCTATTTTTTCCACATGTCAGACAACATGCTAATCCAGCAGGTTAAATAATGATCAGAAGTGAAAAAGTCCTGAAAATACCATGTGGGGTCCAGGGGGAGGGGGAGGGGGGGGAGGGGGAGGCTGTACTGGCTTACCTATTAGGTGATTCATTGGCAAAAAATTATGATTGTGGATCTCTCCCCCTATCTCTCTCTCTCTCTCTGCCTTTAACTAAGTAGATCACTTTCCAAATTGGAAAAAAATACAGTATGCATGTGCATGTGAGACTATGAGTGTGTATGTATGTGCACAAACAGAGATCATTCCTTCCCTTTCTTTCTGTTAATTCATAGAAAGACTATCTAATAAATCTTCCTCTTTTCTCTTAAGAGGTGGGAAAAGGGATCCGAAGTGATGTGTATACTACACTCTGATATTCTCTCAGAGAGAGAGCTAGCACTGGTGGTTAAAACAGATGGTTACAGGATGTATGTGGTAAACGGAAGTTATTTTGAGTCGATCGTGTTTCATATTGGTCTGCACCATGTTTTGTTGGGTGTCTGGAATGCTTTGTAACCACAGCAAGGCCAGTAAAAAAAACTAACAACTGGGCAAAGGTTTAATGTCAAATTTTGAAGTGTAGAGTTATTAATCTTTATGGTATGAAATTTTGACCCACTTTGTTTTATTGCTTGTGTGTTGCTGTCTTAATCAGAGTTTTTATTTTCACATTTGAAATTTGCAATTTTTAAAGTTTATTTTTGCACTGTTCCACTTATCCCCCCTCCCATTCTATTTCCTTTTTTTCTCCCCCCTCTCTCTCTCTCTCTCTCTCTCTCACACACACACACACACACACACACACACACACACACACACACACACAAACAAATTGTGCCATTTTTTAAAAAGACAAATTGTTTGTTTTATACCAACATTACTTCACTAATAATGGACTACTTCCGAGTTATCGTGGATCAAAACCAATATTTCCATCCAAAAGTTTTAAGTGTAAAAAGACCAAGTGTTTGAGGTCAAAGGTGTTTTTATCGAAATGGGTCCATGAGTTGTCCTGAAGTTCAGGCTGTCCTTTCAGGAAACTGGCCCTCAATAATTTGACCTCTGCGGAAGCAACTGTCTGTATTCACTGTTGAAAACCCCATGTGTAACACATGTAACCAGTTATGGTAATTATTAACAAATTTCAGGCAGTTCCGATATATATAGTTTTTCTTTTCTTGGAGGGCATGTATAACTTTGTCTTCTATCTTCCTTTAAAAAATTACAAATGCAATATTGTACGAGAAATAAAATTGATCAATTTCCTTCAATTGTAGTGAGTTTCTGCAGTAATACTTACATTTATTCCAGCCGCGTCTGAATATTGCAGACCGAAGTAGTCTTTTTCTATCAGATCTAAATTGTAGTATACACGTTCTAAAAGTTCCTGGCCCAAGGCTTTTTTCTGAAAGGAAGAAGAGAAACTTATTGCATATATGTTAAAAGTGTTAAAACTCTTTTGTGATACAAAAAACATGCTGGCTGTCTACAATAAAAATAAAATTTATACAATCATTTATACACCTAAACATAACAATTACTCTTGCAATATTTCTTTTTTTTTCCGTGGTCTTCATTTTGTATGATACCATTTATAGGTCAAGGAGACCAAAAGAGTGACAGCTTGCTTAAACCCGTTTTAGGATGAGCATGATAGCATGACCATTTTCGTAAACCAACAAATATATATATATATATATATGTAAAATATCAATAGAAAGCTTATAAATTTCAAAAACTTTGCAATTCAAACAATAATTTTATCATGCTATATAGCAAGATAGGGTGATTTCAACACTATAAACAACTCTACTCAAAAGACAAGTGAATGCCTGAGATACAATCTGGGGTAGTGCTGGCATTTTTTTTCTCTTAGCCAAATTACTACTTTTTCATTACTTTCTTCTCCAAATGGTTTAAATTTGACTAAAACAAGTCAAATTAACCATTTTTTGTTCAGCCAACTTAGGTCAATTTTAGCATATGGCTAAATTGGAGAGTGTTAGCGCGAGCGCTACCCCAGCTAATACCGAAAAGGAAAAATGGATGTTTGAGATACTAATCACTGGGTTTGCATGTACGACATCCACCCTGAAGCAAACCAACCAACAACTGAGTTAACCACCCAAAATGACACAGACAGTTGTAAAAGAACCATTTTAACACTCAATGCCAATTTGATATTCAATTTTCTAGCCATTCATCTATCATTAAGATGGAGAGAGGTAAAGGAAAGGCTGGGGGCAGGACAGTCTGCAGGCCCATTAATGGTGAGAATACAGCCATTAAATGTACCATAAATGACACGGACCACAACAAATCACTCTGAATGGGGAGGGATGCATGAATATCTGTTTTAATATCTTGTGGGGCTAGCTATCTGCCCTCTCTTTCTCTCTCTCTCTCTCTGTGTGTGTGTGTGTGTGTGTGTGTGTGTGTGTGTTAGCTTAAAGACATGGCATCATACTAGAATTTTCTTGAAGATGAATTTGAATTTTTTATGGATTACCATACAGTCATTGCCATTGGGTCATTGTAATTACTATCAAGTAACATTTAGAATTATATTACAGTAATTACATTTCACAGTTCAAGATTATACAAATTTATAAAATTTGGTGTTGTTGTTTAAGGCAGTATCTTCATCATAGAGAAAAAAAGGGCTACAGTTATGATATGTTATGATACCACTTCAAAGAGAACCCTGCCCTTACATAGTGAGGAAGGAAACATGCCCTTTATTTTAGGTCATCTAGGTCCACTATTTCCTATACAGGGTCATTGAGGAAGTGGTCAGACTTTTTATTTCCTGAGGTGATTGAAAAATATACACACAACAGTGTGATGGATACATGTATTTGTGGGCAATAAGTGAACATTATTTATCATGTTTGTAACATGCTTATGTCACACTACAATGGATGTTGCAAAGGAGAAGCTGCATTTACACTGAAGATACAACGACCTTTCTCTACAGGTTGTCAGACAGAGCTATATATTCACTGCAAATAAAAACTATTTTTACTTGTTGTCCTGCATGTTGTCATGTCAATTAACCAACGCTACCCTCTATCACCGCGGCAGATATTACATTTTCCACCAGGCACAATTAGAAGACTGTATTTAGCCGGAGACATTATCTGAGAATATCTAGTGAAAAATCAATTTGTGGACCTGGTAGAAGGTAGACGAACGCCATGAACACACATATGGACATAAGTAGACATGTGCACTATAGAGAATAAAGGTTGAACACTCCCTGATATCTAGCTTCAATTAAATGAATAGCTGACAAAGGAGCCCACCTATCTCTCTTGTAAACATGTTTCAAGACTGTTGCAGTCTAACTGCACTAAATCACCAGTACATTTCAAATGTACTGTATTTATATAAACAGATCAATTTAATAAAAACCACACGTCAATTTCATGTCAATTTCACAAGGTATCATACACTGTAAAGATAGCTACTAGTAATTAGGTCATACACAACCAACCAGGAAATTATCGAACATTTGACAACCACCTGCTGCATAATTTATGCCAAATTAATACCTCGTGCTTCGACAAGCGCACAGATTTATTGAGAGCGAGATCAATATAGGTGCAACTTTTCATGCATGTGATTATTACCAGTTTCAGTTTGAAAGAGGGCAAGTCAATACAGTCCTGGCTTTCGAACTTGATTACAGTGTTTCAGTTCGAGAGTTGGTGAGTCAGCCTATTTTCCACATGCGTAGATGATGTGCAACAGTACACCAAATTAATAACTTATATTTTCTTGTCTACAATTGCCGTTCTTTCAAAATGCCATCTCCATCACTGTCATTAGCTGTCAAACAGACATTAATTTTTAATCATACCAATACAACTTAATACTCTATTGCTGAACTTTCAAAAAATTTCTTCTACGAAAAATAAACTAAAATTCAAACAAAACACAAAGGTTTTCAAAAATACACACCAATGGGCTCACTTCCAACACTTAAACAAGGCTTTTCATTTTACGCCTTATTTGCCATTTTGCCAATTAAAAGCCCTAGAGGTCCGGCCACCTGAAGCTTGAAATGCCTGCCAAAAACACTTGAACAAAGGTGTTTATTTAGACGCACTGTACAAGTTTTGAAGCTAAAACCAGTGACTCACTCTTTTCGGGTACACATTTCAATTAATGTTGATAAACATTTCTGAAGGGTTTCTTTTTGGGGTTTGGGATGGGCAATTAAGTCCCTAAATGCCCTATAAGGGTGGCCAAATTTGTGATGGTCAGTGTCAATGACCAATAACCAGGGGAATGTCTCTTTACTGTAAATTGGAATGTTAATGATGGGTCAAGATGTGGTATGACTACTAGTAACCCCCCCCCCCCCCCCCCCCGCCCAATCGAGCAATATAGTTGCACATTGTAACACCAGCAAAATCAAGTGTTAAAGCCACATGTGGTGATGTATCAATAAATGTGGGCAAAATTACAATTTCCCCACATACAAGTCAACACAAGTTCTTACAAGTGGTATAATTTTATTTTCAAGAAATATCTGATAATACCTGAAATCAGTAATCTTATAAGCAATTCTAAGCATATTTTCAAAGAGCAGCTTTAAGCCAAACAAACTCAAAACAGTTCCAGTCTTGGACCTTATCTTGTTTCCCTTTGATCATCAATAAAATCTGTTGATTGAAAACCCCTACGGGGCCCCATCACTCATTCACCTGTCTGTTACAACACATGGGCACTGGAAGCTCTGCTGGGGGTCTGCTGACATCAAAAGAGGCACTTCCAGGTAATCCGAGATAGAAATCATTGCTGGTCAGGAACAGCTGTGTGGGGATCAGGATATTAAACATGGACACCCACTGAGATAGCAATTTCATGGAAATATTATGAATACCTATCCCAGATCACTTTTGAAGCTTTGATTTGGAAATATTCGCCGATGGGTTAACAAAGGGAATGGTGTGTGTGTGTGTGTGTGTGTGTGTGGAGGGGTTTCAAGGGCACTTTCTTAGTCCCAATAACTGTTAATATATGCACTGCCTGGTTTAGCACTGGCAATTTTTTTGCCAAATGGTTGAAATATGACAAAAAGAAGTCAATTCAAACCCTTTTTGTTTAGCCAATTGAAGTCAGTTTTAAATAGCATTTTTAGCGCTACCCCAGCCTGCTATATAATATGATGCAATATATGGTAAAAGTAAGACAATTAATCTTCAAATTATATGGCATGTGGTTTACTTTGGCATGATGTTATCACATTGTTACATAACAAGGTGCAACAGCTCTCTCTGTATTTCAATTAACAGTTGTATATTGTGTAACTTCTGATGTAATGTTGACACATATAAAATATGTCACACCTGTTGCTCTGTGTCTTAATCTTGTTATCAATCTACATCAGTGTCTAGACTGCATATAATAAATTATGCAAATCTGACAGAATATATCAATTTCATAAATTCACAACCACAAGTAACTACTAGCATGGTGTTCTTCCTTTGGGACTACATTTAATAAGCTGATTCAGTGGTAAGTGTTAATTGTGTCACATATTGAAGTGATGCTTTAAAGGTCAATTGGACATCTTTTTTTGATATTCCAATAAGAAATCAAATTAGGAATTATTTCAAAAACATACATATACAAAGACGAGGTTTAATTTGTCAGGTGAAAAAAGAAAGGAGACTTCTTTTCCTGATTGTAATCAAATATCCCTTTTTAATTTGGCACTTGAAATTCAAGTCCTATTTTGATTAATCTCTAATGCAACACTACTTAACTTAATCAACATAACAGTTAAAAAGTCCACAAATTTAACCATGTCCAGGACACTAATTTAAGGTCATGGTAAAAAAAATACCAGGTAAAGGTATCATAGATAAGATCAGTTGGGATTCTGTAACAACACTTAATCTCTTTAAAATACTCTAGGTTTAAGTTAGTCAGGTAAGACATTTAAGATAAAACCAGGTAGGATTTTGTGACAATTCACCTGCTAAAATATCAGGTCTCTAGCTAGCCATAAAACTCATATCATAAGGTCAACCAAATTGTTTTCAATACCAAACAATTAATTTAACCCCAAGAGGTTGCCTTACTCATAATAATAGTGAATCATGCTGAAAACTTTACTGAACTTCGGGGCCCATTTGCCAAATTAACCAAAGCCTGAAAGGTGGTCGCAACTTTTAGTCACCAATTTGAGTCTGCTTGGGATTCAACATAAGTCTGTAGAAGGTGGTTGCACGATGTGTGGTGCCAGATTTATGATATGGAGTAACACTCAGATCAATTAGCTTACTTTTTAAGCAGAACTCTATGGATTTATCTTAAACTGACATATTAACAGTCCAAAATATAGTTGTAAAAGGAAAGACTAATTTTTTGTACTAAACATATTTTATAAAAGCCAACCCCAGCCCCTGTATCAACTGGCCTGGTGTCATCGTCATCGATGAGACTTTCCCTAGAGAGCCCTCTAGCCGTCATTTAGATACACCATTAGTTGCAAAAGATGGCCTATAATTCAAAAGACTACTAGATGAATTACAAAAAAACTTGGGTTATATGGTTGGGCTTGCTTGGGTTGAACTCCAGGGACAACAATGACCAAATTACACATTCACATTTTGGACTCTCTGTACGAGTAGCCAAATCCTTGGAAAATCTGTCAATTAAAAGAAAATAATATTAGAAATCCCCCCCCCCCCCCCAATCTCCCTCACCCTGAGATTCAGTGTTTTGGTCAGAACTCCCCTCCCCAAAATACTTGTATGATGACAACAGATGTGAGTTCCCAATGGAATGTTGGACTCTGGGTGTTTGAAAAGTCAGAATGCTTTTTCCCCCCTACAAACAAAGGCTGCACAAATCACATCTAGCAATCAAATATGAATAGGAAGTTGTTGAGTGTAACTGAATACCAATGGGAATTTCAATGGGGAAATATGCTGGGAATAATCAGGCTACATTGGCTTTGGAGCTGATAAATCAGTCCTATTTTCAGCTTGAACTAGATGATGCTGAATATAATCTGAAGTTGAATCCTGACTGCCATTTCACCTCTGAGTCTTCCTCTGACAATTCCTCTTCAACCCCATCCCTCTCTCTCTCTCTCTCTCTCTCTCTCTCTTCCCCCATAAGAAGAACACAAGATTACGTGTGGTCTATCCAACTTGGCGAAATGCTGAGGGAAAAAAATACACCAAGAAGTTGGGAATCTTGCGTTAATGCATAATTTGCATGTATGAAGCTGCACCATGTCTGGGTCAACTGTTTTCCACATACGCT
The DNA here is from genome assembly GCF_051362555.1 of Lingula anatina. Lineage (NCBI taxonomy): Eukaryota > Metazoa > Brachiopoda > Lingulata > Lingulida > Lingulidae > Lingula > Lingula anatina. The sequence continues at coordinate 15,583,397 of NC_141771.1, read as the reverse complement.
GAGACATAATACAGCAGGTCTGGAATCAACACTGAGACATAATACAGCAGGTCTGGAATCAGCACTGAGACATAATACAGCAGGTCTGGAATCAGACTTGTTAAAAACTGTGAATGCTACTAGTATACATCAGTCAGGGACTTTCGAATGGGAAAGGATTCAGATTCTTTATTGCTAAACACCTTCACATACAAGGTACAATCAATGACAGCACAACTAGCTATAACAGAGCACAAGTAAATAGATAAATATATAAATGATTACAAATGGAGATGCGCATAGTGTTCCATAGGGGTGGGAGGCTATCACAGTCAAAATATGCCAGCTATGTGTGTTACTGGTCAGTGTCACCTGAAAGGAGTGCTTAATGACTGGCCAGACAATATCCTAACTGACCACTGGCTACTTTATGCTGACCTTACACTCAGGAGAGTACATTTTTCCGGACTGAGAAAGCAACCATGTTACCTTCCTAGTAAACTTAATAGCCGAGCAGATATTCATTCATATTGACCACTGCCGATTTAGTACTGACCTTTTTATGCTGAAGGATGCAGTCTGAGTCATGACAAGGTGTGTGTTTGTGTTGAAGAGGGAGGACAGAGACAACGGTATGAAAAGACATTATGATCATCAACTATATCAATATGCAGAACTGTTAAGCCCATTCAAATTGAACCTCCAGGTTTAGCAAGAAAACCACTACCAATATTTCATAACACACCATTTGCTCACATAAACTGGTGTGGTAATTCTTCTAAAGAAATGAAAACCTTTGTCATTAATGATCCTATGACGGTTTATACAATTATTCACAGTACAAGCACTGTTCCTGTTAACTAAAAGACAGGTCACCAAGTGCAATAGTACTTGTCAATACAGATAACAAATGGACAAACAAAACCGTGTGTGATTCTGAAATGTGACTATCCTACAAGTCACAGTTATCTCAGATCCCCATGACCTCTGGGACATGACCTGTGACCTCCACACCTGACCTCTGACCTTTGGGTTGCATGCTACAAATGCATCTTCACAACTATCACCAGTTAACAACAATATTATGCTGTCTTGTCATGACATGTCTGTTGAAATACTCAAAACAACTTGATATAATCTCTTTTTATTTTTCTCTCTCACACTTTCACACACATTCTCTCTCTCTCTCTCTCTCTCTCTCAACTGACATGTTCAGATAAAAGTATCAATGAAAGACAATGTAAAGCACTGGGCCATTATAATAAAGGCAATACACTGGCTATTAAAAGAAAGATAAACTGGATATCATTAAAAAGGATTTTAAGGATATACACAGCCATAAGAATCACAACAAATCGCAAGATTATTTTCCCTCAATTTACACACGCCCAACTTGAGCATCTGAACAAATACAAAACCACTCACTTTCCTCTCAAGAGGCTATTTGGAGGTCAAGAATCTATATGCTGTGAAAACAGCACCTAAACATAAAGGCCAAAAGCATCACTTCAATCTGACCTCCACACCCCAAATTTCAATGGGGAGAAGTGGAAATCAGGAAAAATTGCTGGCAAAGACAAAGTCATATGCCATAGAAAAACAAAAGGTGAACTTAACATTGCCATATTGATTTTTTTTTTTCTGTTTTCGTTCAATGTTGTAAAGTGTATTTCACCTAGTGATGGTCGACTTATAAGTTACATTCAGTGTCTAATCGGGAATTAAGCAGCAAGCTTTTTAGTGGGTCCCCGTATTTGATCTAAGGATCTGTTAGTCCACTGTTCTTAATCCCGTCTATATATAGTAAAATGGTACATCTTAAAACTACTGATATGATATATGAAATTGAAGAAAGAGTTGACTACACAGCAGATAGGCAGCGCTGCATGAACATTGGGCCATTCTATCATATTTTACTAGTACTTTCTTTTTAACACCTCCCCCCCCCCCCCCCCCCCCCCCCCCGATAAAATACAATCAACTCTATTACAACACACCCAAATCATAAGATACGGAAAATATAAGGTAACAACCCCTATCAAGCTCTCAGAAAATAAGCTGATATGGGATAGAAGTAGGCAGAAGATAAATGTAAAGGTACTCAGATGTTACAGATGTTACGGAAGGGAAGAGATACCATGGGACGGACCATTACTCCTGCTCAGCAACCCCTAAATGTCAGGACGAGTTAATTCTGCATGCTGGAAACAACTACATATGCTCGGATTTAATCTACAAGCAGATCATGTGCAATACATGATAGGGCAATGACTCCAGAATATCAAATGCCTCACATATTCATAAATTCATTATTGAATTAATAATTATCAATATATATAATTTATCATTTTTTTGAAATGATTTCGCTAGTTTAAGATACTCACTAAAAACAAGCTTTCTGTTATGGTTCCAAAAACCAAAAATCTCTTCAGAGCCTGTATTTTTCTTTTCTTTTCTTTAAAAGATTAATAAATTTGCATGAAATTCTGGAGTAAATACCATACAGTATTACTAGTACTGAGCATGTACTATACCTGTCTGTTTACAAGTGTCATTTTAGAAGAAAACTGAAATCAAGGACACGTTGTCATTGTGGAAAATCAAGTTTACCTCACAAGGAAGTTACATCAGATCTGTTTGTTTGGTGGTTTTGGATTCCAATCGCTATTGTAATCGAGTATGTGTGCCTCGTGTTTTTACAAGCAGAACAATGTATCTTCTGTGTTCAACTTCCATTATCACCAGACCCAACTATCACAAAATCATGTCCTGGAATTCAAACTTCAGTTAAAAGCAAAGGGGCACTTTCATAAAGCAATTTTCTGATTCTTGTGTTTATATATTTATAATGGGCCCTCATTTGATTTCATTTTAGACCCCCCCCCCCACCCTTCTCAACCCCCTCCCTTTCTACCTCTCTCTCTCTGCATGTGAGTGTGTGTGCACACACACACACACACACACATACACATATTACCCTTACAATCTGTCAAGGATATTTTCAAGGATTTTGAAATACGGAGCCCAAATTCATTTTCTCACTAATGCAGGATGTCTTACAGTCTAGGCTCCATTTGTTCCCATAAGAAAAAGTTGAAAAAAAATAGCCATCTTAAACTGAAATAGTGAAACCAGAAGACAGCTGTTTGACTGCCTGACTGAGGCTTCGTTCACATGCAATGTCTATTTTCTATTTTCTATTTTCGGTATGTCTTATGATCACGGTCTGTGCACTGAATATCCCGCCGCGTAATTACTGGCAGCGCGAGCCAGTTACTTATAGTAACTTATAGTAACTGGCTCGCGCTGCCAGTAATTACGCTGCGGGATATTCAGGGCACAGACCGTGATCATAAGACATACCGCGAATAGAAAAAAGAATTTAGAAAATAGACATTGCATGTGAATGAAGCCTGATGCTCTACCTCTGACAGCTACTAGTAATGCAGTGTCCCTCAGCTATATATATAAATAATGGCATTCATAATATATGTGAACAGGTGAGATAAGATCTCCAGACCACAACAATCCGGCCATTGACCACAGAAACTGACCATTACAGAAAGACTGGGGTGTCACAGATGGTCAGATAAGACGTGTAAATAACAATACACTGGCAGTGTCCACAAGCAGATTTTTACTACTAGCAGCTTTGTTTTGTTGTGGTCAGGCCCATAGTCAGGGGAGGTTCGGGAGGGGGGGGGTTGACCAGGTAAGGGTCCCCTCTAGGAAAATTTTTATTTGAGCACAGGAAGGTTTCATGGTAAAAGGTCCACCTTTAAAGAAAAAGCCCCCCCCCCCCCCTTTTTTTTTTAATCGCTGGCTATGGGCCTGGTAGTTTTATACTATACCCTAACTCTTTAGTTTTGTGTATTTGAGGGGGAGTTTAAGTGGAGGCACATACTAGTATATAGGTTTGCACATATGCATACAATATATATTTGACACCTGATTTCTGTCAAAATCCATTTCCATGGATATGGTGACTGATGACAAAACTCTTTGGAGATTATCACACCCTACTCATTAGCAAAGTAATGAATCTCTATTTCTACACAAGTTTTCCGAAATTCTGCCCCCCTGTTCAAAACCTTGCAGTACCTCTGCCTCTGTTCATTTCTGTCATTCTATACAAACTGTATGCTGTGACTCTGCTTCCCAAACTCATCAACCCCTGGCATCCTTTATGTTCAAAATCCTTCACTCGAGACCCTCAGGACCACCACACAAAAACTTAATCCTATTTTCTCTGCACTCAGGAATCCCAGGCCTAAATCAGCTTAACAGACACAGAATGTTACTTAATATTAAACCTAGGCGCTGATAAAAAAAAACAGAATCCTTTTTCATTTCAAGTCTTAAATGAAGCAGGAACTTGCCGTCAAAACGAGATATTTATCAACGCTGTAAAGCCATCACCCTATTCTCCTCGAGATCTCACGCGGGATAAGGAACTCATCCCTGGATTAAGATTTAATATTGATGTCGCCCAGGATGAGATATCTTTATTGACAACTTAATACGAGAAGGAGATCCCTGCCTGGATAAGGATTTGAATGTGTTGGAGCATTCAAGAACTGGTTCTACAAAATGACAGAACAACGAAGTCGGGTTCTTACTTTTTGACACAAAGTATCATCCACAATCTCAGCCCACTAAGTGAAGATATGGTTTGATGGGAAAAGAAATTGATATGGCTATTGCCTCAGACAAATACCTGGCAATAGTTATTGCTATATATTTGTCCAAAACTAAAACAGAATAAATTTTCTGTCCTAAATTGAGGACACACCAATTTCGATCTAATGTTCTATAGAGATATTGGCCACAAATACAGAAACTCTAGACTGACTGGAAATATATGTAATTCGCACTGAGAGATGGTTGACCTGTTGACAGTTATCAAATATCTACTTCTACTTCCTGTCATTTAAAAAAAAAATGTGAAAAAAAAAAACATTTTAAGTCAAAATAGCCATGTACAGGACCAATTGCTCACAACACTTACTATTTAAAAAAATAACATTCTAAGATCACTGTCAAGAAACAGGGGCAAAACATGTTCACCTATACAGGATCAAAAAACTTCTTTAATAAATGGCTCCACTGACAAAAAGCCTACAGGGACGGGACAGACGGAAATTCCAATGCACAATTAAATTTGATATGTCCAATTGCCTCAATAGAATAAGGTAAACACACCAGTAGAGGTTATGTATGGGGGTCAATTATTGAAGGGGTAATATTCTGTTTTGGTTAAAATTGAGTGTGGTTGGTTCCTCCGCCCTTCCTAATTGTATATATCTGCCCAGATTGGATCAAAAGTCTGATTGTGTACAGTACTGTGTAGAGTTGATGTTTGAACTCTTAGCTCTAGCAATGGAGTCTTGCTCTCTCCCTCTAGCCTGATTTTTTTCTGGGTTTTACAGACATGTTTTGTTAAAATAAAGACTTAGACAGTGGTCACATCTGAGAAAGGACAATAACCAGGGCTACCCAATTACAACACTTGGCACGGATGATCCTAAATTCACCAGTAGATGGATTATGCTACTAGTGCCTGTTTTCAAATTGTGTATCAGTACATGCTTCGAAGTATCGGATGCAGCACCCTGGTATGCCATGTGATAGCGATGATTCTTAGACCCCATTTCCATAGATTTTAGATCCATCTATCCCTGTGGGGAGTCTCACTAGATTACTGTCAGCTTAGCCGGCTTAAGCGTCTGTCCCGCCTACTAAAAGCTGTAAGGGGGTAATTAACTATGGTGCGTGCTCGGCTGACTGCAATTTAGCGTGAACCCCCAGGGAGTTGGGGCGATCTAAATCTTAATCTCTGGATCGATCTAAATCTCTGGGAATGCACCCATAACCGGGTTGGAAAGTAGTGCACCCCCCCCCCCAAAAAAAAACCAGCGATTAATCTGTAATCATTCTCACCATTTTTTGTGAGTATTGAAAACAAGTGTAGCACTGGCACCAGTTCAGCATAATTACCAGTAATAAAGAATAAAGCGTCAATCACACCAGAGGATCTGGCAGAGGTAGGGCCATTTGTTCTGGGTGAACTCCAACATGCCAGAGTGGGTTACCCAAAATGTAGTGTACTTAGTACAATCAGCCCAAGCACACCGTTTACAGAGAATATTAACAAGTGCAAGTCATATTCTGCCAGCCAAAGACCGCTATATATCATACCTTCCATAGAGTTTATGTGCAATTAAGTCTGGGTCACAGCCACTAGGTTTTCACGCATGGTTTTTACATAGTTTTTGTAACATTTTCTATTCTGGGCTAAGTCAATTAGGTAATTTTTTGTCAAATGAACACTTTTTAAATTTTTTTTTTTTTTTTTTTGTGTTCTTCATGGGGCGAGAAGGCACTGGGTTGGACAAGAAAAATTGGGAGAATTAAATTTCACAAACAAAATATATTACAATATACACACCTTGTGATAAGCAGATGGTCTCTAAATTTTTGAATAAAAATTTAGTTTGGTAACACTATAGCAGTAGTACAGACGGAGGAAGAGGAGGTACATCCCTGCAAACCCCCCCAACACACACACACACACACACACACACACACACATACACACACACACACAGGTAACACACATTCCAGACTCCTTCATCAAGAAAATGCACCTCAAATGCACTGACTGACTCATACTTTGTTTTTACATCAGATCAATGTCATCACAACCTCTTCCGTCTAACAAAAGAGCTTTATACGTCTTGTATATTCTATATAAAATATATATATTCTGTGCACAACTTCATCTTACATGACACCAGCAAGTTCGTTTTTTTAACAAAGTTGCTGTTCAAGTGAACGCGACATTCATCCTCCGACCTGACAGGTTTATTACATAAATCTAATGCACCAGACAAAAGTAACTGTATGATTTGATTAATAGTACTTCACATTGATCACTCATGTGTGGCCTTGCAGTGGGTTCTACTGTGACCAGTCCAAAATACCTGACCAGCGGGCAGTGGCGTTAACTCCTACCCTGGGTGACTTAATAGCGATGTCTTGTCTTAATTAAGTTGTGTCATGACTTTGTGACACATCTGCACTGGCAGATCTGAGATGAAATGTACACGTAACATGATCTACTTCCACATCTTAAACCAGTTTTTGAATTGGGTCATAGTTGCGTTATAGAACAGGGACATCTCCCCGTATGGTTTCCCAAGAGAGGGAGATCACTCTCTTATGTAAACTAACACGAATTCTCTCTTTCTCTCTCTTGCCTTATTTGATGCTAAATATCAAGGTACACAAATTTTCATTTAGGTAAACTTATATTACAACAGATGACAGCAACATATATATATATATATCCAGACACTGTGTATCTTATAAATAACCACTGGCATTAGTGATTTTACTATTCACCAAATTTTACAGATTATTTTTTTTCTCCATCATCCAGAAGGGCATAAGTCAGATTCAATACTTTGCAGGGACGGGCAAGGGAGATTATAATAAATATATCCAAAATACCCCAATTTCCAGAGAAATACATAAGACTTTGGAGCAGTTCAGGATGAGTAAGGCTGTTCTCACAACTTTTAGATCGATCTATCACCGCGGGGAGTCTCACTAGATTACTGTCAGATAATCCGCATTAAGTGTCCGTCCCCGCCTACTACAAGCTGTAAGGAGTAATTAACTTTCGTGTCCGCCCGGCTGACAGCTATTTAGCGTGAAACCCCAGGGAGTTAGGTCGATCCAATGTAGGTCGATCTAATCTATGAGAATGGGGTGTAAGCTAGTGCCCGCTTTTTCAATGGGCACTATAGAACATCAAGTTTTATATTTACACTTGGGATTAACAATGCAAATCATAATCCAGCTGCAAATCTTCATCACTTAATCTGCCGCATTCTGGTATGGACATAACACTTAAAATACGATTTTATTCTAGTCATCAATCATTCACTGACAGGCTTAATGTGTCAGCTTGCTTATGATACAATATTTTATTATGTATACTAGTACCTAACAAATCTTGGTTAAGCCTCGGCTGCAATGGAAGCTGTTTGTGGAGAGGGAGATTTTGAGCTGCATTTACACTAGATACATATATATGACCACTCATCTTTCAGCAGATCATGTGCTAATAAAGGGAAAAATCTATTCTAAGATACATTTAAATTATGAAGTATTGGGAACTGTGTGATGACACATGAGACAGTGTGAGGAGAGGTTAAAACTTTTTGACAATGATGGTCAAAATTTTGAGCCAGGAATATCACCTAAGAGAGCAATATTATTAATATCAGAGTAACACCCCAAACTTGGCAAATTCCTTCTGTTTTGCAAGAGCAAACATGTATCTAGAATATATGTGTACTAGTATAAAGAATCTGCGGATAATTTCTATCTGCTATTTAAATGTTTTGATACAATGCCCCATCACACTTGTTAACTGCCCATTACTTCTGACAACTTTCTCCTACAATTTTTTCAAAATCTCATTTAATGGTGTGAGCATCAAATGCTGACACAGGTGAAGTTTTTCGCAACTAAGCTAGAAACAATAGTCTGTGGAGTTCACTACTGGGTTCAGCATATGATGTCTCGGGTAGCGCTAACACTCGCCAATTTAGCCAAATGCTAAAACTGACTTAAATTGGCTAAACATAAAGGGCTTGATTTCACTCATTTAGTCAAATTAACACCATTTGGATAACAAATTGACAAAAAAGTGATGATTTGGCTAAGCGAAAAAAATTGCTAGCACTACCCCAGGATGTCTAGGCTATTACTGTTTACTAGCAGATATTTACAGTCACCGAAAAAGTGAAGTTTAATTTGCAAAAGACATCAAAATACACAAAAGCAAATACCTCCAATTTCACCTTCTGTTTTGAAGAAAATATTATGATCTATAATATTAACTGAATGAGGATAAGCCTGGGCCTTGGTAAGGTATTGATTGACAGTATGTCAGGAATGCAGAGCATCCCAGAGGCATTGAGCCAGGTACAGGGTTCCATCTAATTAGCAGGATAGAGTGTTCACATGGGCAGTGCAAACACACACGGGCTGTATTATCATAAGGTGCAATCCCATTCGAGTTGAGACGGCTTAACTGACGACGTGCTGTTTCATAATAAAGTTACTTTCCATGAAAAGAGTACTAATATTAAATCTGCTGATGTTTCACACGCTGGCACAGTTTAGGTTTTGCCACTGGATTGTTCTGCCAAAAACTATCATGTCCTAATTGGGTGGTATGTGTACAAGTTAAGCTGACACAAAACCACTGGAAATGCAGCCATGTAGTTTGAGAATACATTTTGCAGTGGGTGGTTATAATATTGAGCTGTGAGTGCGAAACACATTCTACCAAGGCGAGTAAACCTGTGCATATATATCAGTGATCATAGAATATGAGAGAGAGAGAGAGAGAGAGAGAGAGAGAGAGAGAGAGAGAGAGAGAGAGAGAGAGAGAGAGAGAGAGAGAGAGAGAGAGAGAGAGAGAGAGAGAGAGAGCTTAAGTAGCAGATCAAGAATGGAGACAGAGGGAAGAGATGGAGAGAGAAGAAATGAAATACTGGCCAATATGAGACATCTTAACCATAAAACAAGATAAAAAGCAACACACCTCATTATGAGGTTTCATTTCTCATTTTTGCAAGCCCACATATCACTGCCTCATCATCATTCCAGCCATGCAGCTATATCCTGGTTTTATTGTTAACTGATACCATAGATTACCTTTTCAGTAGCAACATTTTATGGCATTATTCAACCTCTCCATGATAAAAAAAAATTTATTGATTGCCAATCAATAGGTGAGTTAACACTGGACTTCTGTGTCATTTTATGGCAGTTTATTTAAACTATAATATGCTCAAGTCTTGCCTTTTATATATATTCATTTCCTTTGTTGATTCATTCAGACATGACAACTGATAAAAAGTATATATATCTTTTAATTGCTCCAGATGTCATCATGATCTATTAAAATGAACACAGCAGACTTCACCCAAAGGGAAAATAAACCAAAAGTTTACTATTCTACATACCATTCTTATGCGTTCACCTGCGCTCAACATTTTAAGATCACCATAACAAATTTACATAATATTGCAATTTTTAAAATGTTTTTCTGCTTTTTAATAAATAGTAACCCCTCACTAAGGACTTCTGCTTAATCATTCTTTTCTGATTTTCAGTTATGTGCCAAAATAAATTTTAATAAATTTTATCCCAGGACAGGCCTTACAAACCATTTTCCCTCAGTCACAAGTCTCAAAATCATTTTTGTTCCAACAAAACTGAATGCCCCCCCCCCCCCCCCCAGAGCAACCCTCTCAGCAACAAGACATGTCATCGATAAGTCCTATATCACTTCTTTATTTAGAATCAAAATTGACTCATTGCTATTCAAATAAACACAAGTCAAGCCTAGTAGCATTTATTTTGTAATGCTGCTCATTACACATGAATCATAATGCTATAATCAGGAAATAACTGGTTTGCCTGACTTTAAATCTCCCATACAGAGTCTCCCTCCTTGATTAAAAACATGGAGACAGACATTATCACTTCTTTTTCTACTGAAATATCATGTGCTGCTGTTTTTGCTTTAATATTTCGCATATTTGTATTGGCATAGAATAATAATAAGCAGATATGCTGATCATAAAAGTGCATTGGTGAAAATGTGTGCATGAGAGCATATCTATCTGTGATGCTCTCTCTCTCTCTCTCTCTCTCTCTCTCTCTTTGCCTACAGGTAAAACAAGTGAAAAATTAAACTCTGTACACATGTATTCATCCAAAACACTTATTTAGGTCTGTCTTTCATTCTATATTTCTTCATCCATTCACCAATATTGCCCGAGACAAGGACCCCTCAACTACCAATGTGAATCCCACCATCCCAGTTGAACAATTACCTTCTGGTCCATCCATTAACTAAGTCTGAATACCATTAACTCTACTGCACTTAGGTAATTGAATGGGACCAGACCATCCCAGTCATAATATCACCTTCTGTATTACAAACAACTGAATTAATCACTAATTTTATTTCATCATATAACCCATGTATCAGGATACATGTATGAAAAGGGGCACAATTTCAAAATTGGGATACAGTGCAAATTTAAAAGTGAGCCTTTGATAGAAATATTAGCCAATTGGCCAGGAAGGGTGTGTTTGGAATGGGGGGAGGGGGGAGGGAGGGGAATCATAATTTAAATTAGATACCTGTTGAAGAATGTTGCAGTATTACAGTACTAGGCAAAGATGCAATAATGCTAATAAATAATATACTGTAATTTATAAGCACAACAACTGTGTTCTATCTGAATGAAGCTGTATCTCCTTCTTCACAGTTGTAGCTGATAGAGGAGAGATAAAGCTGGTGCATCTTGTCAACTCTCTCTCTCTCTCTCTCTGTCCCTCTCTCTCTCTCTCCATAGTTTACTTTAACTCAACAATACATACCACCTGTAGTGCTGATGTAATGAAATTAAACAACCATTAATAACACTATGCAAATAATAAACAACTATATTTCAATAGACATTAAGCATAATAATGCACATGCTAATAAGCAAACTACCCTTTACTCTCAAACTTAAATCAGTTCAGCTTCGAATGCTCATTTCAATCACAATGACAAAGACAGCTTGGCATTTAAAACAAGCAGTACTATAATTTGACAAATATGGTTCTTGCATTATAAACGCACTTGTACTATAAAACAGACCAGCATCATGGATCAATCATAAGAATTACACATCATGTATGTGACAGGATATCTTGTCCAATGTCCCAGCTGTATCTCAATAATATATGGTTTTGTATGGATAGATATGACACGTATCACTTATCCAGTAAAACAGCTGTCTTAAGCATGAGTTTTCGAGGCAGAAACAAATGTTCTGATGGATTGCCATTTAAAATTTATTTGCTGTCCATAAAATTGACATGCTGCATATATGTCATTTTTATTGGATTACACAGATGCAATTTGTGTGGTGGTTAATAGTTTGCTTTTGGTTTGACTACCCATGGCCATGCTAGCCTGCCACCTTTCACAAAATTGTCATATATATATTGTTTTTAATACTAAACCAGCTGTGATAGCACTGATATATATATATATACTTCCAGTTTAGACTGCTGTATGTCCTTTAACATGGCTTAAGATGTCCTTTAACATGGCATAAGATTCATTAATTAATAAGGGTAACAGCAAGGCATGGTATAATGGGAGCAGTAATAAAGATATGGGGATCCCTTCTTCCTCCCCCCCCCCCCCCCCCCCCCAATCTTAATCAATTAATCCCAAATTTAACCTTCACTGCAACCATCAACACTAACAAATTAATATGTTAACTGGCTGCAATAAGGTAATTGGTAAAGCAAACTGTCAGCAGCAATCAAAGAGACAAATCTGATAAACAAAATCATTCATCTCAATATATCTAGAGCAATAACGTGGGGATTTGTTCCGACAGTCGGAGGCGGACACAGTTAAATTTATGGGGGTGGGGTGCACGGCGACGCCGTTGATTCCTCCTACTAGCAAACACACTTCTGGAATTAAAGGGAATTTGTGGCATAATGGAGAAAAAATTGTCCCCGTCTCTTTCGTACATAGAATCCATAAACCACCACCAGTTGCGCAGCTGAATCTGCATTTGCCGTCTTGGAATGATCGAGTTGAGAGGAGCAATGAAATTGACGAGGGCCAAACTAGGTCATGCATATAACCCTATTTTGAAGTCGAGATTTCGAACGATTCTGTCGTGGCGGGATCGGAAATATAATATACAAGAGGTCAGATGTCTACTTACGTCTATGTCTATGCTGATATCCGTTCCATCCAGTAGGATTATTTTGCAATTGATGCATCCCTTTCTTGGCTTTCCATCCCCAACTTTCTGAATCCCGCGACCCGTTCGTCTTCGGCTCAAAAACCGTATAAGTCTAGACATTTTGGTTCGCGATTTCCCTTGGTCAGCTCGCTAAAATAATCCAATGTAAATCCCCAAGCATGCTAGGTAATTGATATAAATTAAAAGTCGTAGTTTTAATGTTAAAATCTTAAGACCCCCGCTCCATCGTGTGTTGTGTGTGAACGGTAAAAATTCTCTTACTCTGCACCTGCGCACTTGTTGATCGCATGACGTCACGTCAGAATCTCGTTCTGAAAAACAAAATGTCTGCGCCCTTTTAATTGTGTGGAGAGCAGGAATAGCGCCAAGTCGGTTTGAAATTTCCATATTTAAGAGAGGAAGTGGGATTCAAGAGTTGTGTCAGTTGAAAAAAGATAACGTTTACTTTCCAAGGTACCGCTTTTTAATGCTACATATTTCAGAGCCTGCAATTTTTCACACATTCAATGTGATATCAGGGAATAAAAAGTTATGAAATAAATTACCTAACTGGGTTTTGAAGGGCAAACTGGTACAGCTGTCTGCAGAAACTTTATGTATTAGACATGAACTTTTTTCCTTGGAAACGCTTAATCTCGCGTTTTTTAATTCAGTTCTGAAGGTTTCTGAGATTCGCCAAAATCTGCAATAAAATGATAAATGTTCACGGTTTTTTAAAACCTAGGCTCATGCGTCATGTGTAGTATTTCGCTGGCTTGTGTTTATAAAAAGATAATGGGAGGGTGGGGCTCTCAACCACAACTACTTAGCATGAAATCCATGTATTACTAATGGAGGACTTACAATTTTTGGTATGTACACAAGCGTGCACACACACACACACACAGACACACATACACATACTAGATCTGGCAAAAAAAAAAAATTAAAAATCGGCCCCATAACTCGAAAACATCCTATACTGCAAACGAGCGCAAGCATCTTGATTCCATAACTCGCCTATACTCGCCCAATATACTACATTGTAGCCTATATGTGATATCGCTATGTGCAATACGCGATGCTTTAGACTTACACCCCATTTCCATAGATTAGATCGACCTACTTTAGATCGACCTAACTCCCTGGGGGTTCATGCTAAATAGCTGTCAGCCGGGCAGACACGAAAGTTGATTACCTCCTTACAGATTGTAGTAGGCGGTTCGGACATTTAAGTCAGATTATCTGAAAGTAATCTAGTGAGACTCCCCGCGGGGATAGATCGATCTAAAATCTATGGGAATAGAGCCTTACTCGGCCCAAACCAGTTTGCGCACCCACCACACAAAACAAATGAATCTCTCCTTACTCTTGGCTCTTTTGACAAGAAAACTGTTGGCTTTACAAGAGTGTTTGAGACTTAAGATGAGAGGTTATCAAAGTAAAAATGAAAATTGAGAACCCCAAGTTTCATGGTGAATGTATGTACGAGCTATGATATTGTCTATGCTTCTTTTGCTCTATCCTGTATCAGGCTGTATGACATATTTTCACTTGCAGTATCCATCGCAACTGTCATATCGTTAACAATATCTCTCCATTTCAGAAATCCACTAGACTGTGCACCATGTCAAGAATCTGGCAGCGTCTGAAGGGATTGAAATTCAGTGAGGAATTCGTCAATATGGTTGTTCCATCATTCATAACTGCAGCATCTCTCTACCAGGGCTTGAAGCACGTATATGGTTTGGACAGAATGAGGAGCAACTATGAGAAGAAGGACTCTCGTGGGAAACCAGTCGGTATTGATGAAGCCACTGAAGCTCTGATCAGTCAGGTAGGCTGAAAACCCAATCCCATACCTAGATTTACTAGCAGGATCGATCCAGCATTGAGGGGTTTCTTGCTTTATTATGTTCGGCTCGCGTGCCAGACATTTACGCTGTTTATGCTGAATGCAATTTAGCAAGAATCCCCTCGGAGATAGATCTATCTTGTTAGTACAGTAGGGATATGGGAATGGTCTCTAAGGGTCATGTGTTCAGAAATGCTGCAAAAATGGGAAAAAGTAGCTTTAAGAAAATGCACGAAAGTGACAGAAGTTTGAACTGGAACGACGCAGAATGAGTGTTTATTTATAGAGTTCAGAATTCTACTTGATGGGAAATTTGATTTCTCACTGTGTTGTTTTACCGAACTTGAAGGTAAATTCATTGATATCGAAGCGACAGTGTTGACAACTCAAAATCAGTTCAATTGTAGGTTTTGTGATAAGTAAGATCCATTTCAAAGTAAGATCAGGCATTAGATTCAAAATTGTCAGTATAGATCTTAGTAAATGCACTGAGTTCACAGTTCCGCTAATAGTGCATTTTTTTAATAACATCCAGGTATTAAGAAGGAGGAATCTTGTTCCCTATGAAGAAGCTGGGTTGGAATTCTTCTACAGTGACACAAAGGGACCAGTGTGTATGGGCGCTCTCGGGTGTCGTGGTGGTGCTTACATAGGTTTGTACACTGTTTTACTCTTGATAAAAAAAAATTCTGAGGAGTTTTTCTTTAAAACTATGAGACGTGACATTTTAGTTTTTTTGATTGCTTGATTGACAGGCCAGATCAAAACTTCATGCTTAATGATATTTTAACCCTTTGTTCATGGGCCTACTGACTCACAGATTGTTATGATATCTTTTACTGCACAAAACCCAATGCAATATTCCAATGGTTTGAGTCAGATTTACAGATACCCTGTTCACAATATCGCCATTTATCGAAATAAATGGCGAATTAGGTCACAATTTGATTATTGCAGTAGTCTGAAGGTATAAGGATTTTTGTCAACCCGTTTCTCATAATCCTGCTAGTGAGCTGGATTTTCTTCAGGGACTCAAATAACTTACCAGAACCGACAACTGTATAGATCTTACTGCGCATGTGTGTAGAAAAGTGTGGGTATCTATGAAAACTTGTTTATTACTTGAGTAATTGCACCAAACGTATTTGGAGATCAACACTCACTACCACATGGGGAAACGTATTCTGCCATCTGAAAAGTTCCAAGAATGCTGGAATGTCTTTTGAGGTGCACTTGCCGTTATAAATAAAAACAGAAGGCAAAAGCTGTGTACGAATAGAGATGTTAAGTCCCCATATTTTATTTTTTTATTTATTTTATTTTATTTATTTTATTTATTTATTTTTTTTTTTTTTTGGTATTTTGAGTTGTGCAGTGTGGAGCATATGTGAGTGTTCATTACAAGAAGTTAAACCTGGACATTTTGTTTCGCTACGCCTATATGAACAAGCAAGTGAATCAGATTTTTTTACCAGAAATTTGAATTAAAAAAAAAAAAAAAAAAAAAAAACAGAATTTTTGGATGGCAGTGTGAATGGGGTTATTAAGTCAAAGAAAACCCAGTGACACATAATGACCAGTTTATTTGTTGACACTCAGTTACTTCATGTTCTACATGAGGTCTCCAGCCTCTGGACCCTCTCCCATAACTCGCATCATTCTTCTTAGCTCACCCAAGCGGTCTCTCTTTATGTGATCCCCAGATATTAATTCTAAAGACTTCTATACTTATCTTATCTAGGGTGGATTCAATATGGCATTATTGTGCAGTGCAAATCTTAGGGTGTATTCCCAGAGATTTAGATCGATCCAGAGATTAAGATTTAGATCGACCTAACTCCCTGGGGGTTCACACTAAATTGCAGTCAGCCGAGCGCGCACGACAGTTAATTATCCCCTTAAAGCTTTTAGTAGGTGGGACAGACGCTTCAGCCGGCTAAGCTGACAGTAATCTAGTGAGACTCCCCACAGGGATAGATCGATCTAAAATCTATGGAAATGGGGTCTTAATTACTCAAATTGCACATGTACCCTTGCATTATATGATCACATATAAGGCCATGAAAAAAGCTATAGTCAAGTGCACAAGCGACTATGTTAAAATCAATTTACAAGTCTGGGTTTATTTTGGTGTACTGAACAAGATATGAAGGTCTCAGCGTTATGCCTCATAGTTTAGTTTCTATAGATATGATTTACTAGTTCTTTTTAGCCATTTATACACAAGGGAATGAAAAATCTGTTACGCCTGAGTCTTCAGTCTTAAAGGGTCGATATGGCTTTATTTGTGTACTATTTGTCCTATTTTCTTTTAGCAAAAGATATTTTATATCTGATGTTCAAGCCAACCTTATTTATGTAGGGAAAAAATACTCCAGCATGCAAATTATTGCTGGACTCATCCCTGAACTTACATATGATGTTTTGGACCATTTTTTTTTTTTTTTTTTTTTTTTTTTATTTATATAAATTCTGAAGGAGTCATGGATTGCAAAGAAAATAAAATTAGCAGGATGTTTAGACATAAAAATATGACCCAGAAACATTTTGGTATGCACATGGCATACCCTCAGTCCACTGAAAGAAGACAAAATTGACATGAATCTTGAAACTATTTTTATTTTAAAAATTAATTTTCTTCTTTCACCAGGTCTGCCATTCTTTATGGCGTATAAGAGTGTCGATGACGTAGTGAAGAGCGAAACACTGGTACTCCGAGGCAAAACATCCCACGACATTTATCAGATAGATTGGGAAGACCCTCTCTCCCTGGAGATGGCCAACTCTCTTGTCCTTTCGGAAAAGGCAAAGATGTTTCTGATTGCACGGGAAATCTTCAACGTCAGTACATATGCTCCCTTGGTCAACGCTGTAGCTGTGGGTGCTTCTGGATTGATGACGTACTCCATTTACAGGCACAACTTCTACAGAGCCAGATTGGTTGGTTGGACTGGGCATGTATTTTTTCTCTCTTTGGCTGCACTGGTAGGTGGCATTATGTACACCGTAATCACTGATAACTACAACTGTTGGCTGCAGGGCTGGACGAATAAAAAGGCAGCCATGTTGGGGACGGAGTACGCCGAGGGAGGTGTGGAACTCTTCGAGAGTATATTAAATTTGAATAAGATCACGAGAGAAATGATGGACGCGGCCGATTATTACAACAAGGAGGGGAATGTTAACTACCCATGGTACAGGAATCCGTTTTTACCAATTACATTACAACGAGACAGTGTCAGGAAAATCCTGGATGATCTGCGAGCTGGGGTTGTTCAACCGACTGAGTATCCTGACAAAGACTACGATGCCCCAAGATTAAAGAGAGCGAGACAGCTTTGAACTGTACAGTATTTAGAGACCATTCCCAGACCCTATCGTATTAACTGTGGAGCGATCTATCTTTGAGGGGATTCTTGCTAATTGCTTTCAGCTTAAGCTGCTCTAATGTCTGGCTACTGAAGCTGTTAGGGGGGAATTAACTATAGTTTAGCAGCTTCAGTAGGCCTACCAGTCATCTGAGCCACTTAAGCTGAAAGCAATATAGGGAGAAACCCCTTGGAGATGGGTGGTGCCTGTCAGATAGGTCACAGTATGGGAGCCCAGTCTTTGTGAATGTTATACTATGAACTGTTATAAATCTCAAAGTGTATATTTTGATTTTTCCAGTTGTTATTAAAATGAAGGGAAATTATAACTTCAGCTCATACTAGACACACTGGAACAGCGTGATTCTTCTTTACTTCCGAGTTGTTTTCATTTGTGACTTATTGGCATTTTCAACGGGTGACTTAAAACCTCCATGGAGCTGCAGTATTGTGCTAGTTGCATTACCTGAATGTCTGCAGTAACATTTGTACCCTCTGAAATCTGGGGTCTCTAAAATAGCATACAAAACTGAAGTATTGTATGGGACCATGCTCAGACCCTATTGTACTAACTGTGGATTGATCTATCTATCTCCGAGGGGATTCTGGCTTAATTGCAATCAACTGAAGCAGCTTAGATGTCTGTCAGACCATAACTTACTACACCGGTCTACCAAAATGTAAAAATGTAATGATAAAATGAATAAACTCGTTATTTGAATAGAATTGAATGGTTGGAAAGTGAAAACATAAACCATCAAAACCGACCAAGTTTCTGTATTTAAATCAAATTGAAAAAAAAAAAAAACATGCATGCACTGATATGTTTCATTATGAAAACCTCAGATAAGGAAACAGAACTCTGACTAGGCTATCATTCTCATTTTAGTCTATTTATTTATTTTATTCCTTTAACATATACAAAAGTTTTTAGATGGGAAAATATCAATAGAACAATTTTAAATGTCCCATTTGCTCCAATTTGAGATTCTGAACATAGACGCTAATCACCAGTCACCTCTGCCTCTGTCCACTCTTGTCTCCCACTGCAAAAACGATAATGGTTTCTCAGCGTCAGAATCGAATCTGAAAAATTACACTAGTTTCTGGCTGCTAGAATCATTTTTTGAAAAAGGACAGTAGTTTCTGGTTGCTATGAAAACGAAATTAAAGGGTGGGAAAATTGCATGGTTATCCAATCCCACTAGGCTGAGTCAGCTCAGATAGAAATTCAATTTTGGGGTCAGGGTCTTACTTAGGCTTCGTTCACATGGAATGTCTATTTTCTAAAAATCTATCTGTCTACCAGCATACTGCATGTGCTGTTTTTGACCTGTTTGTCCTAGATTTTATTTAAAGAAGTTTGCAGACAACAAAAGCTCTAGACATTTTGACAATTTGGCAAAGATTTTATTTCGAAATGAGCGCCAGTTGAGTTTGCATTTTGTTGATCATATCACCATATATATAAAAGACTAATTATAGGGATAGTATTCAGATATACTACGCCACAATACCCAACTGTGTGACTATATATCCAAGAAACACTACAGTAATGTCTTATCAGAAACACAGTTAAGCAAGACATCCTTTCCAAAAAGCAGCCATATGATAACAGTAATACAGACTTAATATATTATTACATATAGCAAAGTACACATTTTAAGTGCTGTATCTAAAAAAAAATTAACTTTTGTGTCGTAAGATCTGTTTTCAAACTTTGTACATACAAAAAATCATACAACATACACGTCTGCATTGATATGGCATACATAAAGATAGAGAAACTGAAAACACCCCCCCCCCCCCCCCCACCTCCTGTGCTGTCCATAAGGTACAGTGCTGCCGAAAGATATTACATACTCAGGGGCGGATTTAGGTCAGATTTTCAAGTTTACATTGACGGGTATCTAATTTTTCTGTCGGAAGACGGTCAAAAAATGGAGGATGGATCAACAAATATAATATGGAAGACTGTCAGAAAATATCTCTGGATCCGCCCCTGATACTGATACAACAAGTTTTTTTTTTTTTCAGCCTTCTTGTAACCTTAAGGGTGTCCAGGGGAGAAAGAGTACAACCAGGTACCACCCGGTAAAACTGAATCTAAAAGACAAAAAAAAATACACATGTACAGTAATTAAAGCCAAAACACTACATTTCTAAATAGATGATATAATTCTGCCTGTATTTATGATGTATCTCTGTCTTTTTAACCAAATACAGTCTGGTTTTATAATACAGTTAGACTGCATTCCCACAGATTTTAGATCAATCTATCCCGTGGGGAGTCTCACTAGATTGCTGTCAGATTAGCCGGCTTAAATGTCTGTCCCGCCTACTAAAAGTTGTAAGGAGGTAATTAACATTCGTACATGCTCGGCTGACAGCAATTTAGCTTGAACCCCCAGGGAGTTAGGTCATCAAGATAGATCGATGTAAATCTGTATGAACCCAGTCTTACTGTTTCTCAGACCTGACCACTTCCTAAATTAAGTATACGTAACTGGCATCATGTTGAATCAAATGAATAACTTGTTACCTAATTCATGGAATATTTATAATCATTACAATGCCAATCAGGTAAACATTAAGAGAAAAAAGGGTTTATGAAAGAACTGTGTAACTATTATGCATCAATACAGTTGAAGACATCTATAAAATGTTTTAAAGGGTAAAATAATGTAGCTTAGAAAGAAACATATTTGACCACCAGTTTACATGTATGTGTGACAAATAGAAAACAACTGGATCTTTCAAATATTGCTTTTAACTTAGGGTCTACATTTTTTCTTCAAATAAAGACTTGTATCCTGTCATTTAGAAAGAGATAGTACAGAATTTGTTTCATTCTAATTGGAAATAGTTTTCTTCTTTGAAAAAAAGAAATACAACCGATTTCTATAAAGCTTTTGCCTTAATGAAGATCAATTGTGGTTGTTTTGTCAGCAACATTCAGAAAAAAACAAAATGAAACCTAAACAAAAATACATTCCAAAGTTTATTTTTTTTATTATTATTATTACTATTATTTTTTTTTTCTATAAAAGAACTTTGGCACTCAAATTTCATCACCAGGATTGAAGAATTTGAAGCAAAATACAGCTGATGGCCTGGTAAAACTCATCACCTAAAATCACCTTCATTACTTCTCCTTCTTAGCATCACCTCCACTCAAGACACAGCCTTCATAATTTTCTCCGATTGGGAAAATTCTTTTCTCCACCCAGTCTGGTGTCGAGACGGGGTTACTCCAGGCATAGAGTGGGTTGTGCAGAATAAAATAGACCAGACAATGTGTTATAAACAGGGATATGATCACTTCCACTGTGGTGAGGTACTGGCCCAGTAAGTAGCAGTTGATGGTGTGGACAAGCACGTCATATGTGGTGCCAAACACTGCCAACAATTCCCAGCGTTTTTTGTGATGACTGCGTTGCCAATCAAGAGAGCTCCAGCTTATCAGCTAAAATGATAACATAAATTTGGTCAAAATCACATGATTATACTTTGAATTGGTCAAACTAAACATATTTACTTTACGCAATCACTACCAGTAAATACTGTAGTATAAGTCAAGACAAATGACATGACAAAAGATAAAAACTTCATTTCATCATAACATTTTCCATATTTGGGAAATTTGAATTTTGAGTTACCATTGGTGTGATTATTTATTTATTTATTTATTTATTTATTTATTTATTTATTTTATGTATTATTATTATTATTTTTTTTATTATTTATTATTATTATTTTTTTTTTTTGCCAATACATTTCATGCAAGGAACCAATAACAAATATGTAGTTTCTAAACTGAAGAAAATTCATTTTATACCCATGTCATTTCTGGATAACAAAAATTCTATTAAAAGAAATATTTCTGAACTATAAATTTCATTTCAGTCATCTTTATAAAATTCCAATAAGTAAATAAATGAATACAAAAGTACCTTCTTGCAATGGGAAGAGGAATCCCAGGTTAGGACATAGTACCCATGCAGAATGTTATGAATCGCTGCTAACCACTTAAGTTTTCCAATAAACAAGACGTTTGTCGTAAACACTGTCATAGCTTCAACAAGGAAATAGCAACGCTGTCGCACAATATCTTTGCGTGGTAACAAACGCATGCGAAATATGATTGACATATGGATTATGAAGTGATATACTTCCAAGCAGAACAAAAATGCAGCTGGTAGGCTCATCGAATCCATTTCAATCTGTAAAAGAGTAAAAAGAAAAAAAATTGTTTAAAAGATATTCATAATATCATTTGTCAGTTATTTTGTTAAGGGCAGATGTACAAGTACATACTGGTATCACAATGCTGTTTATCATTATGTAATTTTGCATTAAAATTGTCAAAAACCTTACTTTGAGCACTGCCACCACAAACATTATGAAAAGAAAACTACTTATTATTCTTCTTAAAAGAATGATTTGATGGTTTGATGATTAATACCAATAACTAATAATATCTTTTTCTTGATTTTCAGTTGTTGGCACTAAATAATATATGTGGGCTTAAGATCAGATTAATTTGTCATAATACAACACTTGTGACAGTTTTTTTTTTTTAATTACGCAAGTGCAAAAGGGAATCTTAACTGGCCCAGTGATTATAATTGGGACGTGTCTTTAATGCAAAAACGATAATGGATCCAGTATAATTCTGTAAGAGGCCACTACTAGCAAATCCTGGAAATTATGTTATTATTATATACTGCCTACCACTTATATCAAATATTATAAAGAATATTGAATCAAACTTTTGCATTAGCTGTAGGGGTTCCATAACATCTTTTTATATATTTGTAATGTGCAAATGGGATGCTGTTGGTATTTTTTTGAAAATGGTGTTTGGGAGATGTTTTTATTGTGAAAGTACTATAAGATTTATGCGAATGAATATATTTTTGGTGTTTTTGGTACTACACTTTTTTAGTTTTCGCTATTATTTGGTAACCAACGGCATTGCTTAAAACCGGGCATGATTGTGTAGGCCCCTATAACTCCCGACTTGATGTTTCACAGGTTTAAGCTCGGTGGATGATATATGCATGGCACAGAAAACAGTACGCAGGAAACAAGTTATTCACTTCTGCAACTTAAAGGGATAGTAACTGTTCGTTTTTGCTATAATAATTTTTCCTGGAGTAAACAACAATTTTTCCATACTTACCAATGATTAATGAATCCATTACTTACCAATGATTAATGAATCCATTTCTACATCCAAAGTAAGTCCCAGAGTTTTTTCTTTTTTTCCCTATTTTTTTTTCTTTTTTTTTTTTTTTTTTTGTAATAATTTCTTCAGAGATTATTACAAAGTATAGCCATCTATGGAGGTGAGGTGGACCGATGACAAGCTCAGATATAAGAAAAATAGCTATAACTGCCGTTTTTGTGGTAAAACAGAATATATCATATTTCTATGAGTTGTTTACAATGTTTTTATTGTGAAAAATAAATCTCATACGGAAAATCGGTTTTTAAAGCAGAAAGTTGCTTGTGCTGTGGCAGTGACTTTCGATTGCAAGATATTCTTAGTTCAAACTTCAAACTCCGCGTCGCGGAGGTCACTTATGGAAAAATTAGTTTTTCAGTCGGATGTTAAATCGTACGGAGCCCTTTCAGTCCCAGTCCAGCTGCCGTACGTCTTCCGTGTGGCTTCGGATCGATAAACTGATGCAGCACCTTATTTATTTTTTTCATCAAAATGTGACAGGATTCTCTTTGTGTTATTTTCCTATTTTTTTCTTTTTAAACAAATAAATAAATGGGGTGCGTATTTGTTGCACCCAT